>NC_042616.1:241618645-241935895 GCF_901001135.1 Rhinatrema bivittatum | reverse complement strand
CTCTATTTCTGCCTATGTCAAGCCCTGCTTGGCTCTTTGTAGAGTGTGCATGCATTTTTTTGGAGTGGATGCTGATTCCCCTGTACAGTACAAGCCACTAAACCTGAACATCACATTTTATGTAGGAAAAATTCATCTTTTTTGCTATATGAGTTCTTGAGCAACTGGTTTATCATCATTTTGATAAATATTATTAATTTTTCCCCTCTCTCTCTCATGCACTGGAATTCTCTATCTTGTTTCTTTAAATCATTCCAGCACTCAAGGTTAATTTTGCACTAGTATGCCTGGGAAAAAAAAGTGAGAATAGATGTTAACGTTAGTTAATTATAATGAAGCCGCCTCAGCTTCAGAAGCAATATTTCTTGTGATCCCCCTGTAATGCAAGATTTTATAATTTAAGGAAGCAGAGACTGTAAATAGTAAAGAGGAGTGAAACAGGTTAGAATAAATGAAATGCCTCAATAAGCCTGATGCAATATTTCTAAATTTGGATAGGTGTATTTTTTTTCTTAAAAATATTATACATTTAGCTAAATACTGGATTACACATCAATCATTTTCTACTCTGCAAAAATAACCCTAAATTGAAATGTCATAAGAACATAAGATATGCCTCACTGGGTCAGACAAGTATCCTGTGTCCAACAGTGGCCAATCCAAGTCACAAGTACCTGGCAAGTAGCCAAACATTAGATAAATCACAAACTACTATTGCTTATTAATTGCCATAATAGCAGTTTATGGATTTTTCCTCTAGGAACTTATCCAAACCTATTTTAAACCCAGTAACACTAACTGCTGTAACCACATCCCGTTCCAATGAATTCCAGACGTTAACTATGTGCTGAGTGAAAAAGAATTTTCTTCGATTTGTTTTAAATTAGCTACTTGCTAACTTCACGGAGTGCCCGCTGGTTCTTCTATTATCTGAGAGAGTAAATAACTGATTTACATTAACTTGTTCAAGTCCTTTCATGACTTTGTAGACTTATATCATATCCCCCCACAGTCCTCTCTACTCCAAATGTCACCTTGCTCTTCTGTGAATATGTTAAAAGAATGCACCTATGTGCTTTATAGACACAAATAGATTTACTTTTAGCACACTTAAAAACATTGATAAAGGAAGATTTTGGTTTGTGTGTTTAATAGATGGAATTCTGCTAAGCTCAGTATGAAATGTGCTTCTGCTGAATCCAAACATAAAGAAATACACACACATACACAAAATGTTCTCCTTGAAACTAAGTAATTTGTATTCCTAACGTGATTCACCGGGGCTAAGGAGACAGAGTACGGCCATGAACCAGCAGAAAGTTTCCCAATACACAGCGCTGGAGAGGCAGGATTATAAGAACAATTACACTACTTGTAATTCTTGTTAATAATAAAAATAAATCATTTTTGCTTATTCTATTTCCTTATTGTTAAAATAATCGTATTTTTAAACTCAAAGCCTCTGACAATTTTCCTTGTTAGCATGTCTTCTTCAGCCTACAGTATATTGTGGACTTAAGAGTGTGCATCCTCTTTACATTTAACTAAAGTAGTATATATATATATATATATATATATATATATACACACACACACACACATACTGCATATGCATGCATTTTATTCGCAATATAGCATCGGTTTTATATTATTATCTTCATTCACATGTCCTTCCTACAAGGACAAAACACTTCAGAAAGGAGCTTTAAAAAGTAAAGCATAATTGAGTAGATTTCCATGAACTTTTCATGGTTTTATTTCATGCATTGCGAATGACTGACTCAGGGCACCGCTGTGCCACTGGAGTTCTGCTCACTGATCTCTCAGATAAGAACATGTCTGTCTACCTCTACTACATACCCTTCCCACACACTCCTGGTTGTCACGTAGGTTTGCCTTGACTAGATTGTAAGCTCCATGGAGCAGGAACTGTCTCTCATGTGTGTCTGTACAGTGGTGGGTATGTACAGTAACTAGGGTTTAATTTGAGGGGGATCGGCCTGGAACTCAGTTCCAGCACTTCTATTTGGGCTTCGGAGGCAGAGCAGCAGGGATGTTCTGCTCCGGTCCCTCCCCTCAGGCAGCCTGCAGGAAAGATAAGAAGAAGGGGTGAGCCTGGAGCACCAGAGAGAAGAAAACTGCCACTCTGCTCCCTGTTCCAACCTCTCCCCTCTTGTTCCTCCTCCCCTCCACCTCTCCTGTATTGCAGGGCACAGAAGGGGAAGTGGTGATACTGAAGCAGACATTACAGAGCAAAGAACAGTCACTCAAAAAAGGGTTTGAATTTACACAAGTTTCAAACTTGTGAGCAGGAGTGCCAATTGTCAAGGCTTCAACCTTGGCATTGATGAATGGCATTATTGCTCATAACTTTCAAACTTGTGATAATTCAACCCCCTTTTAGTGTCCATTACTGAGGGCTTAATTTCTGGTAGAAAAACCCAGAATGGCATTCTGCCACCTTTTTCCTGGGACCCCAGAAGGTAGTGTATATCAGTTCTGGATCCCCTGAAGAAACAGCAGAGCCAGTAGTTGCAGGTATCATTTATGAGGACACCCTCTTCCTCCCTCCAGACCTTGAAGGAAACAGAGAAGATCCGAGAAAAGAGCAGCCACATGGTTATGTAAGAGAGTTCACACTGGCCCTTTGCACAGGTCACACTTGACCATATCCCTGCCCTCCCACACTCACACATACACAGTTTCACTAACTTTTTGTGTACAAATTAAACTCTGATAGTAATGCTTTACTATGTGCAAATATGGTTCTGATTTTTAAACCCCCTAAAATGTTCAGAAGTGCATTTGGGATATTTTTCAATGAGTTAAATTAATAAGTACAGTGTATCTCTCAGCTAAGTTCCTCTAAAGTGAGTTTGAAAAGCATGTCCTTCGGATTATAAACATCTTTGCACTTCAGCTAGAAAGCATTTCAACAACATTGGAGGGAAAAGGATAGGGAGGACAGTACTGCACTCTTTATCATGTACAGCACACAATACATAACGTCAAAAGACACCAACACCTGTAGCACAGATTTTCTCTTTTGCTCTTAAAAATCATTGCCGGGGGGGGGGGGGGGGAGAGATACAAAAATCAGGAAATCAGGTTGACATAAAATTGCTTCTACCCTATAAACTAAACAACAAACAGGTTGTGAATACCACATCCAGAACACTGTTACATGCGCTGGATGAAGATGCACTAATATGCATGTTTACAGTCTTCATAATTGTTCTTTCTTAAATGATTTACTGGGCACTATCACCTTTTTTCCTTTACAGTTAACCTGTCTGGTAAACATGAATATTTACTCAGGGTGAGTGTCAGGTCCTCTGCCCACACAGACACATTCTATACCCCCGGACAGATACAGACACATATGAGACAGGGAAGAGCCAGAAATGTGCTTGCACCAGCGCAGGTACAGCTCCTTACCACACATGGGCACTTAGGCACTGTGCCTATTACTTATGGATGAGTCCTTTCTGATAGTTTCAGGTACAGACCTGGCATTTAGGAAGTCAACTGAAGCTATTGGCCACTGTCGCAGGCACTTTGTACATTGAGCGAAAAGGTCACTTGTACCATAGAGCGGCACAGCAGAGGAAGGGATACCAGTTAGTGTCCTCAGCAAGACACAAGGGATCTGCAAAGAAACTGGAGAGACAGAGCACACCCTCCATCTACTATGGAATTTGTGTTGTTTAAATCTAAAAGAGGTGGAGGTGGGGGAAATCCAATGATCCAATAAAGCAAAATAAGGTAAAGCTATTGTCCCCTGAAAGGTAATCCACCTCTGCTCTTTCCACTACAAGGGACACTGGGACACCGGTCTATCAAGCTCCTCGGCATTGCAAAAAATAGAATATTGATTTGGTTTAGCACCAGATCATCATACCCACTGAAATACAAAGCTCTGCTGAATGATCAAATAATAAGCATCGTAAATTTTTATGTTGGAAAAAAGGAAAGTCATGCCCTTTTGGAACCATTCCTTCCATGCTTTTCTGTTTATTCTGCCTTTTTGGTGTGTGTGTGTGCTAAAAATTCGGCCGGAAGCAATGGAAAATGTTTCTCTACTGTTCCCATCTCTGCCAATATTGATAAAGCAAAAACTCACTGGGTCCGCCTGCACCAGCTCATTAAAGACTGCATTTTAACTACTGTCCTGTCACCTTGGGGGGAGGGGAAAACACTAAGAAATCACTTTTGGAAGCAAGGGAAAGGGATCAGTGCAATTGGAGTAAGCAGCTAAAAGTTTGGGGTTTTATCCAACGTTTGAAAGCCCAATGAGGAAGTGAGAAGTACAGACTAACCTCAGCGTCTCTCACAGCACGCTCCGGAACAACCCTCAAGAAACGCTAAGGATGATGCATCGCACGCAGCAGCACCTACCTGAACGCTCGATAGAACTTAGTGCCAGTGCACCACTCTTCGTCCTTTAAAAAGAAATCCTCTCTGTTGTTTTTGCTCCACTCTTCCCTTTTTTATATGTATTTTAAATTTTTAAAAAAAGAGAGAGGGAAGAGGCTGCCGGGACGATCGAAGTAGGATCCCTCTGGAATCTCTAGCTTCATGCTCGGTGCAGCTGAGATTCTGGGGATCGGATAGCAGTGAGGGCAGAGGAAAATCAGGAGAGAAGATGTGGAGCAGGGGTGGAAAGTGGAAGTGCTGGATGGCAAGGAGAGCACAGCTCCGGCTCCCGAGGAGAGGGATCCTCCTTCTGAGCCTGGGCTCCCCCTTCAGTGCCTGCTCTGCTCAGCGCTGGCCGCCAGCGCCCTCTGGAGGATTTCAGAGGGAACTGGGGCTGGTGCATTCCCATCCCACTAAGCATCCGCCTCTGCCCCTGGGAACATCCTGCAGGGGCACCAAAGCGCCGGGACTGCCAGGGGGCATGCATTCATCTGCAATAAAATAAATAAGTGCAGAGCTAATCCTCCGTTCAACATGCAGACAATCCCTTTAGTAATCAACAAAAAGTCAGGCGCTGTCCTGGAGGTCGTTCGGAACAGCAGCCAACTCAGCTCTTGCAAGCATTTTTAAATCTTATGTTATTAATACAAACTTCTAGGTCTATTTATTTTTTCTGCCCTTAAAGTCCCACTGGTGAACATCCTGGGAAATCTGCACTCGCACACAATTTAACAGAGAGAAAATACATAGTTCTGGCAGACTCAATCTAGAGCATGCTAATTAAGTGCAATAGGTTCACAAAAATATTTTTTGTGTTAAAAATGAGTCTTTTTCCTTCTAAATAAGCAAATAAATGGGATGCTTTAGGACATAATCATCTTCCTCAGTCTGCTTACTGATACTCTGTCAGGAAAGAAATTACTGCATACATTCAAAGAGAGGGAGAGTCAGATTTCACAGCAGGAAGGGAAGATGCCAATTTACACTATCTCTGATTATCTCAACAAAAACGAGAGAATGCAAATACAGGTAACTTAAAGGAACTCGCTCCTAATATTGAACAAGTCTGAAACCAGATTAGTATAATATAAATAGCAACAGTCACTTTTCCAGAGAAAATCTTCTGTAGTTTAAACTCCCAAAAGGCACTCAGAAGCATACTTATATCACATAAAACAGTGTTAGTCAAGAAACAGGTTGATAACTAGTAAAATCCAACCATTGGTACTGGTTAACTAAAGGAGCCCTGTGCTTCCCTACCTTTCAAATAAGAATAGTCAATCACATTACTATAAATCAGATGAAAAGCCATACAGAAAAACCTAACCTGCACTTAGGGAAGAGTAATCCAAATTATAACTACATAATGCAAAGTTCAACATTAGGACTCACCATTCAGGAAAAGGATCTAGACGTCATCCTTGATAATACATTGACATCTTCTGCCCAATGTGTAGCAGCAGCCAAGAAAGGGAATAGAATGCTGGGGATTATTAGGAAAGGAATGGAGAATAAAACACAGAATATCATAATGCCTCTGTATCGCTCCATGGTGCAACCTAATTGTGTGCAATTCTGTTCACCACATCTCAAAAAAGTTTTAGCGGAATTAGAAAAGGCACAGAGAAGGGTGTCCAGAATGATAAAGGGGATGGAATGAGTCCCTTATGAAGAAAGATTAAAATGGTTAGGACTCTTCAGTTTGGAGAATAGTGTTAGGGTTTGTGGGTGCGTGGGCCCTGGGCTGATGTGAGAGATGGTACTGCCCATGGGGAGGAACCCCGTGAGCCTCACTGTCGGGAGGCAGAGTCTCAGCTGCTGGTGTGAAAAGCAGTAGGAACTGAAGAGAGAGAGAGAGAATGTCACTTCCCACGGAGCGGGGAGTGCAGAAAAGAGTCTCACAGACACAGGTGTGTCACGGGTCTGTGAAGTGGGGAGAACCCAAGGAGGATCCCTCTGTAGAGATGCCACAGCAATGGTCCGCAAGGCGGGGTACATTGATGAGGGTCCTCAGTAGAGATGATACGGTAGTTGTCCGCAGCATGGTGTACACCGAAGATGGTTCTCAGTAGAGGTGATATGGTAGTAGTCCGCAGCATGGGATATACCGATGATGGTTCTCAGTAGAGATGATACAGTAGTGGTCCACAAGTGGAGTACTCATGGCGGAGATGTGATGATTCCAGAGGAGGCCCTGGGGAGCGGGACAGGCAGGGTTCAGGCAAAGGCAAAGGCCCTCTGAGGAGTGGATAGCCGGAGATGGAGAGAGAGCCCCCAAGGAGCGGGTACTCCAGACTTCTTATGCTGAACAAGCAAGAGCTGGAACAGAAGTCCGTGTAGAGCAAAGTGGAATCAGCAATGAGGGAACTCATTGCCAAGTCATAGGCAGACAGGACCAGCCGGCTTAAGTAGTGTTGCAACTGTCGCTGCCTGACGGCTTCACTCCGCCTACCTTTCTTTTTCTGCGACTCCTCCTGCTCCTTGTGGACATCTGGCTGCCACGGCTTCTGCCCACCATCCTCTCTGGCATCCCCAGACCGGCTTGGCCGCTGCCTCTCGCCATGCTCCTCACGTACCTTAGAGCGCGCGTGCCGTGCGGTCCTCATTCTTATTTCCTCAATGGCGCGAACCTCAGGGGGGTCCCCCTGTGATGACGCCAATGCTGCCCAGATATTTAAGCCTATTGTTTATTGCTAGCTATTGAGTTAGCAAGGGATTTCCTACGGATGGGATTCGCTCTCCATACCCAGCTACTCTGCCTCCAACTTTTATTGGATTCTTTTCTGTTAACGGGGTACCTGCTCCTCGGAGGCCTCTCTGCTTCTTTCAGGTCACTATCAGGAACCGGTACTTGCTCCTCGAGGGCCCATGTTCCCTGACTTGCTGCCTGTGCCATCTCCTCTTCTACTTGGAAGAATTCGCTACAGACACCATCTGTGAGTACTACTACCATCTACTCCTCAGAGCTGTTTCCCTGGAACCAGGTATTCGCTCCTTGAGGGCCTGCCTCCATTCCAGCGCCAGTGCCATCTCCTACGTGGAACTGCTGCGTGAGTACTTGCCAATGAGGCTCTGCTCCCAGGGATCTGGTACTCGCTCCTCGAGGGCCAGCTCTCCCTATCTTGGGGCTTCTCCATACTGGGGACTCTGTGAATATCTTATTGTACTCATTCTCTCAGTTCTTTTCACTAAAGCACTGCTACCGGAGGAACCACTGTTCCAGCACCCTGAGGAATACTAGCCCAGCCAGGCTCCATCTTCTACTCACTACCGCCACCTCTGGTGGCTTCACAAACTGTCTAAATAAAGATATAATCTGTGTTTGTGTGTCCAGAGCTGAGCCTGGTCTGTGCCCCTCACGGGACTTCCCCATGGGTGTGGTCAGCTGCCACAGTGTCCAAGGGTCCACCCAAACCTTACAAAACATAACAAGTAGTCCATGGAGGATGACATCATCTGGGGGCGACACCCCCGAGATTCCCACCATGACATGCATAAGACTGGCCTAGAGGCGCGCATGCACACCTAAGGGACTCCAAGAGCAAGATGGTGGTCGTCAGCATCCACGCCATCCAGGGAGGTCCAGGAACAAGGACGAGCAGGCTGGTGATAGCTGGCGGAGGCCACGAGACTACCCCATGGAGTCAGTGTAGCAAAGAAAGAGGTGAGCAACAGTGGTCGCAGCCGTCTGCAACCGATGGACGTAATAGTACCCCCCTTCTTAGGGCCCCTCCCCGGGGGTTTGGGTTTTCTTGGGTGAGAAACGTGGAGCTGCTTGATCAGTTCTTTGTAGAGAATGTTGACAGCAGGCTCCCAGCTGTTTTCTTCTGGGTCAAATCCTTCCCAAGAGATTAAATATTCCCATCACTTCCCACACTTCCTCACATCCAAGATGTCCTGTACTTGGTAGGTAATGTCCTCTTCGGATGCCAGAGGTTGGGGCTCAGGAGGTTTTTTGGAAAACTCAGACAGGATGAGAGTTTTTAGTAGTGAGATGTAGAAGGCATTATGAATTTTGAGTGATGTAGGTAGGTGAAGACTGTACGTGACTGGGCCCAGTATGCAAAGAATGGTGAAAGGCCTGATATACCTGGGGGCAAAGCGTGCCGAAGGCAGTTTCAAATGAAGAAAGCGTGTGCTGAGCCAAACTTTGTCCCCAGGGTTAAACTGTGGAGCTGCCCGATGATGGACATCATAGAACTTCTTGGCCTTCTGGGCAGCTTGCTGTAGAAGTTGTTTGGTGTGCTCCCAGAGTTGGTGTAACTCTTGTGCAGAAGCCTGCGCCACAGGAGAAGATACAGACAGAGGTAAAGGTAGAGGAGGCAGAGGCTGATGTCCATAAACTAGCTGAAATGGAGATGACCCGGTAGATGCCGATTGATGGGAGTTCAAGGCAAACTCAGCCCAGGGTAATAGGTTGGACCAATCATTCTGCCGAGAGTTCACATACGCCCGAAGAAATTATTTTAGGGTACGATTCGTCCTCTCTGTCTGACCATTATGGAACAAACTCCCTGCACAACTCAGACTAGAACTCTTAACCCATTCTTTCAAAAAGAATCTAAAAACTTGGTTATTCCGAAATGCCTTCCAGCCCACATACTAAACCGCACTTCCCCCTCCCCATCACTATCTCAAGATACAAGGTAACTGTCACTATGTTATTAAGCCTTATTGTATGCTCGTGAACCACTATTAAGTTCCAAACTGCTCCCAATGTCCCTACTGATACAATGTAATAATCACTCAAGTTGCCTACTGTTTCAATTTAATAATCTAAGTTCTTGAGTTATCCTACCGTTACAATGTAATTATAAGTTTTTGAGTTTCCGACTGTTACAATGTAATAATAATAAGACTGTTATAACGTAATAATATAAGCTTTTGAGTTCCTTAATGTAATAATAATAAGACACCTTAGTTCTATTATTCTCCGTGTTAACATGTAAACTAATGTGATATACCCCAATGAATGTCGGTATATAAAAGCAAATAAATAAATAAATAAATTGGCCTGTGGATGGTAGGCGGATGTGAGATCCAACGCAATATCAAATTTTCATAGTGACCTCCAAAATCTGGCTGTAAATTGCACCCCTCGATCAGATAATATATGCTTCGGGAGTCTGTGGAGGCGAAAGATGTGGCGGATGAATAACTTTGCTAGTTCTGGTGCTGAAGGAAGACCAGGTAATACCACAAAGTGAGCCATCTTTGAAAATCGGTCCACTGTTACCCAAATGGTGTTGTTGCCACTGGAAGGAGATAGGTCCACAATTAAGTCTGTGGCAATGTGTGTCCACGGCTCGCTGGGTGCAGGAAGAAGCTGTAGGAGACCCTAAGGATGACCCATTGGTGGCTTTTAGTGAGCGCAAGTGGGGCATGATTCTATGTATGCTTGAGTGTCTTTTTTCATGGTGGGCTACCAATAGAACCTCTGCAGGGTGGAAAGAGTTCTAGCTTGTCCAGGGTGGCCTGCCAGCAAGGAATCATGTGCCTAGCGGAGGATTTTCCTGCGGCATGGTCGGGGAACCACTGTTTTCCCAGAAGGCACTATGAGTGTGGTAGAGAGGAGAACTTTGCTGGGATCAATGATGTGCCGTGGGACATCGGGAACATCTTCTGTTGTAAAAGAATGAGTGTTCTTATTAGCAGGTCGGTATTATTGTAGGAAATTGAACCGAGTAAAAAAGAGGGACAAGCGGGCCTGTCTGTGGTTAAGGTGGTCAGCATGGTGCAGATACTCGAGGTTCTTGTGATCAGTATATACCATGATCTGATACTGTGCCCCCTCGAGCCAGGGGTGCCACTCTTCGAAGGCCAGTTTATTCACAAGTAATTCCTTGTCCCCAATTCCATAATTACGCTTGGCCGGGGAGAAGCATTGGGGGGAAAAAGAGCAGGGTTGCAAGGTGTGATTGGCTGAATGCTGGCTGAGTATAGCTCCGACACCGACATCTGAGGCAACAACTTCAACGATGAAGGGTTGTCGAGGGTCAGGGTGACATAAGCATGGTTCTTGCAGGAATGCCTCCTTGAGCTCCTGGAAGGCGGCCACGGAATTGGGTGACCACTGAGAGGTGTTGGCTCCCTTACACATCATGGCAGTGAGCAGAGCGGTCAGTGTTGAATAGTGGTGGATGAATGATCTGTAGTAGTTTGTGAAACCAAGGAAACTTCAGAGCGATTTAAGGCCTGTTAGTTGAGGCCAATCGCGAATACTCTTGGTCTTCTGCGGGTCCATTTGGAAACCCTGGCTTGAGACCATGTAGCCAACAAAAGGGACAGTCTCCTGGTCAAATGAACATTTCTCCAGTTTAGCATATAACTAGTTTTACCTTAAGCATTGTAGGACGTTGGTGACGTCCTGGTGATGGCTCTGGTGGTCCTGTGAAAATACCAGGATGACGTCTAGGTAGACCATGACACAACTGTAGAGCATGTCTCTCAAGATCTTGTTCATCATATTCTGAAATACCGCTGAAGCGTTGCAGAGGCCAAACGGCATTGCCAGATATTCAAAGTGGCCATCGCAGGTGTTAAATGTGGTTTTCCAGTCATCGCCCTGGTGTGTCCTGGCCAAACTGTAAACTCCCCTGAGGTCCAGCTTGGTAAATATCTTAGCCCCTTGGAGCCTATCAAAAAGTTCGGAGATTAATGGCAATGGGTACCGATCCTTTTGGGTAATTTCGTTTAAGCCACAGTAATCTTTGCACAGCCGGAGGGAGCCTCCTTTTTCCTCACAAAAAAGAATCCTGCTCCAGCTGGAGATTTGGAAGGTCAGATAAAGCCTTTTGCTAAATTTTCTTGTATATATTCAGACATGGCCTTTGTCTCAGTTAGTGAAAGTGGGTAGACCCTTCCTTGGGGAGGCTCAGTGTTGGACAATAAGTTAATAGCACAATCAGATGAGTGGTGAGGAGGTAGAGTGTCCACAGCTTTCTTTGAAAATACATCCACAAAGGAGAAGTATTGCAGTGGAAGACCAGGGAGGGACATTGTGGTAGTCAGGCAAGGTATCGGAGACACTACCGCTAAACACTTCTTTTGGCAGGTGTTGCCCCATTGGGACAATTGCAGGGTACTCCAATCGAATTGTGGGGTGTGTAACTTTAACCAAGGTAGCCCAAGGACCACCAGGTGTATAGCCTTCTCCAGTAACAGAAAGGAAATGGTCTCCATATGCAGAGACCCAGTGCGGAGTTTGTTGGGGACCATGGAGAAGGTAACTTTGCCTGGTAATGGTTCACCATGAATGGAGGAAAGCAGTAATGATGCTGGCATATGGATGGTGGGAATCCAGAGGTGTTCCACAAGTTGCCTTAGGATAAAATTTCCACTGGCCCTGGAGTTCACCAATGCCAGGGTGTGAAATTCCTGAGTGTCCAAATTAATTGAGACAGGAAGAGTCAGTGGAGGAGAGGGTGAGGTCAGGCCTAGGAGGAGTCCTCTGGCAGAACCTAGGCCTGGGAGTTTCCCGGTCAAAGTGGACAAGAGGGTACCACATGGACGGGTTGACCGCAATACATACAAAGACCGGATCTTTAACGACGACGCTTTTCCTTTACGGCTGGATGACTATGGCCCATCTGCATGGGTTCTTCTTCCTCGGTGCTTGGTGTAGTAGTGGTCTGAGTGGATGGTGTAGGGTAACCTCGTGGAGTACCTGAAGCCATCCGCTTGGATCCTCTGGTCTCATGGAAGTGCTCACGAAGACGGTGGTCAATGCGACTGGTGAGGTCAATAAGCAAATCCAACACCTCAGGGAGTTCCCATACTGCTAATTCATCCTTGATATGCGGGCTCAGACCTTCAAGGAATATAGCACGCAGACAACCCAGGTCCCAGTGTAATTCAGATGAGATATGGAACCTTGTTGCAGATGTAGGAGCGTAGACCCGGAGATGGTTTTTTGGCCTGGGTCATTGAATACGGAACAAAATAGGGCAAGGAAGCCCGGCAGGTCCTGAAGGATCGGGTCCATTCGTTCCCAGAGGGGTGACGCCCAGGCCAATGCTTTTCCATCCAGAAGGGACAGGATGTATGTAGTTTTGGACACTACATCAGGGAAATATGCAGGTTATAAAGAAAAGTGCATGTTGCACTGGTTCAAGAAGCCCCTTCAAAGCAAGGGGTCACCTGCAATATGAGGAGGTGCCGGCAGAGGCACTGTAGGCTGGAATGGTGACGCATGTGAAGTGGGGCTTGGCTTGGCAGGCATCGAGGCGGAGTCCAGTCAATTATTCGATTGATTTATGGTGTTAGCCAGAATCTCCAGAATCTTCTGCTGTTCTGTAATTCACTGAGCCAGGCCAGGGATGGCCTGCAGTGCCGAGACCTGTGCCGGGTCCATGGACTTGGCAAGCTGTTAGGGTTTGTGGGTGCATGGGCCCTTGGCCAGTGTGAGAGATGGTACTGCCCACAGGGAGGAGCCCCGTGAACCTCACCATCGGAAAGTGGAGTCTTAGCTGCTGATGCGAAAAGCAGTAGGAACTGAAGAGAGAGAGAGAATGTCACTTCCCGCAGAGCGGGGAGTGCAGTAAAGAGTCTCACAGACATAGGTGTGTCATGGGTCTGTGAAGTGGGGAGAACCCAGGGAGAATCCCTCTGTAGAGATGCCACAGCAATGGTCCGCAAGGCGGGGTACACCGATGAGGGTCCTCAGTAGAGATGAAAAGGTAGTGGTCCGCAGCGCAGGGTACACTGATGATGGTTCTCAGTAGAGATGATACGGAAGTGGTCTGCAGCACGGGGTACACCAAAGATGGTTCTCAGTAGAGATGATACAGTAGTGGTCCACAAGTGGAGTACTCATGGTGGAGTTGCGATGATTCCAGAGGAGGCCCCGGGGAGTGGAGCAGGCAGCAGTTCAGGTGAAGGCCCTCCGAGGAGCGGATAGCCGGAGACGGAGAGAAAGCCCCCAAGGAGCAGGTACTCCAGACGTCTCATGCTGAACAAGCAAGAGCTGGAACGGAAGTCCATGTAGAGCGAAGCGGAATCAGCAATGAGGGAACTCGTTGCCAAGTCGTTGCCAGCCTGCTTAAGTAGTCCATGGAGGATGTCATCATCTGGGGGGAGACGCCCCTGAGGTTCCTGCCATGATGTGCATAAGACTGGCCTGGAGGCGCACGCGCACACCTAAGGGATTCCGAGGGCAAGATGGCGGTTGTCAGCGTCCACGCCGTCCAGGGAGGTCCGGGAACAGGGACGAGCAGGCCAGCGATAGCTGGCGGAGGCCTCAAGACTACCCCATGGAGTCAGTGTAGCAAAGAAAGAGGTGAGCAATAGCGGTCGCAGCCATCTGCGACCGATGGGCGTAACAAATAGATGGTTGAGGGAAGATATGATATAGGTCTATAAAATAATGAGTGGCGTGGAACAGGCAAATGTTAATCAAATGTTTACTCTTTCAAAGAATACAAAAACTAGGAGACACACAATGAAGTTATTAGGTGACACATTTAAAAACTAATAAGATAATTACTCAACACATAATTAAGCTCCCTGAGGTTGTGGTGAATGCTAATAGTGTAGCTGCATTTAAAAAAGGTTTAAACAAGTTTCTGGAAGAAAAGTCCATAAACCATTATTGAGGTAGAGTTGCAGAAATCTACTTATTCCTGGGATAAGCAGCATGGTATCTATCTACCTCTTGGGATCCTGCCCAGTACCTGGATTGGCCACTGTTGGAAGCAGGATACTAGGCTTGATGAACCTTTAGTTTGACCCAGTATGACAATTTTTATGGTACTTATTTTGAGTCTATGGGGGAAAAGCTTAGTAGACAGGGCCTAGAATCCTGAAGAATAATAAACAGAAAGTAAGTAGTTTTGGAGAAATTTAGCTTAAGGCAACTATATTGAAAGGAGAAATTTTTCCCATACAAATTTTCTCATTTATATAAAATGTGCATATGTTTTATAGCTAATAAATTAACCATGCAGTTTTTCCTGATTCCTTAAAAATATTTGTGATCTGATTTAGTATCTTATTTTACCTATAAATTTAGGGAGGCAAAAAACCCATCAGATTAATTTCCCATGCTGTATCTCAATGTTTATCAAATAGTCAAATAGCTGAACTGAAATATTTGATTGTGTGTGTGAATTGGGGGGGGGGGGGGGAGGCAGGAATCAATAAAAATACTTAATTTGGTTCAAATGTGATATAGAAACAAATTCAAATATTTATATGGGAAGAAATTATTTTTGTTGGAATACCTGAAAAAATGTAATACAATGCCCAATAAATAGCATGTACTTCTCTTACCCTGTTTAAATTTAAGGATCAAAAACAAAGGCATTGAAAACTGTTAACACTCATTTAAATACATCCAAAGAACTGTGCAGATATGCTATAAGAGACCAATATTCAGAAACCATTTAGATGGACAACTGAAAAGTTATCCATCTAAATGGGTAAACAGCGATATTTGAAGCCATATTTGGCTAAATTCTAGCTGAGTTATGCGGCTAGCTGCATAATTCGGGGGAGATCCAGGGGTGGGTGAGAAGCATTTTGGGGTGGGCCAGAGTTAGCCACATAAGTTATGCTGCTAAATCCAATATTTGAAGTTAGCTGCTTAGCTATGTGGCTAGCTCTGGTCGCTCCCTAAGGCTGTCCTAACTAGCCACTCCGAGGCTGAATATGGACCCTTAATTGTCTACTTATCTGCTTCAGCAGAGTTTAACTTTCTTCCACTGAGGTCACTGTGGTGCCTCTCTTTTCACTGTCACTCTCTGCAGAATCACTGGTTCCATTTCAGAACCAGACTGAGGTGAATCTGAACTACTTGAACCACATTCCTTTCTGTTACATGATGCTTTTGCTCACAGACTCTCTAATAGGGATGTGAATCGTTTTTTTGATGATTTAAAATATCATCCGATATATTTTAAATTGTCAAAAATCGTTAGGGCCACGATACAATACCAATTCCCCCGATTTATCGTCAAAAAATCGTAAATCGGGGGAAGGGGGAGGGCAGGAAAACCGGCACACTAAAACCCCCTAAAACCCACCCCCGACCCTTTAAATTAAATCCCCCACCCTCCCGAACCCCCCCCCAAATGCATTAAATTACCTGGGAGTCCTCCGTAGCGGCAGTCCGTGGCTAAATCGGGGGAAGGGGGAGAGCACGAAAACCGGCACACTAGATCGTGAGGTCTTCAGCCGGCGCCATTTTTCAAAATGGCCGCCGCAAAATGGCGGCGGCCATAGACGAAAACGATTCGACGCAAGAGGTCGTTCCGGACCCCGCTGGACTTTTGGCAAGTCTTGTGGGGGTCAGGAGGCCCCCCCAAGCTGGCCAAAAGTTCCTGGGGGTCCAGCGGGGGTCAAGGAGCGATTTCCTGCCGCGAATCGTTTTCCGTACGGAAAATGGCGCCGGCAGGAGATCGACTGCAGGAGGTCGTTCAGCGAGGTCCGGAAATCTCGGAGGGTTCCAGACCTCGCTGAACGACCTCCTGCAGTCGATCTCCTGCCGGCGCCATTTTCCGTACGGAAAACGATTCGCGGCAGGAAATCGCTCCTTGACCCCCGCTGGACCCCCAGGAACTTCTGGCCAGCTTGGGGGGGCCTCCTGACCCCCACAAGACTTGCCAAAAGTCCAGCGGGGGTCCGGAATGACCTCTTGCGTCGAATTGTTTTCGTCTATGGCCGCCGCCATTTTGCGGCGGCCATTTTGAAAAATGGCGCGGGCGGAAGACCTCACGATCTAGTGTGCCGGTTTTCGTGCTCTCCCCCTTCCCCCGATTTAGCCACGGACCGCCGCTACGGAGGACACCCAGGTAATTTAATGCATTTGGGGGGGGGGGTTCGGGAGGGTGGGGGATTTAATTTAAAGGGTCGGGGGTGGGTTTTAGGGGGTTTTAGTGTGCCGCTGGACCACCAGGTAATTTAAGGCATTTGGGGGGGGGATTTAATTTAAAGGGTCGGGGGTGGGTTTTAGGGGGTTTTAGTGTGCCGGCTCACGATTTTAACGATTATGACGATACTTTACACACACAAACGGCAACAATACGATTCCCTCCCCCTCCCAGCCGAAATCGATCGTTAAGACGATCGAGGACACGATTCACATCTCTACTCTCTAATAAACCTGCTTGTCATCACATTGCATCTTGTCCACTTAAAGGTGAATTTTCAAAGGCTTACTCATGTAAAAAAAAAAAAAGAAGGGTCATATAGGAGTGTATGTGGCCTGAGTGTGTGTAAAACTTATTTAAAAAGGGACCACATATGCGAGTATATGCGTGTGTGCAAACAAAGGTACCCATGCAATAAAGGGAAGTGTTGAGGATGGGGGGTGGGGTTAGTACATATGTGCATAATGAAGTATTTTAAAATGCAATGTACGTGCAAACGTCATCCAGCTTGCATGTGAACTACTGCTCATTTATGCACACAAGTGCAAACTTTCATTTTGATGTTGGATTTGGCAGTTGATGGGTTGGCTTCTCTGGGTGAGTGGACACAGGAGCAGACTAGGGCATTGGGAGGGAGCATACCTGGGACAGACTGGGACCTACTGGGTGGTAACCGGGACATATAGGTTTATGCTGGAGAGTTACTGGAACAGATTGGGGGAACTAGAACATACAGGGCTAAAAATGGGGGTGGGAGTGTTTATTACTGGGTCATATTGGAGGGTGTGAGTAGGTGATGGAGAGACCCTTTCAGTATAACTCTAATAGCCCTATGGATACTCAGGTCACAATAGTTAAGGAAGGAGAGAGAGAACAGAGAAGCAGGAAGTACCCTCTTACAGAGAGTAAATAGGACTAGGACACAGTGTTTGGATCTGTCCGAGGAGTAAGTCATGTGTAGGTTCAGATTCAACAAGGAAACCATACTGTACCTATCCCAGCAGTTAGAGTGGGACCTGCAGCCTTGCCAGTACTCATCAAGGTCACTACTGCCCTGGCAATTTTTGCCACCATCAAATTCCAGGTACATCTGGAATCAGTCAGTTTGCAACTTTAATATTTATAAATCAGGTGCTGGCTGCATTGCTCAGGAACTCAATATATCCTTCCCTCAGAGAAGAAAGCAACAAAATCAAATAATGACTGATTTCTACCATATAGCATATTTTCCCTTTGTCTTGCTATCAATTGCACTTAGGGGGAGATGAGGCCACCTACTGCAACTGCAAAGGCTTCCACTTCCTCAGTATGGAAGTTTGCCTGCGATACGAAGGGAATCATACTGGATGTTGTGCCCAGGTTTCCAGGATCCAGTCACAATGCCTACATTCTCTTGCAGTCAGGAATTCATGACCAGTGTGGCCGGGTCGCCCTAAATGGGTGTTCTGAGCTGTGCAGTGTAACCATAGACATGGGATTAGTGCCAGACTGGTTTTTACTGCATTCCAGAGAGTGCAATAATTGAACTAATAGGCACTGTCTTCTTCCCTTCCTATGCACTGGGGAATGCTAGAAAGAAGCTGTTCCAATAAGCCCAAGAACGGGACTTGTGCTACTTAGCTGGCTTCTAGATAGGAATGCACCTATCACTACCACCATATACCAACTAACCTCTTCTTATTGTCTTCCTTATATCTAGGTGAACTGACAGCTTTAGCCCAGAAGGACTGCTCTAACCTTGTCCTGTGAACTGCCCACTGCCCAACCCCAAGGCATATCCAACTCTGCTCTTCTCTGCCTCCTTCCCTACAAGTGATAGAGGATATCCACTCAAAACCTGGCTCATGATCCTAATGCTAACCCACAGAATGCTACAGAGGCTTGCTACAACAGGACCCACAGGCAGACCAGGGCAGTCATCAAGAGAAGCTTTGGCCTACTCAAAACACTTTGTGTGTGGGTGTGTCTGAGAAAGAGAATGTGTCTTTGTGGATGTTAGTGTGTATGTGTCAATAAACTTTCTGCAATCTAAAAAATGTTTGTGAATGAGCATGTATGTCTACTACTGGCTGGCAGTGTGATTATTTGCAACTGGTTCAAGAGCCAGACCAGGAATCCAGAATATATCTCCATATGAGATATAAGCAGAAGTGTAGGGGGCCAACCAGTTTGCATGGATGGAACGCGAGCTGCAACTCTGCTCATCCATGATCTCTAGAATGTGTTCAACTTCTTAGTTATTTAGGAAAGAATAAGTTTATTTTGGAGATATTTTGGCTCAATTCTGCTGGGTTCCAGGGTTGACTTAGTGTGCTTTTGGGAGCTGTTGATACAAGTGCTGCAGGGAAAGTGCATGAAGGTGTCAGATACCCCATGGGCCAGTTTTGAAAAAAATCCCCGGGCCTATATTTTTCTGCAATCCACCCCTGTTTGATACTGATAAGATTAGCAAAGTTATGAGTGATTTATCTATTTATGATCATAAGGGAATGGGTACTATTGCTAAATGTATGTTACAGATGTCTCTTGATGAGGGTTTGAAAGAGAAACAGGACACTCAGATCAAATCTTTACAGCTTGAATTAAAGAAGACTTAGAGAAGGGATCCCGAACCAGTTTTACTTTTTCTAGTCCCTTCCTTTGCACCGACAGTTCTGCCTGAGCAGTAGCTGCCCTTCCCCCTTCATTACCAGTTCTCAGAATCTTACTGTCCCTTGCTAACCATCTTAGTCACTATGCACAAGAGTAAAGCTACATTAACTCCATTGCAATTAAAGATGCAGCTGAATCCTCAGCGCCCAGGGCAAGAGGTGAGATTAGTGGATTTTACATTACAATGTATTCCAGCTACCATCCAGATAGTCATGCAAGGTGTTGAGGGGGCACAGGCAGGGATAGAGGAGCCGGTATCCATTGAATTGGCTGATGCCACTGTTATGGGAAACAGGTCACTGGCAATTAGAATGCAGAAAGAGAAAGGCTGATATGAATACACACGGGGGTGCTATAATTCTGAGGCACTGCTCAGATGGTATACATCCCAGAGTGATGAAGGAACTGAAAAAAGAAATTGCAGATCTACTGTTGGTAATTTGTAAACTATCATTAAAATCAGCTATGGTTTGTAACATGCTTATGATACTCAGTATGTTGACTCACAACATGTATTATGTGTAAAATCAATAACAAAAAGTTTGGAAAAAAATCAGCTATGGTACCTAGAGATTGGAGGATGGACATTGTAATGGATTCCAAGCATGATCCGGAAAACTATAGACCAATGAGTCCGATGTCAGTGCTAGGAATAATGATTGAAAGTATTCTAAAGAACAAACTTACTGAACATACAGAAAGACATAGTTTAATGGGACAAAGTCAACAGGGATTTAGCCAAGGGAAGTCTTGTCTCACCAATTTGCTACATTTTGGTGAAGGCATAAACAAAAGTGGATAATGGTGAGCCAGCTGATATAGTGTATCTGGATTTTCAGATAGCGTTTGATAAAGAACCTCATGAGAGACTCTTGAGGAAATTAAAAAATTATGGGATAGAAGGCAATGTTCAGTTGTGGATTGAGAACTGGTTAAAAGATAGAAAACAGAGAGTAGGGCTAAATGGTCAATTTTCACATTGGAGAAAGGTGAATAGTGGAGTGCCCCAGGGATCTGTACAAGGACCGATGCTTTTTAACATATTCATAAATGACCTAGATAGAGGAACAATGAGTGAGGTGATCACATTTGCTGATGAAACAAAATTATTCAAAGTCGTTAAATCACAAGAGGATTGTGAGAAATTGGCAGTGATCAAAGACCTACATTTTGTAATAAGATAAATGAACAACTGACCATTACTATGGGTATGGAACACAAATTTCATTAGTCAAACTGAATGAATGAACATGACTGGTTAAAACCATTAAAGAAACTGGGTTACACTACCAAAACTGCAATAAAATTGTCTTTTAGCTATTAAGCGTATTGCAACCAGAAATGCTAATTTGAATCATTTGTTTGCGTGTATTCCCCATGCCAACATCCCCAACTTCAAAAGTGAACCTGATTGAATGTGACTTGATTTGATTAAAAGATTCCATATTTCATATTGCAGAGTATTAACTGGAGCTATTTTTAAGACATCCTAACAGTTAATACTTTACTGCCAAGGCCAGAAGACACTGTCCTACTCTGAAAAAATCTTTCCAGGCCAATGGTAGTAAACCACATTGAGAGGGACTCTATCAAATCCTGTTCACCACGCTAGCACCTGTGAAAGTAAAAGGCAAATAGCTTGGATCCATGCATCGCAAGTTAAAGCTTGCAACCCATCACTAGGCTAGGCCAAGAAGTAGACCATGGCAGAACCAGAAATGAAGTAGATGACTGCACAGATGAGACCAAGAAGCAGACGAATAATTGAGGCGACAAGTAATACTGGGAGTGATGGTTTATGTTTGGGCATAATAATCCCCCATCTCAGCTTGTTGCCTTGTATAATGGTTTAAGTTTAAAGCCCCACCACGGCATTCGTATATGTTCTTCTTCTATAGGCTGGGCTTGCATGGAATGAACTTAAGACATGGGATAGAGGCCAATAGTATTGGATCTTGTAACATATATTGTGATACTAAATATGACAAAAAGGGGAATATAAGGGTGCTTTGAGAAGGTATTTCTATGAAGATAGATTAGTTTGATGGCAGTGAAGAAATAAAGATAATTACAGCAATGAGATTGCACTGATTAGACTAGTAGGAATAGCCAAGGCTGCTGAAATGCTAAAAGGTATGTTAAAGGTCAAAATGAATGTTAAGGATCAGCGTTCAGTTTCATTTTTGCCTTCTGGGCTCAATTTACAAGAAATCATATGACTTACAAGAATCCAGTCTTATTAGCATATATGAGATAAAACTATAATGTCAACCAATTAGGAAAATGTTATGTTAACTAAGTAGCTAACTCATTGGTATGCAAGTTAGAGGTGGTTACCCATTTAACCTAATGTATCACTAATGTTTTCTAAGACTGCCCCTGAATTGCCTTTTCTGGTAACTGTACTCTCCTTCTGGGATATCTCAATAAATGATTTTTCTTTCTTATTATTAGATTGTTGGTATTAAGCATTTTTTCAGCCCATAACATAGGCAGTGCATGCTAATCTAGTTCATGCATATTCATTGTGGGTATCTTGAAAACCTCACTGCCTAGATGTGTCCCAAGGACTAGGTTGAGAGTTCCCAGACTATAATAAAGATAATAGAAGGATCTATCTAATTTGGGACCATTAGAGACAGCATGTACATTTTCCAAAAAATAACTATGTGGGAAAGACCTGGTCTGGGCTTGCCAGTCTCTGGTGCCATGGATGCAACTGCTATTCTGCTACCACATGTTATATCTTGGAATGTATGATAGCATGGAATGTGTAGATAAATACATAATCATCAGAGGTCTGAATGAATAGTAATTTGGGCTTGGCCTTATTCCCTATAAACCAGTATTTCTCTCCATCTGCAAATGGACCTGAAGGGTTTCTAGCTAGGCCTGTCTTTCAAGTAATGCTTCATTACAGTGCTGCCATTAACCTAGAAAATTACCAAGGCGCATGTTTATCAGTGGTGTAGCAAGGGTCTCCGATACCTGGGGGCCAATACATTTTGAGTGCCTCCCCATCCTTCTTGTATTAATGCTTAAGGTCACAGAAAATCAGTGGTGTCTCCAGACAGAAGAATTTTGGGAGGGGGGGGGGGGGGGAGCCAAAGGAGAAATTACTACTTACCTGATAGTTTTGTTTTCCTTAGTGTAGACAGATGGACTCAGGTCTAGTGGGTTATGCTTCCCTGCCAGCAGATGGAGACATCACAGTATATATACTCCTGCATTGACACCAGCTTGCCAATATTCTCTTCAAAAGCGAAAAACTTGATTAAAAACAGGCAACCATTACTGTACTCAACCAACAAGAAACACTGTACTCAAGTAATGAATGAATATACCCCAATCTAGGGACTGGATGAACACTTACTGGTAATTTCCTGGAACCCGAAGCCCCACAGGAGGATCATTGACACAATCATTCAGCTGCTGAGGGCAGGAAGCTGAGTCCATCTGACTACATTAAGAAAAATGAAATTATCAGGTAAGTAGTAATTTCTCCTTTCCTAGCATGTAGACAGATGGACTCAGGACCAGTGGCATGTACCAAAGCTACTCCCGACTAGGTAAGGAGGCTGCCCGTGGTCCAGTCAACACACTGCAACACACTGCTGTGTCCTCCCGGGCCTGCACATACAGACGATAAAACCTGGATAAAGTGTGTAAGGAGGACCACATCGCAGCTCAGCAAATATTGACGGGTGATAACAATCTAACCTCTACCCATGACACTGCCTGAGCCCTAGGGGAATAAGCCTTCACCTAAGTAGGCAACGGCTTTTTAGCCTTCAGATACGCAGCCATGACTACCTCCTTAATCCAGCAAGCTATTGTAGCCCACGAAGCTGGTTCACCCTGCTTTCTTGTGCCATGAATGACAAGCAGTCGATCTGTCTTTCAGAAAGGTTCAGAAACTTCCAGATACTGCATCACATGTCTCTTGATATCCAAGGGGAGCAAGAGGCAATACTCCTCCATGTCCCTGATCTTATCCAAGGATGGCAAGGAAATAAACTGATTCAAATAAAATTCTGAGACCACCTTAGGCAAGAAGGATGGAACAATATGCAGGTGTAATTCCCCTGGAGTCACTCGAAGGAACGGCTCCCAGCAAGACAAGGCCTGCAGCTCGTAAATTTGACACGCAGAACATATAGCCACCAAGAACACTGTTTTCAAGGTCAATAACTGCAAGGAAAGGGTACGCAGCCGTCAGAACGTAGGACCTGCCAAGAATTCCAACACCAGGTTAAGACTTCACAATGGAACCAGTAACCTCTCAAAGGAGGCCGAAGATTCTTCGTTCCCTTCAAAAAACAGGCCACATCAGGATGAGACGATAAGGATTCACCATTCACCTGGCCCCTGAAATAGGCAAGAGCCGCAACCTGAACCTTCAAAGAATTAAGGGCCAAGCCTTTATTTAAACCATCCTGCAAAAATTCCAAAATGAGCGGGATTGTAACCAAATGAGGAAGAACACCTCGATCCTAACACCAAACTTCAAACACTCTCCAAACCCGACATAGGCTAGGAAAGTGGAGAACTTTCGAGGGCTGAGAAAGGTAGAAATCATCACAGAAGAATATCCATGCTTCAACAAGCAAGCCCTCTCAAGGGCCAAACCATAAGACAAAATCGAGTCGGATCTTCAAGAAGGACAGGTCCCTGCTGCAACAGATTCTGATTTGGTGGAAGATGAAGGGGGGACTCCACCAGGAATCTTCACAGATCTGCATACTCTGGTCATCTGGGCTAATCTGGTGCTATCAGGAATACCATCCCTTTGTGGCCTTCGAGCCTGCGAACTATTCTGCCCAATAAGGGCCACGGAAGAAAGGCATAAAGGAACTTATCTTCCAGCCAGACCTGCATGAGAGCATGTATACCCAGGGACCATGGATCTCTCCTGCTACTGAAGAATTGAGGAACCTTCACATTGCGAGAAGTCACCAGCAGGTCTAAGAATGGAAAGCCGCAGCGATCCACTATCAGCTGAAACACCTCATCTGACAATACCATTCTCCTGGGTCCAGACTCTTCCTGCTGAGAAAGTCTGCTCTTACTTTGTCTTTTCCTGCATTGTGAGAGGCTGAAATCACCTAGAGATGTCATTCCACCCATTCCATAAGTTGGTCTATTTCCTACGACACTTTCTGGCTCTTGGTTCCTCCCTGCTGATTGATGTAAGCCATTGTTGTTGCATTGTCTGACATCACTCAGACCGTTTGACCCTGCAGTCTGTGGCTGAACTGCAAGCATGCCAACCAGACCAGCCGGGCTTCCAGCTGATTGATGTTCCAAAGGTACTCTTCAGAATTCCAGCGTCCTGTGCCGTTAGTTCCTGGCAGTGAGCTCCCCAACCCTGGAGACTCGTATCTGTCATGAGTATCAACTAGTTTGGCGAGGTCAAAGAAACACCCTTTCTCAGATGATCCTCCTGCAACCACCACCGAAGGTGAGAGCAGACTTCCATCGGCAAATGGAGCGGAACCAAATAGTCCTGAGACTATGGGTTCCAACGAGACAACAGGGAGCACTGAAGAAAACGCATAGGTACCCTTGCCCATGGCACCACTTCCAGGGTTGTTGCCATCAACCTTAGTACCTGTAGATAGGACCACACTGTTGGGTAAATAGTGTTCACCAAAAGACGCACCTGTGACATCCACTTCTGAATCCATACTTCTGGCAGGAAAACTCTGCACTGCCTCATGTTGAAACAAACACCCATATACTCCAACAACTGAGATGGCTGAAGACTGCTCTTGGCCGGGTTCACCATCCAACTGAGCTCCTGCAATAAGGAGATCACCTTGCGGGTCACTAGGCGGCTCTCTTCCAGAGACTTGGCTCAAATCAGCCAGTCATCTAAATACAGGTGAACTAGGATTCCATCCCTTCTCAACTCTGCTGCTACTGCCACCATAACTTTGGAAAAAGTCTGGGAGCAGTGGCTAGGCCAAAAGGCAGCACCCAAAACTGATAATGGCACCCCAACACCCACAAAACACAGAAAACATTGGGTATTCCAAATGGATGGGAATATGAAGGTAGGTCTTGGACAGATCCAAGCAGGTCAGAAATGCCCCCAACTGCACAGCCATTATCATTGAGCGCAAAGTTTCCATATGAAAATAAGTCACTCGCAAATGACGGTTGACTTCCTTGAGATCCAGGATGGGATGAAAGGAGCCCTCCTTCTTGAGCACAATAAAATAAATGGAATATAGCCCCAAACTTTCTTGAGACGTAGGCACTGGAACCACGAGACACCATGAACATGTCCCGAGGAATACTGCAAACTTCCAACGCATATCCTTCTCGTATATCCTCCAGGACCCACTGATCCAATGTGATCTCAACCCACCTCTGATAAAAGAGATAGCGGCATCCCCCTATCTCTTGTTCCCAAAGGTGGGTCAGCAAACCTTCATTGGGAGACTTGGGAAGATCCGCCCCCGAGCCCACTCCTCGCATGGGCTGTCTGGGATGAAAGGACTGAGACTTGCTGAAAGGCCAAGACCTCCGAAAGGTCCACATTCTGTAGAGACAAAACCGCTTGGAACCCCTGACATGACCCCTCATACCAAAGGGGCGCTGCAACTGCTTCTTATCCTCCGGCAATCGAGGCACCAGAGATTCGCCCCACTTATTGGCCAATTTGTCCAACTTGCTCGCAAACTAGCGCGAGCCTTTAAAAGGCATTTTTTAAGATTAGGTTTGGAGGTCACATCAGCCAACTAATTTCACAGCCATAGTTGATGCCTGACCGCTATTACTGAAGCCACTCCTCTAGCCGAGGTACGGACCAAATTGTAGCTAAAAAGGCAGCAGTGGATTCCATAACTGCTCTGGAATTCACTCCAGAATCATCAACTTCCTGAAAGAGAAGCAGACATGATCAAGCCACTAGGGCATAAAGTCATCGCCACTGCATCAAAGGCTTGCTTAAGGATGGCTTCAGTCTTTCTATCAAGCACATCCTTCAAGGCTGTTCAACTCTCCACAGGGATAGTTGTCCACTTAGAGATGAAACAGACCAGCGCATCCACTTTTGTGAAACACAAACAGTCTCTCACTGCTGGATCCAGGGTATACAGTCCTTCCAATGTCCGATCCCTTTGAAATTTGCTTCTGGAGCACTCCATTCAAGATCAATCATTTCTTGAATGGCGTCCATAACAGAGAAAAGTAAGAGGCTTTACACAAAGAAACCAAAATGGGATTCTTCTTCGGCTTAGAAATGGAATCTGCACCAGGAGCACCCAGCATCTTCAAGGTCTGGGAAATCAGGGCTGGCAGTTCATCTCTATCAAAGAACCACAACATGGTCCGATACGGTTCCAGTCCTGGAGGAATTTCCCCATCTTCCAGGGAGTCAAGATCTGCATCATCATCAATGCCATCCACATTCTTATCAGAAATAATCACAGCGAACCTAGGCGTGCTTCGGCACTTAAAAATAGGACTGGAAGAGGGAGGGGCCACCGGCTGAGGATCCAATCCAACAGGATTCAGCAAAGCTGAGGACTGCATCTGAAGAAAGGATTGTAATCCTTGAAGACACTCCACCCAAGAAAAGGCAGCAGGATCCAGGCCAAATCCAGAAGAAACTGGAGCGGGACCCACTGAGCTGCCATCTCCTATGGAGAAACCAGTCAAGGAAGCGCCACGGTCCGGGGTACTTCCAGACAAATCCTTAGTCAGACCATCATCAGGTTGGGAAGACCCAGGCTTAGTGAAATCAGAGGAAGACAATTTTCCCTGAGCCTCTAAGCAGTGCTGACACATTAGAGGACACTCCAGGCTGAGATGCCCGAATATGGCAGGCAACACAGAGAGAAAGGAGCTTAGGTTTCTTACTCACCAGCACCATCAGTGCAGAGTCGATGGAAAATGTACATCCAGGCGATTCGCGCCAAAAAATTTCAAGCGCACAAAATTTATGCGCACAAAAAAAATTAGGCGCCACAAAAGTAAGCACCACAAAACACACACACAAACTGTGCACCAAAATCTGGGTACACCAGGCGTAACTTTGCCGACAAAGGTAAGGGGGGGTTTAGATAGGGCCAGGGGGGGTGGGTTAGGTAGGGGAAGGGAGGGGAAGGTGGGGGGAGGACGAAGGAAAGTTCCCTCCGAGGCCGCTCCGAAATCGGAGCGGCCATGGAGGGAACGGAGGCAGGCTGCGCGGCTCGGCGCGCGCAGGCTGCCGATTTTGCGCAGCCTTGCGCGCGCCGACCCCGGATTTTATAGGATACACGCAGCTACGCGCGTATCTTATAAAATCCAGCGTACTTTTGAAGATCTACCTCTGTGTGTAACAATGGAAAAACAGAACAACCATTCCTCATAAAACAAATAAAATCAAGAAGCATAAAGCATCAATTATTATAGTAAAAACATACTAATAAAAGAATATTTTAAAACTACTGTCAAATAGAATAACCTCTATTAATTAAAATCCTATATATTTTTTAAAAATTTCCCAAGCACCATTAAATATTTCAAAACAGCACATATATCAAATAACACCCAATAATTAAAACTAATAAGGATTTTAAAAAAGACCCTGTTATACATACCTGGGAAATCTTGATTTCCAGTCACCCTAAAATTGTCGAGGATTAAGGGGACATACAAACTTTATCCTCTGTCTCTCTCACACATAACTCGCATGTCCATTCTCTAGAGATGTGAATCGGAACCGGAATCGGTTCGGATTCCCGTTCCGATTCACATGTGGGTTTTTTTTCATCGGGCCCAATCGCGGTTTTGTTTATTGGCCGCGCCTGAGCCGATAAACAAAAAACCCACCCCGACCTTTTAAAACTAATCCCTTTGCTTCCCCTACCCTCCTGACCCCCCAAAAACATTTTAAAGGTACCTGGTGGTCCAGTGGGGGTCTCGGGAGCGATCTCCCGCTCTCGGGCCGTCGGTTGCCACTAATGAAAATGGCGCCGATGGCCTTTGCCCTTACCATGTGACAGGGTATCCATGCCATTGGCCGGCCCCTGTCACATGGAGGGAGCACTGGATGGCCGGCTCCATCTTTAAAAATGGCGCGGGCCATCCAGTGCTCCTACCATGTGACAGGGGCCGGCCAATGGCACGGATACCTTGTCACGTGGTAAGGGCAAAGGGCCATCTGCGCCATTTTGATTAGTGGCAGCCGACGGCCCGAGAGCGGGAGATCACTCTCGGGACCCCCACTGGACCACCAGATACCTGTAAAATGTTTTTTGGGGGGTTGGGAGGGTGGGGGAAGCAAAGGGATGAGTTTTAAAGGGTCGGGGTGGGTTTAGGGGTTATTTTTGTGTGCCGTTTTTCCCGCCCTCCCCAAAAACGATAAGAGAACCCCCACGATCAATATCGTGGGGTTTTCCTATCGTTTCGGGGGAACCCCCGATTTCTGATGATTTTGAAAATATCGATGATATTTTCAATCGTCCAAAGCCCGATTCACATCCCTACCATTCTCTCTCACACATACACTGTCACATACACACACATACATACTCTTATACACATCCACAGCCTCTCTTTTTCGCAGACACTGACACACTCTGAGGCTCTAAGTCCCTCTCTCTCCCCCCACCCCTCACTGACAAGCTCTTACTCCCCTGGATTCTCTCATACACACACACGCTCTCACTCTCACTGGCTCCCTCACAATCACATAGGCAAACTCCCATTCCTTCTCACACCGCTCCCTCCCACCCAACAGGCATGCACACATTCATTCTCTCTCTCTCTCTCACACACACACACACACACACACACACATACACCCCAGGCAGGCACCAATTTATTCTCACACCCACACACCCAGGCAGGCACCCATTCTCACATAGACAGACCCCAGGAAGGCACCCATTCATACACATGCATACATGTGAAGGCAGACCCCCTCTCTTTCTTTTGCCAGCAACCTCGGAGCCTCTCTCATTCCTCTGCTGCCACTGTCACTGCTGCTATGGGGCTTTTGAGGAGGTGCTGATCGCTGCTACTGTGTTACGCTCTCCTCCTCCAGAGGGGAGGAGTTAGCAATCTGTTGTCGCTCACCCTGCCAGGAGGGTGGAGTTAGCAAACTGTTCTGCTTTTCTCCTGAAAGGGGGAGAAGTAGCAATCTGTCATGATCTGCTCCTCCAGAGGGGAGGAGTTAGCTATCTTTGTGCTGACTCCGCCAGGAGGGCAGAGTTAGTAATCTGTTAGCGAACTGCTGTTAGATGCTCCTGTAAGGAAAGGAGGTAGCAATCTGTTATGGATCAACTCCCCAGGGAAGAGGAGTTGGCAATCTGTTCTATGACACTCTTCTGAGGAGAGGAGCTAACAATAGGTATATTGTACTTCGTTACTTAGATAGCAATCTATCATGCCTCCACTACGGAGTAGCAGTCTGTTATATATAGGCTGCTGGCAAGTCCCATAGAAAGAGAAGGTAGCTATCTATATAATACTTCCGTGAGCGGTGTTAGTAGTCGGTAGTGGTTGGCTCCCACAGAGTGATAGTAGTGTAAGGAATGACCACTTGGAGGAAATGGTGAATCCCTGGGCCGATGGCAGATGACAGTGCCCTCAGGAGGAGATCCTGAAAGGAACCACTGGCTAAGCTAGAATATGAAGTAAACACAAATAGTTCTTTATTAAGCTGGAAGCTGAACCACCAGTTGTAGCAGTAGTGAGTCGAGGTGTCCGGTAGGGCTGAAGTCCTTCTGATACTGGAATGTAATCTCTGGGTCGCTGAGCTGTAGAGAGAGACTAGAAGGAGTGAGTAGACAGGGTATACTGGATACAAGATGGTACACTCACAATAGAAGATGTCTGCAATGGTCTCTATGCCACAGAGAGTCTTCAGTATATTCAGGAACAGGAGCCGTAGGCGAGCACCTGTTCCTATAGACAGTCTGTAATAAGAACTCACAATAGCTGTATATGAAATGGCTTCTAGAGTAGAAGAGAGTCTGTAAAGGATTCTAGGAACATGGGCCCTCGTGGAGCGAGTATCGGTTCCTATCTGCAATCTTGCCAATAAACTCTTGATCTCCGTACCTGCGATAATGTCTTGGACGGAAGGGAGTCTTCAGAGCTATAGGAATGTAGGCCCTCGTGGAGCGAGTACCGATTCCTATCTACAATAGAACTCACTGTGTTCACATCCGCGATTGCTTCCAGGCAATGAGGAGTTTTCTGAGTATTCCAGCAACCTGAAATCAAGAAGAGAGAGCAGAGCCCCCTGGAGTGGGTACTCCTGGTAAGTTTGAAAAAGCCGAGCAATGGAGAAGGATTCCCCTGGCTGACTTGGATCGTTGTTGCAAGTATCGTGGACTGCCGAAGCAAGTCCTGTTGGAGTTCCTTGCTAACTCGTTAGAGGTTAGCAAACAAAGACCTTTTAAAGTGAAAATGGATGACGTCACTACGGGGAAATGCCCCCGAGGTTCGTGCCCTTGCTGGTACAAAGTCTGGAGTGCGTGCGCGCCCTTATGACATCAGGAACATGGCGGATCCGTAGCGTCAAGCCAGCCCGGGGACACCAGGACCAAGAGGCAGGGAGAAGCCACGGCTGCATCTGTCCGTCAGAGCCGAAGGAAGTCGCTCCCAAGGTAGAGAGGGTGGAGCGAGGGGGCGAGAAGAGGCACGAATGCAACATACTGGCACTGAAGCCAGTTCTGCTGCCTCCTCCGCGGTATTAAAAATTTGTGGGGCTTCCATTTCCTCCATGCTGATCTTGTACCTTGCAAGATTGGCATAGAGAAAGTGCTACTCTTGCACATTCCCAAAGATAACATATGCCAATCACTAAAAATTCAAAAATTATTATTTTTTTACCTTTGCTGTCTGATCTTAGTTTTCTAATCAGTTGGTCACAGGCTTTTTTTTTCCACCTTCCCTTTCTTGGTCTTTTGCCAATTCCTTTTACAGGGTCTCCTTTTTTTCTGTTTCTTCTCTCTCCACCTGTTTTCTTCCTTTCTTCCCTCAAACACAAACTCCAGTTCTCATTCTCACATGCTGTCTCTCACTCTCTCTCACACACACACAAACACATACACTCAGGCTCTCTTTCTCACACATACACACACGTACACAGGCACAGACTTTCACACTCATGCTGTCTCACTCTCACACACACAGGCTCTCTCACTAACATGCTATCTCATACAAACACACAGGCTCTCACTGTCACATACTGTCTCACACACACACAGGCTCTCACTCTCACATGCTGTCTCTCACATACACACACACAGAGGCTTTCACATGCTGTCTCATCGAACATACAGGCCCTCACTCCCACACTTAATATCTCTACTCATTCAGTCTCTCAACTCACTGTCACACACACATACACTCTACAGGGCCTCAGCCTCTTTCTCACCTCTGTGCCTCCTCTTCACGGGTAGCCACAGGATGGGATCCGCGGCGACCCTACTGCCAGGCCTCCTCTTCTCAGGCCACTGCAAGGTGGGATCCGTGGCGGCCCTGCCACAATCACAACTCCTCTTCTGCATGCAGCTGATGCTCCTCCTCCTTCCTGCCCGTGAAGCTCCGGCAATGTTTTTCTTCCAGAGCCATGCAGACAGGAGGGAGGAGGAGCATCTGGAGGTGACTTTTTCTTTAGGCCGTGGAGGGATGAGCTCCACCATGGCCCTGCCGATCTTCCTGCTGTGAGTGGCCGGCACACAGCATAGAAGTTACATGCTTCCCTGTTCAGCCTCCCGTGGGATGAGGTCCTCTAGCAGCTGCATGTGCCCTCCTGTCTGCCATCAGCGGTCCCCTATAGCCCTGAGCCCAGGGGAATTGGCCCCCTGCCCCCCCTCCCCCCAGAAATGCCACTGATGTTTGCATGAGGGTATATTTAAGCTCAAGGCAGAGACACTGTTGGTCTGAGCAGTAGGCCTATAGTGTGACTGGTGATGGAAACAGAACATAGACAAACATTGGGAAAATCTCCCTGATGGCCATATTATGAACTTACCTCCGACCCCATCCCATCTGGCTCTCAGCCAGTTCACCCACTTCCGTTTCTTCCAGTACCACTCCCAGACCTTCTTCTTCAGGTCTTCAATCTATATGGAGAAATAGAGGTACAAAGTTGAGTGCGCACTGTAGCTGTAACTGTGACCTCCATACTGGGATGTATCAATGTATTCTACTGACTTCTGAAGTGAGTATCATGGTTCTTTCTACTCCCTTAATGACCTAGAAGTAGAGTGCTATCCCCTGGGCCTAAAGTAGACTACAACAGGGAGCCATTGTTCGCTGTCCCGAAGACTCGCCCACCGGCAGCCGGCCAGCATGCGCAACTTACTTCAGCTCGGGAGCAGAAGTAAGTTGTGAAACAAAGGGAAAAAAAATTAAAAGGTAGAGTTTAAGAGAAGAGGGAGGGAATCTAGGTAGGGGGGTAGAGAAGCGGACTGGGAGGAATGCATCACCGCACTGATGTTGCATAATTTCTCACCTCCCTTGCGTGTGCTGCTCGGATTATAAAATCCAGCGCGCATGTGTGCACAGCCCATGGATTTTCTATCATGCGTGCATCGGCGCAGGCATGTTAGAAAATTGGTGTGTCCATGTGTGCGCACCAGGAAGCGTGTACGCGCACAGTGGAAAATCTACTCCCAAGTGAGCAATGTTCCTGGAGGTGAAGTTCAGCTGTCTCGCTAGCGCTAAACCATCGTGGAATAAACCACCCCTGCAGAACGGTAATTTGTGCACTGTGGAACCATTAATGTGCATGGATTGCTCATAAAGTTGTGCGCAAATACACAACCACAAATATATACAAAAGTGCACGTGCAACATGTACATTAAAATTATGTGTATTTTATATCGTGCATGCAAATGCACATGCATGAAATAAAATACACGCACAAGAAAGCATGAGCCATATGTTCTCGTAAATGAGCTTGCACGCAATTGTTTTAAAGTTACCCTCTAATTGTGCTTCTGACTGATTCTTCAGAAGCAAGAGATTCTGATAAATAGAAACTAAATTATCAGCACATTCATTTGTTAATCTATTACTTATTTTTGTCTTGATTGAGTTAAATGTCTTCTGGATCCATTCACAAGAATCTGCTGTTGGTGGAATGCTTAGGATCTGTAGAGAAATTGTGGGCAACAATCAAGCATTACAGTAATCCAGGGGTGGCCAGCTCCTGTCCTCAAGAGCCACAGACAGGCCAGGTTTTCAGGATATCCAAAATGAATATGCATGGCTAGATTTGCATGCACTGCCATCATTGTATGCAAATCTATCTCATACATATTCAGCATGGATATTCTGAAAATCTGGCCTGTAGGCGGTTTCTCGAGGACCAGAATTGGCTACCCCTGCAGTAATCCTTTCACTATCGGGCCGATACAGTAAAGTTCACGGGAGAGCAGGTGAGCGCCCGCTCTCCTGGCGCACGCACAGGCCAGTGTCCTGTGCGCGCAATTCAATAAACTAAAATATTTAAATTAGGGCCTGCGGTAAAAAGAGGCGCTGGGGAAACTAGTGCGTCCCTAGCGCCTCTTTTTCGACAGGAGCGGCGGCTGTCAGCGGGTTTGACAGCCGACGCTCAATTTTGCCGGCGTTGGTTCTCGAGCCTGCTGACAGCCATGGGTTCGGAAACCGGACGCCGGCAAAATTGAGCATCCAGTTTTCAACCTGCGAGCCGCGGGCTGCTTTTAAATTTTTTTTTTTTTTTTTACTTTTTTTAACTTTTGGGACCTCCGACTTAATATCGCCATGATATTAAGTCAGAGGGTGCACAGAAAAGCAGTTTTTACTGCTTTTCTGTGCACTTCCCCGGCGCTGGCAGAAATTAACACCTACCTTTGTGTAGGCGCTAATTTCTTAAAGTAAAATGTGCAGCTTGGCTGCACATTTTACTTACTGAATCGCGCGGGAATGACTAAAAGGGCCATCAACATGCATTTGCATGTTGCGGGCGCTATTAGTCTCGGGGGGGGGGGGGGGGGGGTTGGACGCGCATTTTTGATGCGCTATTACCCCTTACTGTCCAAATGTCGGTTACTGTACTGTATCGGCCTGTATGTGAGAGAAAACATATTCCTTGCTGCAAAACACCAAATTATGTCTTTGCTCCAAAGTTTTCTTTTTGGAAATACTGGGCAATGTCTGTCATTATTATTGCTATAGTATTTTGTTGGGGACTGTAACAGGCTAACTTGTGGTTAGGCATTTGTAGCTACTCAGGGTCCCCGAATATCCAGGATAAATGCAAAATGTTTTAAACTTAAGGAAGATAACTTTAAAAGAATTTCATGCAGCCACACGCAATTTTGCCATAGTATTTCATAACATGCACATATCACAGACACACATATTATAATATACATGTATGTTGACCCCACAAAATGTACATGTATATAGGTCAATGTGCAATTACATGCAATGCATTGAAACTACATATTTCAAAGTATTGAACGCATATACTTTACCCACCTATGTTTAAAATATATGCACATATATTTTACATGCAAAAATAAAGTAAAACTTATGTGATTCAGGATTTACATGCATAAATTGGTGTATTTTAAAACATGCGCATGAGTGAAATTACCACTTTAACTAATTATTCCAGCAGTTTGCCCAGTACTTCTCCAGGTCATCAAGACCCTCCTGGTTCTTCAGCCTGAACTCCCCTCCAGTTTACCCCGGCCTGCCACCCTGTCAGAACTAGGCAATAAACACATCATTAGCACTCACGCCAGATAATTAACAGGTGTAAAAATATGTGAGTTAGTTGGAAAGTGCATGCACATAAATGTCTTGTAAAATAGCAACTTTCACATGTAACTGTTGAGCTTACCAGGAACACCCCTAGACCACCCTATTTTATGCATGTATATGTGCGTGTGAAAGTGAAAATAAGCATTTTTTAAATAAAATATGGAATATGCAAATAGAGTCTACTTATGCACATATATGCTAATTTTTACATGCATAACATTTTGCAAATGTATTTATTTATTTATTTAGTATTTATTGAAATTTTGTATATTCTGCTAAATCCAAATAAATACGAGCCAGCAGAGCGCAAAACACGCTGCAGGATATACCAACATAGTTCATGCAAATACACACAACAACACATGAATGATCCCTATATAACAGCTTGTGTGTTATCACCATCATTTTAAAGAGTGCCCTCTTTCTGACTGAGAGCCAATGTAGGTCCCTCAAAACTGGCGTAATATGGTAACAATATCCCACCCCAGTCAGCAACTGGGCCACTGCATTCTGAATGAGTTCTAAAGCCCTAAACAACTTAATCTGGCAGACCATCCCATAAACCATTGTCCTATGACTAAGGATTGCAATACTGTGCAAAATAAATTCCTGGAAAGCCCATTTTTTCAAAGGCTTTAAAAGCTTCAATTTATAAAAAGTCCCACTTGCTAACTTTTTAATATGTGATTTAAATGTCAAACAAGAATCCAGGAGCAGCCCAAGAATTCTCCCCTCATTGTCTATTGGCGGCACAATGTTTTCTTTCTTCAAAACAAAATTTGTAAACACTGGGGAATGCTTTGCTATCCAAAGTAGCTTTGTCTTTTGAACATTCAAGGACAAACCATGCCTACCTAACCTTTTTTTTAATCCTAGACATCTATAGCTTAAACAAAAAAAATGAGAGAAAAACAACTACAGTTTCACAAGGAATAAAAAAAAAATGTATGTCATCCACATACAAAAAAAAAAAAAAACCCAACAACCTTTTTAACAATGCACCTAAAGGAGCTATATAAATATTAAAAAGCACTGAAGACAGGGCTGATCATTGGGGTTACACCTTTAAATTAACCTTTAAGTCTCATTAAGTGGATGTATTCCAAGTGTAACTCCTGGGCTAGTGTCCCATCACAGGACCCCCTAAGACCACACCTCCGATCATGGGCTTAAGTTACAGGCCGATACAGTAAAGCGCGGCCACAGTTACCCCGTTTCTAACCCGCTGTGTACTCACAATTTGGCCGCATAAGTCTAACCCGCGATTCACTATCTGTTTTTACCGATCCTTCATACGCTTCGAAAGCGTATGAACGAACGCCGTGATGTCACGCACGCCCGTTCATGCACCTTTGCTGCCTAGAGCGCCCAAATTGCACTACGGGCATGCGTTCATCCATCTTTGCCGGCGGGGGCCGCTGGAAGTCGCTTTCGCTGCCGGCTGCCCCCGGGAGGCAGGGGAGCCGCGGAGCGCGCCTCAGGAGGAAGGCAGAGAGGACTGTAAGAAAAAGTAAGTTAACTTTTGTTACACTTTATTCCCAATACTTTAATAGCATGTTGAGTCGCTTTTCGCCCTGCGCCTTGCTTCGGGAGGAGGGGAGAGAGGACTGGGGCTGCCCCGGAGACCGGCACCCATGGACGCGGCCAGGGCAGGTGAGCGGGGGCTGGGGGATGGGATTAGTCGTGATCTGAAGAGTGGCTTTCCCGGTGCGTTGGATTTTAGGTTTTTAGGTTTTCTTTTGCAGTTGGGATCCACTTCCTGGTACCTGTCATTTCAGATGTCATTTGAAATTACATTTGAAATGACAGGTACCAGCGCACCCAGGATACTGTATAGGCGCTGTATAGCGCCTATACAGTAAAATGGATTGCGCTTCATGGACACGCGTTGGACGCGGCTTGCATTTGCATGCCATTTAAATACAGTATCGAGCGGTATGTGATCCGAACTGTGCGTGCGGCAAACGCGGGTGCGCACGGCACTAACGCACCTCGTTCTACCGCACCTTACTGTATCGGCCTGTTAGTTAGCTGTTCTCTCCTGATGTTAAGCTGCTTTGAAATCCAAGCTTCCCTTGTCAGGAGGTAGAGGGAGAGAAAGCATATCTCCTAGGCCCTGAGCGTTGTTCAATAGTTACTTAAGCATCACAATGTTTTGTACAGAGCAGTAATAATTGTGCTGGAAGCAATTAATGGTTTCCAACTTAACTTTTACTGATTAATGATGGAAATTTGATGTAAAGATCCAGTTAGAAATTCTGGGGGTTTTTTTTACAGTCCATTTACAGCTTTAGTTCTTCTAATAAATCTGTGACTTTAAGCTTCCAATTAATTTATGATGTTTCTGTCAATTAATTCTCTTGTTCCTGATCCTTTCCAATTAATGGGGTAGTTTTACAGCTTCCTCCCAGACTTTGATATCATAAATTAAAGTCCTATAACTCATACCTTTAGTCCAGTAGTTCAGCATAGATATTATTACTTTTTCTTCTTTCTCCTTACCTCCCTGATGGTACCTGGAGGCAGACGTCCACACCCCTTTCTTCAACATATTGATGATATGACTGTGATTTACATCAGATGGGTGCCAGTGGTCTCCTCAGTGCTCCTCATTTCGCCTTCTCCATAGGAATAAATGGAGATTCGTTCCCCTGCAGGACTTCCAATAGTACACTGGATCTCTCTGGGTGAGAAATGTTACTGCTCTGAGTTCCTGGGTCCATGGGAACTCAGTCAGATGGGAACTCAGTCAGATGGGAAAAATAAAGTTCCTTAAAAAACAGGAAGCAAAAACGGAGGAAAGAAGAGTGGGAAAAGATTCCTTCACTCTAATTCAAAAGGGTAAAATGTTGCGTCTGTTGGTCTTCGACGGCTTCACCCCGCCTACCTCTCTCTACTCTCGGCTCCTTCCGCTCACCCTGGACTGATAGCTACCACGGCGCCTGCTTGCCGTTCTCTCCAGCATCCTTGGACCGGCTTTGGTGCTGCCTCCCGCCATTCTCCTTCAAGGTACCTCTAGGGCGCGCGTGCGCGCACCGCCCTCATCTTTAACTCTATGTTGGCGTGAACCTCAGGGGCGTCCCCCTGTTCTGACGTCACGTCTTTCGGGTATATCTGCCTACAGTATTTGCTAGCTCATTGAGTTAGCAACAGGATTTGTACAGATGGGATTCGCTCTCCGTTCCTAAGCTACTCTGCCACTCCAGCTCTATCTGCAACTCTTACTAACCATCGGGGTCTCTAACGGGGTACCTGCTTCTCGGGGCCTCTCTGCTTCTTTCAGGTGCTATCAGGAAAACGGTACTCGCTCCTTGAGGGCCCATTTTCGCTGAATCACTGCCTGCAACCTTTACACTTCTACTTGGAAGAACTAACTTACAGTTACCATCAGTGAGTACAGATACCATCTCATTCCACGGTACTGCTTCACTGGAATCAGGTACTCGCTCCTCAAGGGCCTACTCTCTGCTCCTGTGCCAGACCTCTCGTCTAGTGGAATCTCTGTTACTGCTAAGTGAATACAACGCTATCGAGTCTCTCTGCTCTAGGGATCAGGTACTCACTCCTCGAGGGCCTGCTCTCCCTATCTCGGAGCTTCTCCTATTTCCACATTGGGACTCTGAATGTTAATCTTATTGTGTGTTCATATCTCTCAGTCTTTTTCCACTGCAGCACTGCCCTGTAGAGGACCCGCTGTTCCAGCGTTCTGTGGGAGACGCGCCCAGCCGAGCTCTACATCCATTACTCGCTACTGCCATCTCTGGTGGTCACTTAAACTGTCTAATAAAAGATTCAAATCTGTGTTTGTCTGTCCGGAGTCTAGCCTGACACCATGGCCCCTCATGGGACTGCCCCCCGTGGGCGTGGTCAGCTGCCATAGTGTCCAAGTATCCACCCAAACACCATTAACATAACATAAAAAAGTGACTTCTCTCCATAGGGATAAAAATGCATTCTTTCCTATATTCCATAGCTAGGCTTCATCCCTGGAAGCCCCAGGGTCCATTCCCAGGATCACAACAAAAACCAGAAGCGGGCATAGAGACATCCTGCTTCTGAAAGGGCTAACTCAAAATCTACACCCTAAAATGGTGGCATCAGGATTTATACTCTAAGGACTCCACCATTTCAGTCTTCCACATCGGGGAACTAATAAACCCTACCAAAATACTACTTCGGCCCTCCCCACTAACAATGAGACAATCCTCCTGGTAGGAACCCATAGGGTTGTCTCTACAAGAGAACAGGAAAAAGTGAGGAAACCCCAAAAGGGAAACAGCAAACAAACAGAATCATAAACAGAAAACACGGTTCTATCTGAGCACTAACTATGTACGCTTTAGCAGTTCCTTCACGGCAAGGAGCAAGGGTAAGATCTCCTAGCTCCAACAAAACTCAGCACAGTTTTAAATTCCCTCTATCCTTTTTGTCTTTATCTCACAGCCTTCTCCCTGGGTTTCTTCCTCGCAGCATAATTCTGCCATTTCCCTATTCTGGTCCATCCTTTATTCTGGGCCTCTCTGGGTGGAGAGAGTGACTCAGCAAACCCTTTGAGTCCTAACAGAGCCCTCTAGTGGTCAACTGTTTTGATCCTAAGGACCATATCTTCAAGTTAGGAACATATATTCCCATTCAAAGATCTTCTTAACTACTTCCATAATTATATTGAAAGCAGCAGACAATTCATCTTCTTTTTTTTTAAATTTATTATTTAGTGAGAAACGCACAAAAAACTTACACGGGTAACATTGAACAATAAAATTGCCAAACATGTAAGACCTTTAGCCCAAAGTCTGAACATATAACTTGGCTGAACATCTGAGAGGCAAGTTAGATATCTGTCTTGTTCTCAGGCTTTCACCCTATCATCTACCCCCATTCCCCCCCTACTCCATCCCCCCCTTTCCCTGCTCAGGATAGCAACACAACAAATTTGTGCTGTATATGTGCCCATCAACAGGCCCACGGGGCTTATCCAGACCAATAGCAAGTGAGAGCTGAAAAGCACTGCAATCTCACCCAACTGCCCTCTCCCCATAGGGGAAGATACAAAAATGATTCACTTTTGGGGGCCTACAAGCTCAAATAGGTCCTCCAGAACACGCAGGGCCTCCCCCAGTGCTCCCCTCAACCTGATCAATATAGCGAATTAGGGGAGACCATATTCTATAAAACTTAGCTAAGGAGTCATGCCTGAATGCTGTAAGTTTTTCCATATAATATATATGTCTCAGTTTATTACACAGCTGAGAAAATCCCAGAGGGTCTGCAGCCTTCCAGTGCGCTGCAACCAACAGCAACCAACAGCCACACCAACAATTGGTGTGGCTCATCCTCTAAGGCTGGATAAGGAATCCCTAAGAGCCAATAATCCGCCTGCAGCGGTATCCTCACCCCCAAAACTGTTACAGACATTTGTTGACACTGGGCCCAAAATTGTTGAATCCGGGGACACTGCCACCATATGTGCCAGAATGTACCAAATTGTGAGCATTGCCGCCAACAGAGGGGGGACCTGCCTGGTAACCAGCGTGCCACTCATGCCGGTGAGTAGTGCCACCGATATAGCAACTTATAAAGGTTTTCCATCATAGACGCAGACATACAGAACTGTCCCAACGTCTGAAAGCACTCCTCCCATTTATCCTCACTCCACTGGGTCCCTAGGTCTTTTCCCAGGCAACCATGTGAGCAGCTTTTCTCTGCACATTGTTAATAAGCAATTGGTAGATTTTCGAGATACCTTTTTGTACCCAGCCTGCCAAAATACAGTATCCTTCAAAAATCGAGCGGGGAGACTGTAGGTCCTGCCTAGGGCCTTGGGTGGACAAGAAATGTCAACGTTGTGCATTGGCTAGAAAATCCTCTTTTGGCAAGTCATAGGAAGATGGAACTATCCCCTGTCTCTACAGTTGGCCAAAATTAGTTAGGCCACAGGCTTCCCATTTTCTAAAAACTAAATTCCTCTGTCCCATAGGGTATGTGCGATAACACTGAATATTGTTTCATACCTACTATTTTAGATTTCCAACTTTTCCATATGGTGAGGGTAGTTTGAAGATTCGGAGGCATCAAGGCCAGTTCTGCGTGTTATAACACATAGGCCAAAAGCTAGCCTGTAAGGGGATACACCTATCAGAGCTTGCTCTATCAGGACCCACTGCTTTGGGGAATTAAGGTCGTGACCATCCAGTATATACTTTAATTGAGGGGCTACAAAGTAATGCATCAAGGAGGGTAGTTCCAAGCCCCCCGCTTTTCGTGGCTGATACAATATCTGTTGTGCTACCCGGGGCAGGCGCTTACGCCAGACAAAAGCAAATAGTTTACGTTGGAGTGGTTGCAATATCCCTTCCGAAAGTAGGCAAGGGAGCGCCTGAAAGAGGTAGCTGATTTTGGGCAACAAGGTCATTTTGATCACAGCCATCCGACCAAACCTCGAAAGGTTCAGCCACTCCCAATTATCCAATTCCCCCATCAGGGACTTAATCACAGGGCCATAGTTCTGTCACACAAGTCGATCAAGCTCTGAACCTAAATGAATCCCAAGATATCGGATAGGACCCCGTGTTCATTTATAAGGGAAAACCCATTTTGCTGACCGCAATAACTCAGGGGAAAAATGTACCGGAAGAATCTCTGTTTTGTCTGAGTTGACTCGGAGATCTGAGAGCCTCCCATACCTCTCAATCGGTGACATTGCAGCTGGGATGGATACCATAGGCTTTAAGAGATAAAATGTCATCATCAGTGTATAAGGTAATCTTATATTGTTGCCCTCTGCAGCTGACCCCCTGGGCATCCTGAGCCCTTTGTATTACTTTGGCCAAAGGCTCCAAACTAAGAGCAAAAAGGAGGGGAGACAGAGGGCAACCCTGCCGAGTGCTCCTCCTATTGGGGAAAGTTGTTGTATAGCCATGATTAACCTTTAAGCAGGCTAGAGGTTCGCAATACAACGCCCACATCCATGTGGAAAAGGTTCCCCCTAGGTCTACCATGGCCAGGATAGCAAACAGAAAGGGCCAATACACCCTGTCAAAGACCTTCTCGGCATCCAATGTCATAAATACTGCTGGGCTCCCCTTTGCTTTAGTTATATAGATTAAATCCATTAATTTCCATATGTTATCTGTGGTTGCCAGACCAGGGATAAATCCAGCCTGATCAGCATGAACAAGCTGCCCTATCTTTCCCCGTAAACGGAACGTCAAGATTTTGGCAAGGAGCTTGAGGTCAATGTTTATGAGGGAGATTGGCCTGTAGGAGACACAGTTTTCACTATCCTTCCCAGGCTTTGGTATTAAGGTAATCCCCGCTACATTACCAAAAGGGAGGAGCTGACCCCCGTCGCGTAGTCTATTAAACATGGCCGCTAAGGGAATCTGTAAAACTGTACAATAATTTTTGTAAAACATGGGTGTAAATCCATCTAAACCATGGGACTTCCCCGCCTTTAAGTCCCTAATTGCCCAATCTACTTCCAAGGGAGAAATCGGTTTGCCCAGCAATGCCTGTTCCAAATCAGATAAGCAAGGCAACAATATATTAGCCAGATAGGAAGCTATGTCTTCCTCCGTGGGCTCCGTCTCCAGCGTATATAGCTCTTCAACCAACCTTTGAAGTGATTCTGGTGGACTGAGGAAGAGTAGACTTTGCTCCCCTTCTTAAACAAGGCAATAGAGAGGAGATTGGCAAGTACAGGGAAGTTAGTCTGACCTTGGTGATTGCCGGTAAATCAGTGAAGTCACTGATAATAAAAAGGATGATGAAGAATCTTGAGTCCAACAGGTTGCAGGATCCAAGGTAGTATAGTTTTACCAGAGGGAGACCTGGTCAAACTAAATCTAATCAATCTTTTTCATGGGGTGATCAGAAATTAGCTCAGGGGTGAGCACAGGATATATCATACTTGGATATCAGCAAAGCTTTGGCATTCTTCTACATAGGAAGCTCATAAATTGTGCAGCCCAGGTCTGGGCCTCATGGTGCTTGACTGGCTTAGAAACGAATTGAGTAATAGAATAGCGAGAGTAATGGTCGATGAAGATCACTCCCAAGGAACAGACGGGTATCAGGGCAGCACCTCGGGAATCTGTCCTGGAGCTGGTTCTGTGCAATAATTCTGGAAGCTGTACCTATGAACGAATACACAGCTGGGGTGGTCTAGAGAGAGGCTGTCAAAACGATGCAGGGTTTTCCCAAAAAGCCCTGTGAGTTGAGGCTTAAGGATATAAGTATGAATATGCAAAAGAAGAGGAGGAGGATAGGATAGAGACATTCATGTACCTGAAACGTATAAATAATAGAGGTGTGCACAGACATTGGTTTTGGAGGAAGGGTGTTCATTTTATTTATTTAAAATTAAAAAAGAGAAACAAATGAAACTGCAAAAATTAAAAGGGAAAAATAAAATGAAAAATGTCAGGGCTCTGTTGCAAGGAAACAAGCCCAAAAAACTCCCATGACCTCTCTTTTGATTTCCCCTCCCAACTCCAAACCTCTTATCATACTGGTTTCCTTCACGGGGCAGAAGCAAACCCCCAGTGGCTTCTGCACTGCCTGAGATAGGCTTAGAAATGGCGCCAGAAGACTTATTCATTTCTCCTGAGCTTGGCTGGTGCCATTGTGTACAGAGCAAATGTATTTCTATTTATCTAGTTATAAAATTTTATATACCGTCATTTAGAGAGGTTCCATCTCAACGGTTTACAGTGTCATAAAAAACATAAAACAATACTGTAAAAGTCAAGAAAACTTAAAAGAACAATTCTTAACTATAAGTTACACATCAAATCACAAAAAAACATAAAAAGCATATTTGTAAAAATAATTAAATATAACAATGCATCAAATGTAAAAAAATAAATAGTTAAAAAAATGGAGAAAAGGCAGGACAATAAAACATAATACTAAACATAATGTTGTAGCTGGATAAAATATGTACTTCTGCTGGTTATATTTCTCATAGGCTTTGCAGAAAAACCATAGGGAGGAGGGATAGCCTAGTGGTTAGAGCAGTGGGCTACAGACCAGGGTTCTAGTCCCACTGTTGTTCCTTGTGACCTTGGGCAAGTCACTTTACCCTCCATTGCCTCAGGTACAAAAAACTTAGATTGTAAGCCCCCTGGGGATAGGGAAATACCTACAGTACCTGAATGTGGTATCTCAATCGAGATCAAATGTCGGTATATAAAAATAAATAAATGTTTTTAGGTCTTTTTTAAAAGTTTTATCATTCTGCTGCAATCTGATATTTTCAGGAATTTCCTTCCATATCTTTGGTCCTGCGAGAGATATAGACCTATTTCTGACCTGCATTAACTGAAGGAACGGATAGAAAAGCTTTATTACTTGCCAGCCTTTGTCTGCCAGCGTAATTTGTAAGCAGATCTCAGGGGGAGGGGGGGAAGGTAGGAGCAACTGGAGATCACTCCTGCCCCATTAAAAAAAATATATATTTTAAGAGGTTTCAGGGGAGGAAGGCTCGGAGGGGAGGCCGAGAGGCATTTTTTTCTTGTCAGCAGCAAAGTTTTAAAACAAAATGAATGAATGAAACTTTTGCTTGTTTTGCTTCCTTTTCATTTTAAAAGCAAATTGAAATTTCTCATTTCATTTCAAGCAAATAAATTAGGCACAGCGAGCAAGCTTTGCTTCAATTGGGGGGGGGGGGGGGGGGGGGGGAAGCATTCCAGAACCAGAGACCATGCCAGGAGGCTCGGGGGGAGGGGGGGTAGATTCAGGAGCAATAGTAGGAAACATTTTTTCACAGAAAGGCTGACCAAGGTGTGGAATGACCTCCCTCTAGAGGGGGAGGCAGAAGCCAGAATGTAGGAAGGTGTGAACTAATCCCAGAAGAAGTGAAAGGAAAGCCAGAAATCAACTGCGGCTTTGCAAAAGGAAGCAAAGTGTGCAGTCATCATAGTCCATGTTTTATTTGCCGAATGCATACATTTTTATCTTGTACTTCATGTTCCCTATCCCTTGGCTGCATGAATCTAGGAGAGATACACCCAGAAGCCTGTGACCTCCTGTAGATAAAAGATTAATCAGTGTTACACTTATGTATTCATGATGCAGCTTGTAGACACTGAAGTTATTCTTCATAGTGAGACTTGCTTGACTGTCATCTTGTTATATAATCAGTCATTATAATCAGGAAATCAGCTTGCCTTTTCATTTACCTCTTACAGTTTAGAAATGTTAACATTTAAGGCTTTTTTTTTCTTTTCAAGCAAAAATTTTGCACTGCAGGGATTTGTTTTTCCTTGAAATGTTTTTTGTTTGTAAGGACACCGATAGACTTAGGTAGCTTCGCCCACCGAATACGCTGCGAGGATAAGTTTCAAAACTGCTCGCTTGCGCCCACTTACGCACGCATACGGGCGCACGCAAAGGTGCTGCTGTGTTTGTGACCTGCATGGAAAGGATGCGCGCAGGTTTTAAAATGCGAGTACATCTGGGTCCACAAATACTCGCATATGTAATAATCAGGAGCCATGCAAGTTTGGACTGCTGCTACTTAGCCGGATAAATCAGAATATGCCTGGATAAGTGCTGCTACTTATCCAAATAAGTTCAAAAGTGTCTGTCTAAGTAATGGGAAAGGCGCTACTTAGCTGAATAAGTTGGAAATTAGCTGGATAATTGTGCGTAAATCATATATCCACGTATTTGTACTTCCAATTTTCAAAGGATATGTGTGTAGATTTTAAATGTGTTAATTTGATGCTTTTCCCCCCCATAAATCAGATTTTACAGGCGTAAGTCAGTAAGTCAGGGGATTTTATAACATGTGCACGGCAATGAAATAATCAGTTTTACTAATTAGTCTACCAGTTTGCCCAGTCCATCTGCACCTTGTGAAGACCTTCCTGGCTCTTCAGCCTGAAGTCCTCCCAATTCATCCAGACTCTTCTCCCTGTCATTTTTTTCACTTTAATGATGTTTATGATCACTTACACCAGATATTGAGCAGGAGAAAATATATGCAAGTAAAAGATGTATGCTCGTCACTTTGGCAAGCTTTAAAATAGCAATATATTTGCATAAATGTTGTCCCCATCCCGGAACATCCCTGGCACACGTCCTTCTTGCATGCACAAAGTTACTCACGGACCCCAATTTTTGTGTGCAAGTTGCAGTTTTGAAAATAGCATGTATTCGCGTGTATGCTATTTTATGCGCACAAGTGCTAATTTTTATGCGTGCAACATTAAAAATTCACCTGGGCATGTATATAGGCACCTTTACTGTGCACTTGTACTAAAGCATGCATGAATATAGATACATTTCAGAATATGACAGGTACAGAATGAAATTTAAAAGTTGTTACTATTTGGCAGCATCTGCCCTTATTCAGGAAGCTTCAACAGGTTCAGTTGTGAAAATTAACATGGGGATTGATTGACTCATTTTGCTGCCAGGAAGGTGACGAAGGTGAAGCTGGCTGCTGAATTTTAAAAAATGCTATTCAAACCTGGAGCAGAGGCTATAGTGGAGGCCGAATAGCAGAAAATTGAAGGATAGTGAGCCCATAATTAATCATTATGGCCCAGCCAACTCTGAAATGTATTAACTGCCTCATTTCCCTATTCATGAACCTTTTTAAATCTTTTCAGACATTCAAAGGCACTGTGACATCAGTCCTCTATTGAAAAAACATGGGGAAATCATACTGAGTATGCATGGGTCGTGATAGCAGCAGGAAGTAAGGTAGGAAGCCATATATGCCTGCCCATGCTTCTGTCTCCACCACCTCATTTGCATACTCTCTGAAATACTTTTTTCCCCAGCTCCATAGGATTCAATGGGAAAAATCCCAGCATCATGAGATCAATAAAGTAAAGCAGTACCAAAGGCTTGCACCCTTTATGACACCTCAAGTTCAGGAGCAGAACTATTAGATAAGAAAACCATATACAGGAAATTGTAGAAAAAGAACATGGTTGTGCAGGGTGCCACCAAACAGGCTGGGATTATTTAGACATCTCTTTAGATGACTGCTATAAAAAAAAAATCCTGCAGAACAAATTTGCAGCAATTAAGATCTCAAACTGTCAGATTTTGAGTCTATTTCTTTCAGGTTCCAAGTAGGATTTATTTTTGAACAACGTAGTTAACAGAAACCAGAATACAGGTTCTCTTCAAAACTCAACTGCAAACTCCCAAAAGAAATGGAGCCGGGACAGTTCCCAATATCTCAGTAACAAGTGGAAAGTACTTCAAAGCGCAACAGGTCTGGGATTTCAGCTCCAACCAGATTTAAGCAGATTCAGTTCACAGTGTTCACAAATAGGGTTAGTGCAAGGTCAGAACATCCAAGTTCTCACAAGCAACTCCAAGCATCACGTAGATAGGTAATTCACTTCAAAGCCAAGCATCACAGAATTGGAATTCTGCAATTACAGCTCAGCAGCCTTCAATTTGCTGGGAACAACTTTCCTGTTCCCAGCAAACCCTTTTCTGGTTCCGGGGATGAATACAGTACCTCAGGGGCCAGGTCACTAATTTTGCCTACAGACTCAGTGCAAGGTCTCCTCCTTCTGTATCAGTTTCCTTTCATCAGTGGATCAGAAGGCAGAGCAGCAGCCTTTCAGATGGGTGAAAAAGGTGTATATCGATATTGACGGATGTATACTTTGTGCCCACTGACCTCTGCATTAGAATACCACACTCTTGACTATTAACTTTGGATGTGATATATTGGTCATCTGAGCCTAGTGAAAGTATCAGGAGTAGCCTCTGGAGACTCCGAATAAATGACTTGCAGTAATACAAATGGAAGACTAAAGCCCTAGCTAAGAATACTTGGCATATAATGGATGGCATAAGATCCACAGAGGATGCGGGCAAACGACAGCATGGCACAGAGATTGGAATTACATAGACGGGACAAATGGGCTCAAACATACAGAAATGTACAAACAGCATGAGAACTTATAGACTAACGGAGCTCTAAAAATAAAGGAATTGGTGTACGTGCATTCACTCATGCTCTAAAAGATGGAAAGGTGCTAACAGATAAGGAGAGACTCTAAGAAATAGTTGACCGAACAATTTATAACCTGTTCATGGACTTGTTTGTTCCAAAAACTAGCATGAAGGCCCTAATATATAAGGACATGCAATCTGATTGGGAAAAGCAGCAGAACACCAATCAGGCAATAGAAAAGTGGTTGATGCCAAGTTAATAAACTGAACCAATCAGCAACGCAAGAAGAGTTAGATAAAATGTCCTATATAATAATGATTTATTCCACATAGAATCAATCTGGATTGAAGTCTCCTTTGTTAAGCCAATTCAGAGACCAGTACTTGAGAGAATAGACTGGACACTGGGAAGTAAGATAATTTGTCTTGCCATTAAATCTTTCACGGTTTGTAGATCTCATGCAAGGGGCTTTTGGTTTTGTGATTGTTAACAGTGCTTTGTGTGTGTATTTAATAAAGCTGTATTCAGACAAGAAGCTTGCCAGAGGCTCTGGAAAGGGCTGCCCATCCCACTTTTTTAAAATGACTTTCCCCTTGGATTAATGAGGACACAGAAAAGCTATGAATAATAAAATCAACATTAAAAATACATAGTGCCATAACCCTGAGTTTCACTCTGATTTTTTTCCTCCTCACTGCACAGGCTCTTTTCTGCAGCTCTTTTCTAGAACTGGCTGATGACATCCCTCTATAAGCCCTGTGCACTGCCCTTCACTTTTAAGCAGATAGACGGGTGACAGCGTTTGAAACACTGGAGCATGGAATGGGCACCGTCATATGTGCTACCCCTCCAACTTAATTCATACATTTATATTCCACATTGTACCGACAACAGCTTGAGCAAAGTGAATCACAGCAAAATCGTAAAAATTTCAAATATATAACAAGAATATGCAGTATTAATAAAATGTAGAAAAGGATTAAAACATTCAACCCGTCATCAGGCTATACATCTTAATGCATTAGTATGAGCTAATATGGTGTTTAGAAAATCCCTTGCATCAAATCTTCTCTCCAGCTTCAAAGCATTCCAGCCTGATGTAAACTAAAATCCCAGCTTCCAAGCTGTGCAAGAAAACACATTTTCAGTAGTTTACAAAATTTCATATTCTCCACAGTACCTTTCACATTCAATGGTAGTCAATTCCACAGCAGATGTGATACTAGAAGCACTAAGGGGTCAATGCCCTAAACCCCACCCTAAAATTGGAGTTACATTTTAGCGCGAGTTTTACTTAACGTGCAAATTAAGAACAGGGCTCCCCGCAGGATGCAAATCAAACAGGAGTTTAGAAAGTGTGCTAAAATTGGAGTGAAACTGAAAAAATCCGCACAAAAATAGAAAAGTGCTTTAAAACAGGCCTAAAAAGGCAAGTGATTGAAGGAGATTGACCAAAATGACCTTGCATGCAAGACTGGCAGTGGACATCCCAACTTGCGTACAATCTCACATGCAAGACCATTTGGGCAAGGCATGCCAAGGAAAATCAAAGGGTAAGCTCTCGAGGGAAGGCACTTACAGCGGAACAGTATACCCTTTGGTGCTGTGCATCTCAAACGGCCATAGTGCCTGATCAAGAGAGCTTACCTTTTCAATTTACCTGGCAAAATGGCCTTGGTACTGGGCATCTTAACTTGGGCACAGTCTTGCATGCAAATCCAGTGACACTCCTTCTGACTTCAAGTGCTTACCTCTGTACTCCTGGTTTAATGTGTTTAAGTGGATTTTCAGGTTAACTCTTTGGCTTGAGGTGGAGAAAAAGTTAATTCACAATTCTGGTGGCCATGATATTCTATTGCTGTGCCCATGTGGTAGTATCTTTTTACCAGACTGGAAGCAGCAACAGAATAACTTTGACTACCAGAAATGTGAGTTTACTCCACTTCAGACCAAAGAAAGCATAAGCTCTCTCGTGAAGGCACCTTCAGCTGAATGGTATTTGGTGTTGTGCATCTTGACTTTGAAGTACTGATTCAGCTTTAGCTGCACGTCCCAAAGTGCTTACATTGGAAATGTAAATCCTCCTGGGTCTGAGGTAGAGTACCACACTGGGCACAGCAATAGACAACAGTTGCCACCAGAAATGAGAGTTTACTCCATCTCAGACCCAGGAGTTAAATTTCCAATGTAAGCTCCCTGAGGCAGGCACCAGTCACAGGTTTTCTGTTTTCCTGAAGAGCAGGTCAGCACATGCACATGTAGTGCTAAAATGTGTACTGTTCAGCTGTTGGTGCCCATCCAGACAGCCTGTGCTTTGTTCATCTAGCTGTAGGTGTGTTCCCCAGAGAGTTTATTCTTTTATTTTACTTACCATTCTCTGTTAAAATGGCCTTGAATGAAAGAATGTGCCCAAAGGTTTGGGATGCACAGCACCAATCTCACATCAGTGCCATTCTGGCAAGGCATGGCAAGAAAAATTGAAGCATGAATGCGCTGGGGAGGGCATCTGCAGCTGAACGGTATGCACTCTGGTGCTGTGCATCTGACTTTGGCATCCTGCTCAGCTTTAGGTGTTCCTCCCAAAGAGTTTATGCTTTGTTAAGCTAGCTATAGGTGCCCACCCCAGAGAGCTTATGCTTTGATTTTACTTGCCATTCTCTGCCAAAACGGCCTTGGATGCAAGAATTTGCTCTTTGAAGTGGGCTCTTACAGCTAGCTGAACAAAAGGTAAGCTCTCTGGGGTGGGCATCTACAGTTAAACAGTATGCCCATGCTGGATGCACAGTGCCAGTGTACTGCCTCCCCAACAGCACTGGAAATTAAACTCCCGGGTCCGAGGTGGAGTAAACTCACATTTCTGGAGGCCAAAGTTATTCTATTGCTGTGCCCAGTGTGGTAGAAGCAACTAGACACTACCACACGGGACACAGCAGTAGTATAACATGGCCATCAGAAACGTGAGTTAAGTTTTCCTCCTGCTCTGACCTAGGAGTTAAGTTTCCAGTGTTAAGAAAATGTGCTTTAAGCTGTCTGCCCTTTAACGCACATCCCTGCATTGCTAGGGGAATAGCCAGTGCCTTCTTTTACATGGGATTTGCATGCACTTGCGCTAATCTAAGCGCTGGATTTTACTCCTGTTTTAGCGCGCGTGTTTTAGAAGTTAAAACCCCTGTTACATACCAGAGTTAACTTACGCCAGAAAAAATGCACGCTAAAACAGGAGTCAAAACCTGTGCTAACCTTTGCGCCCCTTATTACGTCAGCCCTTAAATTTTTTTTTTTTATTTCATAGCTCTTCAACAGAGGGGCCTCGTAAACTCTTTTCTGAAACAGACTGCAAAGATCTTGTTAGCATATGCCAAGCACTTCTGCGGTCAGGTACAGAGTGCCGATAAGACATTTTCTGCTGGTACACAGTACAGAGCCAGGGTTCAGCCCTCTCCTTCAGGCAGCCTGCTGGAGCCTGGAAACAGGAAGAAAGGACTGCTGAAGGAGCAGAGCAATTGTTCTCCTCTTTGGTGCGTCCTCTTCAGTCTCACCCACACCCCGCCCTCACCTCATGTTCCCACAGCTCTGATGTCTGTAAAAAAACAAACAAAAAAAAAACTGTTATAGATACTCCAGGATTTGGGAAGAAAAGCGAGTTGCAGCATAAGGACTGATTGACCACACATTTCCCCAGTGGAAAATTCAGCTTTCCAGGAAGCAGCCTCTTACAGTAGGAGAAAACTCTGAACGAGGTCGCTTGCATAATTCACATTGAACTGGCAATCGCTCAAAGGGCAAACTGAGCCTCTTCGTACTATATGATTATGTGCTTAAGTTACGCTATCCAAATGGAGTTCTCTTTATGATTTATATTGCATAAGTAGAAACGGTCATTGCAGCTCATGTATGTCTCACATTTATACTGAGTTTTGCTTACCGCTTCAGCAAAATGTACCTGTTGCGCGTGCAACCTTGTGTTATATAATCGGAGCATTTTAGTGGGTGAGTTCCAGAATAAGTGCATGCTTAGAAGCAGCTTTTGCACAGGAGTGGCTGGACAATCATAGGATTGCATATTAATGCAGCAATTTCAATCAAATATCATCCTAAAGATCTCCACCATCTTTAAGGGACAGCTCCCCTCAGAAGTCGTTTCACCAAGGGGAAATCTAGCATTATACAGACCACACCTCTGGGAGGGGATACAATAATAACACACATGCAATTTATTTATATAACATTTCTTTTTTTTTTTTTTTTAATTTCTTTTATTGAGGCAAATATACATTAACACAAATTCTTGAAAGATAAAAGTACAATCTTCTCACCCCAAGATTTTTAACAATTTTTCATCCCCTCCCTTTTACCCCATACCTTCCCATAACCCTTCCCTCGGATCTCTTTACATATACATAGATATAGACAGAGCTCTATCAGCGGAGTACGGATCCATGTATAAGAATTTCTCGCCAGGTACACAAGGCCTGTTCATTGAGATATGGGAAGCATACTACCGCTCTCTATCGAGCCGAATCCAAGCTCTGGCACCTCTGGAACCTTCCAATGGAGGGGGCTCACAGAGGAGCAAAAGGATTCTGGTTAGTTAAGTACTCCATGACTTAGCATCAAACCAAAGATGCATACAAGGTTAGCTACTATGAACCCTTATTGCAGTTACTTAGCATTTGTATGAAATTTTTCTACCGAAGCCTATATCTATGAATATATATAACATTTCTTAATAAATAATTTAGTTTAATTAACTTTGGGGCAAAGCAGGGGAGCTTTTTTTACTCTCCCTGAAAGGAGAATCTGTTTGATTTGTCATTTTTTTCTGAGAAAAAGATTATCTGATACTTCAGGTAATCAGAGATGACGAGACATTTGGATATCACTAGAATATAGGTGATAGGTGTTACATTCAGAATAAAAGTGGCAGTGATTTGGTTAAATTTCATTAGGAAATATTTTTGCATAAAAATGTAAAAACCTGCAAACATCAAAAGGTGGAACTATTTGATTTCCATGAAAGTGCTTTTATTTCTGAAAGCCTGGGTGGAAAGTATTTATTTTTATTTATTTATTTATTTATTTATTTAAAATTTTATATACCGACATTCATCCAGGATATCATATCGGTTCACATTGTAACGCAAAAACAAACGCACGGCATGGCGCTTTACATTGAACAGTAAAAACATGATAACAAGTAGGGATGTGAATCGTTTTTTGACGATTTAAAATATCGTCCGATATATTTTAAATCGTCAAAAATCGTTAGGGCCACGATACAATACCAATTCCCCCGATTTATCGTTAAAAAATCGTAAATCGGGGGAAGGGGGAGGGCAGGAAAACCGGCACACTAAAACCCCCTAAAACCCACCCCCGACCCTTTAAATTAAATCCCCCACCCTCCGGAACCCCCGCTGAATGACCTCCTGCAGTCGATCTCCTGCCGGCGCCATTTTCCGTACGGAAAACGATTCGCGGCAAGAAATCGCTTCCTGAACCCCGCTGGACTCCCAGAAACTTTTGGCCAGCTTGGGGGGGCCTCCTGACCCCCACAAGACTTGCCAAAAGTCCAGCGGGGGTCCAGAACGACCTCCTGCGTCAAATCGTTTTTGTCTATGGCCGCTGCCATTTTGCGGCGGCCATTTTGCAAAATGGCGCCGGCTGAAGACAAAAGGATTCAATTGAGGGGGCCGTTCCGGACCGCCGCCGTTCTGGACCACCAGGTAATTTAAAGCATTTGGGGGGGGTTCAGGAGGGTGGGGGATTTAATTTAAAGGGTCGGCGGTGGGTTTTAGGGGGTTGGCTCATGATTTTAACAATTTTTCATGATATTTTTAAAACCCAAACGGCAACAATACGATTCCCTCCCCCTCCCAGCCGAAATCGATCATTAAGACGATCGAGGACACGATTCACATCTCTAGTGGAAAGGGGTTTACTTTTATCTTCACTTCCAAAAAGTGACAATGCATCCAAATTCAGATAGATGGCATTTTTGACTTACAGAGCTTAGCCTTGGATCATGACTGAGGCCCTGCTCATCCTGCTAGAGTTGGATTTCCATTGTATTTCCATCATCTTTTCTCTGTATCTGCTTTTTTCTAGATCAGTGGAGGTACCTGGGAGCCTCTCAAAAGGTTACAGTCAGGCCACTGCTGTCTCCCTGCAGGGCGGGATCCCCCTCCTTCTTGCAGAAGTCACCTGCCACTGCCACAGGAAGCGCCGGTTCTGTTGCTTTTGGTGATCCATTACTGGCACTGACCTGCAGGCTCTCCCGCCTCCCAGATCACCTGTGGCATCTCCCAGCCTCATGTCAGCAGGGGAGCAGGCAAGGTTGCCACCGTTATAATGTGAGGAGCACCGAGCAGGAGAGGCAGCCCATCATGGAAGTAAAGCAGCGTGAAAGCACCGCATCTTGATATATGTCAGCATAACATAAGCCTTTGCTCAGGCCTTTGGCTCTTCTGATTTAACTGAATTTGCTGGCATGCAATGAACCTAAGCTGACCTGGGTGTGTATGGCTACTGAGAGCCATCTGGAATGAATTCAGACCTAACCAGATATGATGAAAGGTTATGAGGTTATCGATGGCAGATGGCTGAGCCACATTCCAAGCTTGGTTCTCACAGATTCCTATCTCACTGAAAGAGGCCAGGTGAACTGAAGATCCCCAGAGGTCAAAGCTCTGATTAAAGGCCTGGAACCAGCGACAGAACACAGACCTACTACAATGATTGATCTATTGACAAAACACAGAAGATCAGAAGAAACAGAATATATCAAAGCAATGCTAAAACAAAGAAACTTTTAATGTGGGAGGGGATTTCTCAGGCTAGAGAAGGTCAGTTTATTACACTGTCATATTGCGTAAATGATCTTCTCACAAGCATTTTCTATGTATGGTTTGAAACTATATAATGCAGCTTCCACAAGAGACTGTAAGACACAGTAATGCCCTGCCTATATTGAAGGTTTGGCATCTGTGCTTCCAAGGATATGAAATATTAAATTTATATTTGTTCTAACTAAATTCTGTGTCATATCCTTGCGTGAAATAAGTGCAGACAAGCGTCTTATTGAAGTCAAATATTTTATACAGTCTCCATTCCTCACAGCTGCTGCCACCTTCTCCTACCCTTCCTACTGGATGGACTTCCTGATTGGGAATGAAGCCTGCCCAAGGGCAGCATGAAGAGAAGGCAGGTGTGGGAACTGGAAATGCAATGCTATCACTGTGTCCCATGCTGTATGGTACTTTTCACTAGCCTCGCTGCTCCCAGTAGTCGCTTTGCTTCTATTCCCCAGTTACCATAGGAGAGAGAGAGAGCAAGGCTGGGGAGATGGCATGATGAGAAGTGGGAAGGGTTAAACAGAGTGATATGGGGCTGACAGGTGACAGAACAAGAACAGGGAGGTGGGAGATATGGGGAGATACAGAGACAGGCTGGGAAGTCAGGGGAGCCAGGTGGAATGATGGTGTGTGTATGAAGTGGGGGGATGGGTGGGATTCAGAGAGCCGGAAAGCATTGGGGGAGTGAGCCAAAGTGCTGGTAATGAAGCACAAATTAGTTGAAGACAGAAGATATTTGAGACACAGGTCAGAAAGAGATGGATGGAGTAAGCCAGAGGAAAGCATAGAAGAAAAGCAAAAATGGAAAGGATAAATAGGAATCAGGGAGGATAATTTTAAAACCTGCGCACTTGCACCCAAATACACATGTATATAGGCACACGCAAATTTACTGCTGTATTTTATAAAAGATGTGCAAGTATGCTCCTAAACATGCACGTGCACATACAAAACGTGCACCAGACAAGTTCGGAGTTATCTGAATAAGTAGCAACACTTATCTGGATAAGATCTGATTTATCTGGCTAAGTAGTAGCAAAGCTGTTACATAGCCAGATAAATCTGAAAAGCATTACTTGCTCATCTAAGTAGCGCTTTTCAGACTTATCTGGACTTATCCAGTAAGACAGCCAGATAAGTCTAAAAGTGCTACTTAGACGGACAATTAGTGCTTTTCAGACTTATCCGGCTAAGTTGTGTCTTGCTGCTACGCAGCTGGATCAGTCTGAACTTGTCCTTCTCAGTAGCGGGAAAGCACTACTTAGCCAGATAAGTAGATTTTAGCCAGATAAATGTGCGAAAATGGAATACACATGTTTCTTTACTTCCCATTTTAAAGAGATATGTGAGTAGATTTTATACACGTTATTTAGTCGGATTTTACACATGTAGGTTGAGGGATTGTCTAACGTGTGTACGGCAATGAAATACACCGTTTTATTAGTCTACCAGTTTGCCCAGTCCATCTGCAGCTCGTGAAGACCCCTCCTGACTCTTCAGCCCGAAGTCCCCACTATGTCATCCAGACTGCCGAACCACTACATCACTTTTAAGATGTTTACGATCACTTAAACTAGATATTGAGCAGAAGTCAATATACATGAGTAAGATGCCACATTTAAATGCATAAATTGCTTATAAAATAGCATCTTACTCGCATACATATTGGTCTCTCCCCAGAATACCCCAGGCTGCCCACATTTTACATGCGTAAATGTATTCACAGACCCTAATTTACACAGGTATGCCAAGGTTTCTAAAATAGCATACACTTGCGTATATGCTGTTTTACACTTGCAACTTTTGAATATTCACCTTTAAGTTAGAAGATAGAGCAAATGAAAGCAGAGGGGAGACTGAGGTGAAAAAAAAAAGTTAAACATCCAAGTCGATCATACACCAGAAAGATGTAGTTTTTAAATTTTGTAACGCAATTGCAGAGTACTATCTACTATTATTTAACATTTCTATAGCACAGCTCCTTAGCTCAGTTTGCAGCAGTGATAAAAAAAAAAAAGCAAATAGAAAATTAGGTATTATTAGGAAAGGATTGGAAAATAAAGCGGAGGATATCACAATGTCTTTGTATTGATCCATAGTACAACAGCAACTTGAGCATTTTGGACAGTTTTCGTCACCCCATCTCAAAAATGATATACTGAATCTAAAAAAGGTACAGAGCAGGGTGACCAAGATAATAAAGGAGATGGAACAGCTTTCCTTTGAGGAAAGGCTAAACAGGTTAGGACTCTTCAGCCTGGAGACAAGATGATTGAATGGGGTGGAATGGGTAAACAGGAAACAATTATTTACCCTTTCAAATAGTACTAGGACAAGGGGACACACCATGAAGCTAATAGGTAGCACATTTAAAACAAATTGGAGAAATTATTTTTTATTCATCGCACAATTAAACTGTGGTATTTGTTGCCAGAGGATGTGGTGAAAGCAGTTAGTATAGTTCGGTTTAAAAAGGGGTTGAATGAGTTCCTGGAGGAAAAGTCCATAAACCATTTTTAGATGTGTAGACCTGAAAAAGAAACTGCTTATCCTTGGTTACAAGTAAGAAGGATTGGATCTATGCTTGGAGATCCTGTCGGATACTTGTGACCTGGAATGGCCAGGTCACTATCAGAGAGAGGATGTTTGGCTTGATGGACCTTTGGCCTGACCCATGATCGCATTTCTTATGTTTTTATAGAGTAAAAGCTCATGTTATATTCTGTTTAGGTACTGGAATATGATTTCATGAAGTACTATTTATTTTCTATAAGCAATTTATTTGTATTTTTTTTTAACTGTAATTATTGGCAAATAATAGTATACCTTATACTATTTTTGGCATTTTTTTATGTAGGGAGAAGTGTGGTGGGTAGAGCAAGGTACCTCTGTAATATTACTTCCCCCATCTCTCTGAAGTGAGTAATGTGAATTTGGGTTGTCTGGCATTCCCTCCTCTCCCCATCCTCCCCCATCCCCTTGCGACTCCCTCTGATCCTCCCTAGAGCTTCAACATTTTTGTAAAGAGACAATAAAGAACCACAAGAAATGTGCCCCTCCAGCTTCCTCAGCACTGCCAGACCAGCATAATTTTTCTGATAAACGTAGTCTGAATTTATGATTGGTGATTGGTGATTGGTGATTGGTGTGTGTGTGTGTATGTATGTATATATATATATATATATATATATATACTTGATGTTTGATAGTTAAATCCAATTGAAAAATAGACATATTACACTGAAATGTAAATAAAGTATTTCTGTGAATTTGAATTTTTGTGGCCCTGACACAAGTCATTTCAAACTTTGGAAGGAGTCCAATAGTCAGAAAAGGTTGAGAGCTATTGCTCTAGAGAGAAACCCATGAAGTTTTGGAATGGTATTTTTTCAGAATGCTCAGCTTGCTGTGACTGATCCTTATTATCACGGGTATCAGCTATTTACTTGCAGAAGACAATGGAAGTGGTTTAGTAAAACAGGAACCTTTACTGTCAAACACCAGTTCTCACAGCAACCTGACTCCCAGTTTCTTTCAGTAATATCCTTCTTCTTCCAGGTTCATTCCCACAATGCCATCTAGTGGTGACCCTCTGATTAGCACAGCATCTACTTTACAAGTCAATATCATGACACTTATTAGACATAAGTTCATATTTACAAATACTGGACTCTTGCAAAGAAGAGCAAAGGAATGGAACTATTTACTTGCAGGACAAAGGTCTACAGCAGGAAATATACTTTGATAAATAATGAAAAGGAATCTAACAGTAAAGAAATACTAACAGGAACCCTACATGGATTCAGAACAATGTTGTCTTATCTACCTAGCTATTCTTTTCCAATTAAGTTTCAAAGGACAGAGATAATCAACAATGGTGCAGATATTATATATTTAGATTTTTTTTTCTTTGCCTAATCTAAACATATTGATTATTGAAAGAATTTATGGGCACAAAAATTTGACGGAACGTACACAAAGGGTTGTAAATTGTTTGGATAGCCTTAGACAGTGAATGACTATACCCCCAGTCTTTGGTGGTTCCTTATCTGGCCCCCTTCTAGGGAACAGCACCTACGTCTTCATCTTGGACCTCACAGGAGAAGGCCTAAAGGGAGATAGCAGGAGCCGCGACAGCATCTGGGTTAAAAGCTACAATCAGGAGTAATGGCTGCTGGCAACTCTCCCTTACTCTGCAGTGAAGACTGAAACAGGACTCAGTGGGAAGCCACCAGCTGCCATCCCAGCCAGCAAAGAGCATAAGAGACCAAGCGACAGGAAGTGGCCGGGCAAAGTGGTGACACCACAAACCTTTATTCCACATCCACTCCCAGTAATAGCAAATGTAGATTGAATCTAAAAGAAGGAAGAGAGAAGATTCACCAGAGCCTGCAGGACTGTAATAGTACCAGAGCAGGATTGGCCCTCCTGCAGAGGAAATAGAAGAGGCAGTGACTCATTCTCTGGGATCCCTTATGCCTGCTGAATCTAGAGGGAAGCAGTATAGCATTGGGAATCAGATGCTTGCAGCAGCGGATTTATTCGGGTTCTTCAGATCGTGAGACTCGTCTGATCAATAGGAAGAGGATGCCTAGGCAATCACAACAGAGGGTGGTGTAAAAGTTCTTGGAACCCTAACCATTTAACACAACACCAGTCAAGTTCCATCTAGTGGTGAAAGTCGTTCGGGCACAGCCAGCTCAAAGACTAAACACAAAACCATAAGTTACAGGGAATTTTCCAGCACCAAGCAGTAGATCTATTGTCATGCTTATCATTTTATTATTCTTTTTATTATTTCACAGGAAATTGTCAGTCAAGAATTCCTACAGTACCCCATGGACAATGGTTAACTGTACATGGACACTCTGATAAGAGACTAGGACTAAATGTTGATTCAGTTAACGATAAGGAAGAAAGCTTGGCTGGTTGCAGATCTGCTTCTGTGTTTTCCTTATCTCTTGTTATTCTTCTGTTCATAAATATTAAGCCCTTGTTTAATCTAAACTGGTTGTGTTTTTCTGCCTAAGTGCTACTTTGTGAGGAAACATTTCAAAGGCTTAGTCCGGATATGCATGTGTAGAATAATGAGTAATATAAGTAGATTGACTGAATCTGTGTTAGACTGTGTGGGATAGTCAAGTGACTTTCATAGGCTGCAGATAGGAACCACATGGACTCCAACCTTTCTTCTTGCAATTTTCAACTTTATTATAATAATCAGCATACAATACAAGCAATAGTAGATTGCCTGCCTTCCAGCAGTGTACTCTCATCTTAGCTTCCACCAGAAAGGGTTCAGGAGTTGGCTTCTCCTGGAGATTCAGGCCTCCTATTTCTAGCTAGGTTCCGCCTCTTATCCTGCCCAGCAGGATCCTGCCCACAAAGCTCTCTCCCTCATTGGGTTTTAAGGTTGACCAGGCATCTAGTTTGATCCCACACAGATTAAGGAGAGGTAGTAGGGCCACTCCTTTACATACCTTCCCCCTCAGCTCACACTTGTTGAGGCAAGTGCTACAACTCACCTTGTATCTCATCCAGTGAAATGACTCCACTCCCCAATAGACATCTTCTGGCCTCCCACCAGCTAGACAGTCGGGACTATAGGATCATGCTTCCCCCCCTCTCACTAGGGTTACCCTAAATACCGCCATTACCATCACCCACTGCACCCTTTGCCCAGTGTCCATCCCCATTCCGTCAAAGGTGTCCTTTTGTTGCGCCGGGTTCCACTCCTTCCCAGGCCAAACTCTCTGGACTTTCTTTGAGAGTTCCTGTGGTGGCTTCCATTCTTTTACGACTTTGACTATGGCGTCTTCTCACTCCTCTGTGTGGTTTCCACCTGCAGCGCTACTTTCTGGCTATTCTGCAGTAATTGCATCTGGGTACTGTGCAGTGCCTCCCTCTGGCCTCTGCAGCACCTATTTCTGGCCACTTGACAGTGCTTTCATCTGTCCTCTCTGCCATACCTCTGTCTAGTCTTTCTGCAGTGCTTGCATCGGTTCTCTCTGTAGTGCCCCTCTCTCTGGCCCCCCTGTTCTGCCTCTCTCTAGTTTCTTCCATGCTGCATTCCTCAGGCCAGTCTTAGTCACTTCCAACAGGCCACTCTATACTGCCTCCTTCTGGGCAGTCTGTAAATCTCCACCAGGAACTCTTTTGCTTCTCATTCCCAATAATTGTAGGTTAATTTCCTTGGGTTCCAATCTCCTTTCTTCACTATGTTGTGCCTAACTTTACAATTCAGGTTTTTCTTTTGTCACCTGTCCCAGCAGTGTGTTCCCTGGTTCTTTGCCAAGTTTTCCTGTCGCACCATCCACAGGCTCAGCTCTGGCTCCAGAACACTTGTTACTCTTCTCTTCCTCTGCTCATTTGTCCCGCTGAAGGGTAAAGCACCAATTATATGATTCATATTGCTGCTGTGTTTCCTCTGTTTTCAGGTGTAGTGAGGAATTCCCTGTCCTTACCTCAGGCAGGCTGGCAGTTTGGAGTGCAAGCTCTGTTCCCAACTCTTTCAAAGCACACACCTGGACAATCTGGCTTCTTATGGCCAATTCTTGAAACTGCCTCTGTCCTTCCAGGGGGCTTTGAAACACAGCTTCTATTTTCAGCTTAGTCATTCTTTCCCGTGCATAAAGCTCATTTTTTATTTTTAGCTCTAGTGCAGAGTTGTTGTGTGGTTGCACAGGGTATGGCCCTCCAGCAGAAACTTTCTTGTGCAACCACACAGCAACTCTGGCAGCTTCAGTTTCTGCAGGGGCCACACTCTGTTCAACACAGTCTATACAAACTGTCTTTTTTTTCCTCTGTGAAAAGGTAAAAAGAAAAACTCTGTCCAGCAACTAACTCACTTTGTTCCCTTGCTAAGCAAGCAGAATTTCTCTCCTTACTTACTTGCATACAAATTTTTACAGCTAATTTTTCCTTCAGGCCCCTTCTGTGTTAAACAAAAAAAAATTATGTACTCCTCCCTGAGCCATAGTCTTCCGTAAGTCTCGTAACATGGAAAGCCTATTACTTTCACTGACTGACACTCTCCTCAAGGGCATGGACCACGGACAATCCTTTATCCTTGCCCTTCTTGACATTTCATCTGCTTTCGACACTATCAGTCACAAAATCCTCCTCACCCGCCTAACTGAGATTGGCATCTCAGGCACAGCCATCCACTGGTTCTCTTCCTACCTCAATAATAGAGGCTACGCTGTAAAAATTGCAAATTCCGAATCATCACACATCCCCCTTACCCAAGGCGTCCCACAGGGCTCTTCACTATCCTCCACGCTCTTTAATATATACCTGTTACCGCTCTGCCACCTCCTTTCTGACCTTGGTCTTAAGTTTTTCTTATATGCAGATGATGTCCAAATCCTCATCCCTATCCAAGAATCCCTCACCAAATCTCTTAAGTTTTGGGAAACATGCCTCGTCTCCATTAACTCCCTACTCTCTAACCTACACCTTGCTTTAAACTCCTCCAAAACTGAACTCCTCATCATTTCAAATCACCCTGACCGGATGCCACCATCTGCTTGTGACCTCATCCTCCCCTCAAATGCTTTTCCCTACTTCGTGTGAGATCTTGGTGTCTCCCTAGACCACCAACTAAACTTCAAAAACCACATTAACACAATCATAAAGGGAGGATTTTTCAAGCTCCATATCCTCAAAAAACGTAAACCCCTACTCCATTCGCAAGACTTCCGCACAGTCCTGCAAGCGACAATGCTATCAAAAATGGATTACTGCAATTCCTTACTTCTAGGCCTTCCCTATTCTACTATTAGACCCCTGCAAATGTTACAGAATGCTATTCAAGAATCCTTACAAATACACGCAAAGCCGACCACATCACCCCTATTCTTAAGGAGCTCCATTGGCTTCCCATCTCCTCCTGCATCAGATACAAAACCCTCACCATTATTCACAACTCCCTGCACAACCACAATCACTCCTGGCTTGAGGATGCTCTTCGATTCCGCTCCTCCAATCGTCCTACTAGAACCGCACTTTCAGGAACCCTCTACACCCCTTCCCTTAAATGTGCTCACCACACTTCCACCAGAGAAAGAGCCCTATCCATTGCAGGCCCCTCCCTCTGGAACACTATGCCACTTGAGCTCCGACTAGAACCATGCATTCGGAAATTCAAAACAGGGGTTAAAACATGGCTCTTTAAAATGGCCTACCCTGATCCGGATCCTGCGTAGTCCCCCTGCTCCCACTACTCCTTCAGAGAAAGAGCCCTTGTCATTAACATACTCATAGCCTTCTCCTTTATTCCTTTAATTATACTCTGTTTTGTCTCCCATTTCTCTGCACCTTCTTATATACCCCCTTTTATATCCCTTATACCCCCTTCCCCTGTCCTTAAACCCTACCTTTTCCCTATAGCAACCCTTTTATACCCCTTTTATTTATCCCTTCCGCTATCCTTTAAACCTTACTTTTCCCTATAGCAACCCTGCTAGTCTATATATAGTTGCCTTTCTGAACGTATAATTTGTAATGTTATATATAGTGTCTCCTGTATGTACTAGTTAAAGATAATGTATACTATTGTATATAATACTTTTTGGAGTGTATAATTTATATAAGGTTAACCACAGTTTATAAGGTTATACACAGTCCGTTATTGAGAGTATAATTTGCAATGCTACTTATTATGTTCTTCTGTTGTTTTCCATCAGGTACTGTTCCTTTTCTCCTCTTCTCTTCCTGTCTTTCCTTCTCTTCTCTCACCCCTTCTCTCTTCCTATCTGCTCCCTCTCCCCCCACCCTGGTTTTTTGTAATTTCCTCCTTCAGTTATATTGTAAACCGGCATGATGTACCCACGAATGTTGATATATAAAAGCTAATAAATAAATAACTGTTCAGTGCTATGTGCACAAGTAGTAGCACTACTTTTTTGGAAGGTCACACCCAACAAACATTTATTTAATTACTACTTTCTTTTTCCTCCCTTGGAGACTAGGGTTTCTCTCTGTGCCAAGCGTTGAGCAGAAATCCCATTCTGACATCATATGTGGGATACCACATCATTCTTCAAAATGTGTTATGGCGTTAACGCACATGATAACGCATTACACATACGTTAACACCATAATGCATGCAAAAAATGCTGTAGTGCACGGTGCGAATGCAAACTGTTTGGGGGGGTGGAATCGGGGAGGAGTTTTTCATGGGAATTAGTTAAATTAGGGAACATAACGCACCATGCAATAGCATAATGCATGCTATCGTACGGTCTTAATGCCAGAAATAACTACACCTTTTTCTCTGGCGTTAAGCTGTGCAATATACCCAAAATGGTCATAATACAATTCATGATCAATTTTTGGAATTGCATTTTGGCCATTTCTGAGAGAGAGAGAGAGAGAGAGAGAGAGAGAGAGAGAGAACCTCTGGAGAAGGCCTCACTGTGTGCACCTATTTAAATCTTTATAGGAGGGCCGCCTAATAACTCAAGGTGAAGTGTTAGTGGTGGTTTCGGGTTAGGGGCCAGTTTCACATGTAGAGTGAGACGTATGAACAGCACAGTACACCTTGGTGAAGATTTGATATCATTTGGAGTGAGAAAAGTCTAACAAAGATGAAATTTTGTACTATGTTCTCTCACTCCAAATGATGTCAAATTTTCACCAAGTCGTACTGAGCTGTTTGTAATTCTCACTCTGCATGCGAACTGGCCCCTAAACCCGAAACCATCACTAACACCTCACCTCGACCTATTAGGCAATCCTCCTCTAGAAATTTAAATATTTAACTACTATGAGGGCCTTGTAGATAGATGTGCTCTATCTCTCTCTCTCTCTCTCTCACACACACACACACACACACACACACACACACACACACACACACACACTGTGTGATAATAATCAACATACAAATAATAGTAGACTGCCTTCCTTCCAGCAGTGTACTCTCACCTTAGCTTCCACCAGAGAAGGTTCATGAGTTGACTTTTCCTGGAAATGTGGGGCCTCCAGTTCCTAGCTGGGCTCCGGCTCTTATCCTGCCTAGCAGGATCGCACCCACAGAGCTCTTTCCCTCTATGGCTTTTAAAATGGACCAAGCATCTAGCCTGGTCCTGCACAGATTAAGGAGAGGTAGTAGAGACGCTCCTTTACAGGCTGTAACTAAATGTCTACATTTACCTTGTGTTTGAAAATTGCCTGGGTTCACAGAGGTTGAAAAGTATGAATGCTAAGAGCTTTATTTAAAATTTACCTTTCCATGTATTACTTCCATTTACTCTGAGGTGATGTATGCGGGTGCATTGTAATCTGTGCACAGAGCTCTTCTGAGTGGAGACTCCACCTAACACTATCTCTAATCAATACAATTCTAGGCAAGAACATCTTTAGGGGGAGTTGAAATTGGGACTATATAATTCTGAGTTTGAAGTTTAGCGGGAGGAATGGAGGAGTTAGGAGAGACCCACCAGGGATATGGGTGCACAGAGCACCTCTTTCCAAGGAGACGGCTCTGCAGGGACTTTTCCTCTTAAGGGGAGCTGTATCTCCTCATGGAGAAATAACCAAGGTACCTGACTTGGGTCAGTTAAGGAAGAAGAAGTAACATTGGGTCCCACTATCATGGAGGACCTGGAAGGAGAAGATCCAAAGATGCCTGAGTTGGGAAATCTGGGAAACCAAGTGTCAAGTCCTGAAGGAGAGTTTCTAAGTATCTTGAGAATATACTGAAAGACTTCAGGGTGGCTAGAAAAATATATTGTCATAAGAAAGGAGTCATATTCTGGAACTAAATTGATGCTAATGTGGATCTGGTGTTTTGGGAAAGGAATTCAAGGGGTAAGATTGGGATAAGTGGACGGGAAAGATAGTCTATACCTTTCAGAAAGTAATAATTAGTATTATTAAAGTTTTGCTCTGTCTGGAAATCGATGCTGCTGCATCCTGACATAGTTGCATATAAACTCCTGATTTAATCAGTGAATTTTAAAACTCTTTTGTAAACTGTGACTGCTGATAACCCCAGAAAATAAAAGTTGCTTGTTTGAATATATCTTGGGAGTGAGCCCCTATTTTACCTACAGAAGTGAGTTTTGGGGAACATAATTGTGAGAGCAGTCAGAGGGGTTCATAGAGGGGATACTTGGTGGCTTGGTCCCCTGTCCAGCTTAGGACACTTCCCCTTGCCTTTGGCCCCATGTCCACTACGCCATCTGTTTGACCTACTCACCGTGGAGCCCTCCAGAGAGATTGGTGCAGTGTTCCCAAACCCTCTCTCCTTGGATGTGCCCCCATCTGGGGAGTTGTCTTGGTTTTCAGTCCTGTCCATCTGTCGTCTTTCATAGCACTAAATTCACAAGAAATAAAGTTTACAAATAAATGACTTAGAATTGTACATGCAATATAATCTTGCTCCAACATATTTACACATGATAAAAAAAATAAGCTTTTAAAAATCCAATAATGGTGGGAATAAAACACTAAAAGATTTCATGAACAAAAAGAGCATTATTGGATAAAGTAAAGCACCATCAACACGAGTAGGATAAGTTACCAGGAGAATCAGAACCTGGCTGCACCTTATGAATGTCATTCTCTCTCTTTACATTTATTGCCATATGTCTATACATTTAATTTTTTGTTTACTAATAATTTTTATGATGGTATTAGAGTTGCATATGTTAAACTGAAGCAATCAAAACAGGAAAAGAGTTGTGTCACTCTCAAATGCACTGTAATCTACACTTCTTAGAGACAAAAGGGAAATGAAAAGGAGTGTCAGAAAGCAGATGCAAGAAAGTTATCCTGACACTTTATCCATGTTCAAAGTGAGGGCACAATGTGGTTATGGGTGAGCAAAGTACCACCCGGTAAGACCTCACAAGACTAACATCACATGCTTTTTCTAAAGCATTGGATCTAAAGTAAGGGATTAGAAAGAAAATAGCACATATTTTATTTTTAAAAGTTGAAGCATATTTTAATTTGAAGCCTGACACCTGAGAAAGCTCAAGTGAAGCTACTTGGCATTAATGGAATTCAGAACTATAGCAATGCTTGAAAAATGTGAAAATACTGGAAACAGATGGTTAAGTATGCTACATATTCAAATCAAAAGAGGACTACTGTTTACTGTTTATACAAGTTCTGTAACCTGCTATTTTTCACAACTAGGGGGATATTAAAAAGCGATCGTGGCAAACAGAGATGGGAGTGTTGACTGATGACTAAAGTTTGATAGGAGAATACTGTCACTTCCCCATTTCTTATAGCCTCCTTCCCCCTCTCCCCACACACACACACACACACACACACACACACACACACACTTCAACTCTCTAAGCAAACTTCCTTGAAATTTTTATTTAGTTCTGGGCACTTGATTGATAGCTAATATTTTAAATATAGGTACTGTAAAGGGGAAACTATTAACAGCCTAGCTGACCTCAGTTTTCAAAGTAGATTAAAAACCTTATCTTTCCCTAGGAGAAAGATGCATGAGGCCATTTGATATGCTGAAATATTTTCAAGAGCTAAAGCATAGGCCTGGGCAAGTGCTCTATTTCAAAGCATAACAAGGTCCAGAGCAGATCTGGGGGATATAAGAGATTGTGAAGGAGTGTCCCTGAAAATCCTCCTTAATTGGTGCTGTCCCAGGCATCTAGCCTGGTCTCCAAGAGAAGGCAGCTCCTGCAAGAAGGTGAACAGTGAAGATAAAGAATTGATATGAATACTGAAAGCAAATGTTGAGATATGATTACTGAAGACAAATGTTGACTTGCGAATACTGAAGATAGATAAATGTTCAGTGTGAATGTGGTTGAAGATAAGCCACTTTTTGTAAATAAAGTATGTTTTAGAAAATCAGAGTCCAGTGTGTGTCTGTCCTCTGGAGAGTTACAGTCTGCTTCTGCTATTTCACAGGGATATACCTGAAAGCAGAGGGCGAAGAGAATTAGATTTTAGAAAAAAAAAACAAAACCCCACATCTGCTACTGTTTTGAACTTGTAGAATAAACTCCTTGATGGTCTGCTGAAACTGCAGAAAGGATGAACTTATCCAGAAGGCAATGCTTAACATCTACAACTGGGAATGCAGGAACTGAAAGAAACAAAATGTTTTAAGAACAGCTAAAGTTAGATGGGTCTCTTAGGTCAAAACGTCAGCAAAATAACCTGAAGAGCTTTTTGCTTCTCACTGAATAGGAGTGGGAAAGACACTTTTCAAAGGTGTGTTCCCAGGCAAACTAAATTCTTGGGGCTAAAAATTGCCCTTCCCTCAGCAGATAACATGCATACTTAATGTTTTGCAGCAGTAAAAGGGGAGGGTCCAGGATGGGGTTAGATCAGGGAAAGAAAAGTACGCTCAGAGAGTTCTTTTTAAAATCGCTGCATTCATTATGTTGTGCATACTTTTCATCTGTCCTAAATCAAATTGAAAGTCTGTGGGTAGCTTTGTCCCATGGTCCCCACATTTTTAAAGGAAATCTACCTGGGAAATTTCTTTTGAAAATGAGTTTGTAGGTCCAAATCTGTGGACATGCAAGCTGCCCTTGGAGTTTCCAAATTGGCCCTATAGATTTTTAGTTCTCTAGATGGCATCTTTATGAAGTTGCTATACCTTGGAATAAAAAGCCTTCCTTTTGACTACCTGATGATACTTTTTATCATAAGTGCTAATAAATAAACTTGTTGATATTTTCATGCAGCTGTTTTTCGATGCCTATTAAAATTTTGGGATTCGTGTTATTTCAGAAACGCTGGTATATTAGTACATCTTGGATAACTTGGAGGCAAGAGGCAAAATGCGAGAAGATACAATCAGACATGTACTGAGTTTTTTGAACTCCAAGATTTTTCTCTCTCCGATTGAATTGTGTTTTCAAGATTCAAAGTTTACAGAAATAATTCTACCTATAAGTATTTTGTTTGGTGAAGAGAGTTATGGTTAAAAGACAAGGAGAACAAGAGTTTACCTGACCAAAGTTATGGAATTATTTGATTTAGAGTGTATGGGTGATCAGGTTAGAGATGACGTTTGGAAGCAGGAGGAGTTGGCTTCTAAAGACTCTCTAGTGAAAGAATAAATGATAATTTGGCAAGAACGTTGGAACTAGTGCCCCTAAAGATTAGGCAGAGGAACAATGCCAAAGGCAAGCCCTGGTATTCATTGACAATTTTGGAGCTTAGAAAGTTGGTACACCGGGCATAAACAGCATTAGAAAACAATGAGGACCCTCTCAAATTTTACAGTTTGGACAGCTTTGGCAAAACAATATCATATTGGTTATGGAAAAACTGAAAGGAGCAACTACAAAGATTAAGAGTTTATATCAGGCATGGGTGTCTTTTAAAAATACCAGATATATGTCACAGATTTAAAAAAGGTGGAAGTAAGGCAAAATGACTGCTGGCATGGTTAAAAGGTGAGGTGAGAGAGCCTGTTCTAGCCAAAAGAACATCTTTCAGAACATGGAAAAGGGATTCGAATGAAGAAATTGCACTGACAAGGAAGGTAAGGACAGAATTTAAACAGAAGATTGCTGTGGAAGTAAAAACTCTTAAAAACTTTTCAGGTACATTTGAAGTAAAAAGCCTGCGAGAGAGTCAGTTGGACTATTAGATGATTAAGGGGTACTAAGGGAGGACAAGGCCATAGCAGAGAGATTAAATGAATTCTTTCCTTCGGTCTTTACTAAGGAAGATATAAGACAGATATCCATGCGAGAACTGAAAGGTGATGATTCAGAGAAACTGTAACAAATCTCAGTGAACCTGGAAGATGAAGTAGGGCAAATTGACAAACTAAAGAGTAGTAAATCCAAATGGTATATATCCCAGAGTGCTGAAAGAACAGAAAAATGAAATTGCACACCTAGTATTAGTAATCTGTAACCTATCATTAAAATTTGCTGAGCACACCGTTTAGCACTCATTTGGCCGTGCGTTTTCAACGTGCATCTATTACTCCTTATACTGTAAGGGGTAATAGTGCCTTGAAAACGTACGGCCAAACTCGCAAAAGCTAATAGCGCTGATTGCATACAAATGCATGTTGATGAGCCTATTAGTTAGTCGCCCGGGATACTGAAAGTAAAATGTGCAGCCAAGCTGCACATTTTACTCTCAGAAATTAACACCTGCCCAAAGGCAGGCGTTAACTATAGACAGCACTAGGTAAGTGTACAGAAAAGAAGAAAAAAACTGCTTTTCTGTACAATCTCCAACTTAATATCATAGGGATATTAAGTCGGAGGCCTCAAAAATAAGAAAAACAAAACAAAAACTGCCTGCCTGTCGGCGGGTTCAAAAACAGACACTCAATTTTGCCGGCATCCATTTTTCGAACCCATGGCTGTCAGCGGGTTCGACAACCGACGCCAGTAAAATTAAGTGTCGGTTGTCAGACCCGCTGACAGCCGCCACTTCCACTAATAAGGAGGCACGAGGGACGCGCTTGTGTCCCTAGCGCCTCCTTATTAGGGCGGGCCCTAATTTAAATAATCGCATGACCAGAAGAGGTGCCTGGGCACGCATCGAGAGAGCGGAAGCTTAGCACGAAGCGCCGGCTCTCCTGCAGGTTTCAGTGCATCGGCCTGTAGGAAAGGAATGGAGAATATCATAATGCCTCTGTATCGCACCATAATGTGTCCACACTTTCAGTATTGTGTGTGATTCTAGTCACCACATCTCAAAGATACGGCAGAATTTTACAAAGTACAGAGAAGGGCGACCAAAATGATGAAGAGAATGGAATGATTCTTCCTTGAGGGAAACGCTAAAGAGGTTAGGGCTCCTCAGCTTGGAGAAGACTAGAGATGGATGAGAGGAGATATGATAGAAATCTATAAAATAATGAGTAGAGTGCAACAGATAAATGCAAATCTGTTATTTATTATTTCAAAAAGTACAAAGACTTGGGGGACATGCAATAAAGTTACTAGGTAATACATTTAGACAAATAGGAGAAATATTTTTTTAACTCAGCACATAATTAAACTCTGGAATTCATTGCCAGAGGATACAGTAAAAGCTGTTAGTGTAGCTGTGTTTAAGAAAGGTTTGGAAAAGTTCCTGGAAGAAAAGTCCAAAACCATTATTAAGGTGGAGTTGGAAAATCCACAGTTTATCCCTGGGATAAGCAGCATGGAATCTATCAACTTTTTGGAATCCTGCCAGATAGTTGTGACTTGGATTAGCAAATCTTATGTTCTTCTGTTCTTGTGCTATATTAATAGAGATGTGCATTTGTTTGAAACAAATGGGTAAAATGAAACACATGAGACCATTTTTGTTTAATTCATGTCCCCCTTGTTACACAGGTCGGTCACCCTGCCCGGCGTCTGATCCCGCTTAGCTTTTGCCGCAGCACAGCCGACAGGGTTCCAGGCTCCCTGGTCACAGCCAGAGCCCACCACTATCGCCTGCAGCTGGCCTGCCTCTCCTCCAGCCGGCGGCGCGACGGGATGCTCCAAGCTGACTCTGCACAGCCTGCAGGGTGTCCAACACCACCAGTGTCAACCGGCTCCCTAGGCGTGTGTGTGCGCCATTTTCTTTTTGATTTAAAGGGCCAGTGGCAGGTAACTGTGCGGCCATCTCAGATGACATCATATTGCAGAGACTATATTTATTTATTTATTTATTTATTTGCTTTTATATACCGACATTCGTTGGCGTACATCACATTGGTTCACATGGCAACAATTGGAATAGTATGACTAGAGGTCGTACTATTTTACATTTAACAATAACTGTGGTTGGAACTAAGATTACAGGGTAACGAGAAATTAGGGAGCGAACTTTAATAAACTGGTGGCGGAAAGCCTTGAGGGGGCACAAGTAACCAGAATAAATGGTTAAACAGGAGAGACGGTACATGTAGCCAGGATAAACATTTAATAAAGGGGGACGGTGGGTGGGTGTTAAAGGGGGGATTATATATATATATTATATATATATAAGGATAGTCCCTGCACTCTGCCAGTGTCTTGGCAACATGACTCCTAGCTTCTGCAGGTCCCTTGCTCCAGCGAGCTTCCTGAGTTTGAGTGTTTCCTGAGTTCCTGTCCCATCCTGGTCCTCAGACTGACTCCTGTCTCAACCTTTGCCTGGATACCAACCACAGGTATCGCTGCCTGCCTCGACCTTTGCCTGGACATTGACCATGAGTATCGCCACCTGCCAGAGACCCCATGTAAGTCCAGCCGTCCCTGATACCTGAGGGCTCAACCTAAGGGGAATGTGGGCTGGTAGTGGTAAAGCTCCAGCGGGGTCTCTGCTCCTCTCCAACCTTGCCTGCTGACGGTGGGGAATTGTAGGGCTCCTCCTCACAGGTAGCGACAACTCCCCCTCGGTCCAAGGTCCATGATCAGAACAGATTGCCAATGCCATGGATCTGGCGGAGGCTATTCCGGGCCTAGCTCAGAAGATTATGGAACAGCAAAGAGTCCTGGAGACATTAGCAGCTTCCATGGAGCGTCTCAGCACCCGCCTTGACTCTGTGGTACCAGCAGGTGCAGATGCAACCCCATCCACGCCGAGTCTTCCTATGCCGGCACCACCGACATGCTCAGTCATTTCGCTCCCTGCTCCTCCTCATTATGCCAGGGATCTGTAGCATGAACTTCCAGCCTCTCTGGACTCTCTTATCAAGTTAACAGGCAGGATCGATTGACGCCTGCAGGAGAGAGTCCACAAGCTACAGGGCCTGTCCCCAACATTCTTCTCCCACCTCACATCCATCTTTGTCTCCTGAAAAACAGACGGAAGAACCCATGCAGTTGGGCCATGGTCACTTGTCTCTTAAAGAATGTCAGAGGAGCCAACGGGCTGGACTCTGCCTGTACTGTGGAGAACCTGGTCATCTAATCGCTCGCTGCCCTGTCCAACCAGTAAACTCCTGGGCCTAGGACTCACTGGGGGATTGATCCTAAGTCTGACCTCACCTGTTCCCCCATTAACGCTGCCAGTATCGCTCTCCATAGAAGGTCGTAACTTTTCCACCTAAGCCTAGGTAGAGTCCAGAGCTGGTGGGAATTTCCTGATACAAGATCTTATGGAGCAGTTGTTAATTCCTACTCGCTCATGCCCAGTACCATTGACTCTTTCCTCCATTCATGGGGATCTTCTCCCAGGGAAGATCACACACATCACCACTCTGCTGAAATTCCACATGAATCCGCACCACCTGGAACATCTCACCTTTTATGTCATTCAGAAGGCCATCCATCAGGTGGTGCTCAGCATTCCCTGGCTACAGTTTGACTGGTCCTCGCTACAGCTGACCCAGTGGGGCCTTGGTTGCCAAAAGACCTGCTTGAAGAAGCCCGCTGCTCTACCATGCTTTTCCACCACTCTGGTCCCTGATTGCTTACCGTCACAATACTCCCAGTTTGCAGATGTTTTCTTCAAGAAGGCTGCGGACATGCTGCCTCCATATCAGGAGTATGACTGTACCATCAATCTAGTGCCAGGCTCCACACCTCTCTGAGGATGGGTCTACCTCTTGTCCTTACCAGAGACCTGCGCTATGTCAGAAATCATAGAGGAAAATCTACAAAAGGTCTTCATTTGATGGTCTTCTTCCCCAGCGGGGGGCAGCTTCTTCTTTGTTGGCAAGAAGGACAGTACTCTTCATCCGTGTATTGATAACCATGGCCTTAATGCAATCACCGGTCATAGCCAAGCTGTTTGACCGCTTATAAGGGGCGAACATATTCTCCAAACTGGATCTCTGTGATGCCTACAATTTGGTCCGGAGTTGTGAAGGCAACGAATGGAAGACGGCGTTCAACACCAGGAATGGCCATTACAAATATCTGGTCATATCGTTCAGACTCTGCAATGCCCCTGCTGTCTTTCAAAACCTGATGAATGAGATTTTCCATGACCTCCTCTATGTATGCGTGGTCATGTACTTAGATGATATCATGGTATTTTCCAAGGATCTGCAGTCTTATCACCAGGAAGTTGCCAAAGTGCTGCAACGGCTGCGGGAGAATCGTCTGTATGCTAAATTAGAAAAATGTGTTTTCAAAAGGAGGCCCTTCCTTTCCTAGGCTACATAGTCTCTAACCAAGGTTTCTGTATGGACCCAGTGAAACTTAAGAGCATTCAGGACTAGCCACAACCCAGCAATTTGTGGGTCCTCCAGAGGTTCCTGGGCTTCATGAATTATTACTGCAGCTTCAACTGGAACTATTCCAAATTGTCTGCATCACTCACAGCCCTAACACGCAAGGGAGCCAATGCCAAGCAATGGCCCACATAGGCTGTGGTAGCTTTCCAAACTCTCAAAGAGGCCTTTCTCCAGGAATTGTGTTTCCGACATCTGCATCCGAGACTTTCTTTTGAGGTGGAAGTGGATGCCTTGTCCAAAGGAGTAGGAGCGGTGCTCAGTCAGTATGATTCCTCAGGAACCTTGCACCCTGCTCCTTCTTCTCCAAGAAGTTTTCCTCGGCCAAGCAGAAATATGCCATTGGTGACAAGGAACTCCTAGCAATCAAACTTGCATTTGAAGAGTGGCACCAGTGGCTCAAAGGAGCCCAATACTGAATTACCATCTATACGGACCACAAAAACCTGGAGCATCTCCAGCATGCTTAACACCTCAATCCACGTCAGGCTCCTTGAGCTCTCGTCTTTACGCGTTTTGACTTTGAGCTGCGCTACAGACCCATATCTAAGGATCTCCTTGGGGAGAGGAGAGATCCAGGGGGGCCTCGGGGAGAGATTTCCCGTTCCCAGGCATCAGCTGTTCTAAAAAAAAAAAATGGCGCCGATGCCCCTTTCCCTTACCATGTGACAGGGTATCCGTGCCATTGGCTGGCCCCTGTCACATGGTAGGAGCACTGGATGGCCGGCGCCATCTTTACTCATCAGCCCCTATTATAACAGCTGATGCCTGGGAACGGGAAATCTCTCCCCGAGGCCCCCCTGGATCTCTCCTCTCCCTGAGGCCCCCCTGGATCTCTCCTCTCCCTGAGGCCCCCCTGGATCTCTCCCCGAGGCCCCCCTGGACCACCAGGTAATTTTAAAAGGTTTGGGGGGGGGGGTCGATTTAAAGGGTCGGGTGGGTTGGTTTTTTTTTTAGCGGCGTGGGCCTCCCTAAAAAACAAAAATTAGCGATGTGAATTGGAATTGGAAACGATTCCAATTCACATATCTTAATGATCAGATTTTTCACCCCCCCCAGCCGAATCTGATCGTTAAGACGATCTGGCACACGATTCACATCTCTATTGCCTACCCTTTATTCTATGTCTTGAATTGTTGATGTCTCTCTACTTCCTGCCTTACCTCTCACTCTTTGTCTTGGGGTGTTGATGCCACTTTGCTTGCTAACTCATTCTGCACTCTGAGGTCAATATTCAAAGAGGTGTATGTGGATAACTTTTTAATTACCTGAATAAACCCAGAGGTTTGAATATCTTGGCCATTTATCATTAAACAGATAAAATGTATCCAGATACATTGGTATCAATCTGCGAAGGAGTTCACGTAGCCGAATAATGTCTCCAGCTAACTCTGATATTCAGAGTTAGCCGAATAAGTCATTCGACTAAGTCTGAATGTGACCAAGAGCAGGGTAAAAAGTTTCTAGGAACATGCTCCCAGATAAATTTACCTTAACCTAACCTAACCAAAACAAAGCATAGCTGGCCTGCCAGTCTTAACTTCACCCCAGTGAAACAAATGTTGGCCATTGAGGCCCATCCCCTTTCCCCTTCTCCCAACCACCCCCTACAAATATTCTAAAAATGTAGTGGGCTTGAAACTCCTCCCCTCCCCCCAAATTCACTAAATAGAATTTTAAGATAGGACCCCTCCCTTAAGCCCACCTTTCCTCCTCCCCCCCCCCCCCATAAACCAACCTGAACTCTCCTGCCTCACTCAACCCCCCCCCCCCCCCCCAATCCCTTACCATCACTGGGATCTTCGTGCAATCATTCAGCTCCCAGTGCATCCAGCTTTGCTTTAACAGCAACACTGGTAGCAAAGCATAACTGACAGCAATGCTGGTAACTTAAGCTAACAGCATTGCTGTCAAAGCAACACGGGATGCACCAGATGCTGGACAATTAAACTAAGCTCCCGCTGGTGGTAAGGGATTTGGGGGGGTTCCAGATGGGGCAGGAGGGTTCAGATTGGGTTTTACATGGGGAAAGGGAGAGCATGAGTTTCAGGAGAGACCCTACCTTGACATTCTATTTAGTAAATAAAGAGAGGGAAGATTTTTCAGGCCTCTAGGCCTGCTATGTTTTGAAATATTTTGGGGGCTTGAGGGATCAGCTGTAATGGCCAACATTAATTTTATTTGAGTAGGAGGTGGCTGATAGAAATCTAGCAGGCCTGCTGGCCCTATTTTAAATTTTGGATTGATACTTAACCAGCTATAGCATTTGCATGTAGTTAGTTAATGTAAAGTTATCTGGGTATATGTAGCCAGATAACTTTCAATCCTAACCGGAGATATTCGCACTCAGCTAGTTAGGATTCAAAGTTATTTGCTTCGTATACCTGAATAACTTCATTCACGGATATTCAGTAACTCTGATAAGATATCCAGTTAACTTTAGCCAGATATGTTATCCGTTTTCTTTTTTTTTTTTTTTTTTTTTTTTTTTAAATATTGGCCTATGTCACAAGGTATTGATGCCACTGTGCTTCCTGCCTCACTCTGCATTGTGTGCCTTGGGGTTTTGATGCCACACTGCTTTTCCTGCACTCTCTGTCTTGGGCTGTTGATATCACTGTGCTTCCTGCCTCACTCCGCACTCTGTGCCCTGGGATTTTGATGTTACTCTTCTTCCTGCCTTACTCCCCATTCAGTATCTGAGAGTGGGATCCTGCCAAGTACTCGTGACCTGGATTGGCCACTGCTGGAAACAGGATACTGGGCTTGATGGACCTTTGGTCTGGCCCAGTATGGCAAATCTTATGTACTTGTGCAGTGTTAATACCACTGTGCTTCTTGATGTGCTTTACATTCTACGCCTGGGGGTTTCATTTATTTTGATCATTTAGATTCCGCTTGCTGTATCACTCTGTATCACTGTGCTTGCCACCCTGTGCCTCGGGGTTTTGATGTCGCTCTTCTTTCTCCATTACCTGTCAGTTCAGGGTCTTGGAGAGCCTGGTGCCACTCTTCTTGCTGCCTTATCCAGCAAGCAATGTCTTTGGGTGTTGATGCCAGAGCTCCTACTGCTTTGTGCCTCTGTTCCTTCTGTCTTCAAAGTTCTTATCAAATTCCCTTGTGGTACTTACTGACTTTTGGTTTTGTCTGTTATTTAGCTTTCCATGGAGTATTCCACCCATTTTAGGCTGCATTCCCAAACAACCCTCTAGCATGGAATAAAACTATACTTTCATGTAATTTTTCCTTCCCATATTTAGAGACCTGAGATAAAAGCTTATTTGTTTGTTTGTTTGTTTGTTTTTACACAAGAATGTGTTTGTCAAGAGGTAATATATCTTTAAGAGTTCTATTATTCCTGGAGAAGAAGAGTCTTTGGAACTGGTGATTCCTTTTTAAAGGAGCAACCATACAATCTTGCAATACATGCCAATGATCCTGCTACTCTGCATCTTTCTCAGTCCCATAACATAAGAACATAAGAACATGCCATACTGGGTCAGACCAAGGGTCCATCAAGCCCAGCATCCTGTTTCCAACAGTGGCCAATCCAGGCCATAAGAACCTGGCAAGTTGTTGCGTTCGTACCTGTTCTCGCCCTCGCTCCACCCTCTCTACCTTGGTGGTGACTCCCTTTGGCTCTGACGGACAGATGCTGCCGCAGCTTCTCCTCGCCACTTCTCCCCGGAATCCCCGGACTGGCCTGATGCTGCGGATCCGCCATGTTCCTGATGACGTAAGGGCGCACGTGCGCGCGCTCCAGAGTTTGTACCGGCAAGGGTAGCAAACCTCGGGGGCATCCCGTAGTGACGTCATCCGCTTCCAACCTAAAAGTTCTTTGCTTGCAACTACGAATCGAGTTAGCAAGGGGGGGAATCTTCTCTCTGCTGCTCTGCCTCCACAAACTTACCTAGGGGTACCCGCTCCTCGGGGGCCCCGCTCTCTCTTCTTGAATTCAGATTGCTAAGACGGGATCTGGTACTCGCTCCTCGAGGGCCTACGTCCCTGAATGCTCAGAAGACTCCTTACTGCAAGGAAGTGATTGCAGACGTGAACATTGTGAGCTCTATTTCAGATAGGAACCGGTACTCGCTACACGAGGGCCTATGTCTAAGACGTTATCGCAGGTACGGAGATCGTGAGTTATTATTGCAGATAGGATCCGGAACTCGCTCCACAAGGGCCCATGTTCCTAAAACCCTTCACAGACTCTATTCTATCTCAGAAGCTATCGCATACCTATATCTTGTGAATTACTATTACAGATTGCAGATAGGAAGTTAGGAACTGGTACTCGCTCCACGAGGGCCTATGTTCCTAAAACCCTCCAAAGACTCTCTTCTATTCCAGAAGCCATCTCATACGCAGATATTGTGAGTTCTTATTTCAGACTGCATATAGGAACCAGTACTCGCCTAAGGCTCCTGTTCCTGAATATACTGAAGACTCTCTGTTGCATGAAGCCATTACAGATATCTACAATTGTGAGTGTATCATCTACTACTGGTTATGTATCCAGCATACCCTGTCTACTCACTACATATAGTCTCTCTCTACAGCTCACAACCCAGAGATCGCAAATCCAGTATCTGAGGGACTTCAGCCCTGCCGTGCACATCAGCCCACTACTGCCACCTCTGGTGGTTCTACTTCCTGTCTAATAAAGAACTATCTCTGTTTGTCTCCATACTCCAGCCTAGCCGGTGGTCCCTCTCAGGATATCCTCCTGGGGGTACTGTCATCTGCCATCGGCCCAAGGATTCACCAATTTACATTAAAGTGTTCATTCCTTACACTACTAGAGCAGTATCATAACAGACTGCCACTCTGTGGGGAGCCAACCCACAACAGATCACTAACTCCATCTACGGAGTACAACGGACTGCTGGCTACTCTCCTCGGGGGAGAAGATTCCATAACAGATTGCTACTCCTCCTCTCTGGAGGACCAGATCTACATCAGGTTGCTAACTCCTCTCCTCTGGAGGAGCTGATTACTAACAGTTAGGGATGTGAATCGTTTTAGGACGATTAAAATTATCGTCCGATAATTTTAATATCGTCTTAAACCGTTATAGAACACAATACAATACAGATTCTAACGATTTATCGTTATAAATCGTTAGAATCGTGAGCCGGCACACTAAAACCCCCTAAAACCCACCCCCGACCCTTTAAATTAAATCCCCCACCCTCCCGAACCCCCCCCAAATAACTTAAATAACCTGCGGGTCCAGCGGCGGTCCGGAACGGCAGCGGTCCGGAACGGGCTCCTGCTCCTGCATCTTGTCGTCTTCGGCCGGCGCCATTTTCCAAAATGGCGCCGAAAAATGGCGGCGGCCATAGACGAAAAAGATTGGACGGCAGGAGGTCCTTCCGGCCCCCCGCTGGACTTTTGGCAAGTCTCGTGGGGGTCAGGAGGCCCCCCACAAGCAGGCCAAAAGTTCCTGGAGGTCCAGCGGGGGTCAGGGAGCGATTTCCCGCCGCGAATCGTTTTCGTACGGAAAATGGCGCCGGCAGGAGATCGACTGCAGGAGGTCGTTCAGCGAGGCGCCGGAACCCTCGCTGAACGACCTCCTGCAGTCGATCTCCTGCCGGCGCCATTTTCCGTACGAAAACGATTCGCGGCGGGAAATCGCTCCCTGACCCCCGCTGGACCTCCAGGAACTTTTGGCCTGCTTGTGTGTGTTAAGTGAAAAAGAGTTTTCTCCAATTAGTTTTAAATGTGCCACATGCTAACTTCATGGAGTGCCCCCTAGTCTTTCTATTATCCGAAAGAGTAAATAACCAATTCACATTAACCCGTTCTAGACCTCTCATGATTTTAAACACCTCTATCATATCCCCCCTCAGCCGTCTCTTCTCCAAGCTGAAAAGTCCTAACCTCTTTAGTCTTTCCTCATAGGGGAGCTGTTCCATTCCTTAAGATATAGATTGCCACTACCATCAGTGAGTTACCATCTATATTCTCTCAGAGCTGTTCCCTGGAACCAGGTACTCGCTCCTCGAGGGCCTGCCTCTACTCCAGCTTCTGTGTTACCTTCCGGGAGAAACCGCTGTGTGAGTAATCTACCAACGAGGCTCTATCCTAGAACCCTGTGTATGCTCCACTGTACTCACTATCTCAGTTTCTCTCCACTACAGCACAGCTATTGAGGGATCACTGTTCCAGTGTCCTGAGGGACTACAAGCCCAGCCGGGCTTCATCTCCACTCACTACTGCCACCTCTGGTGGCTTCTCAACTCTGTTTAATAAAAGATAATTCTGTGTTGTGTGTCCTAAAGCTGAGCCTGACCTGTGGCCCCTCACGGGACGTCCCCCCATGGGCGTGGTCATCTGCCAAGGGTCCACCCAAAACCTTACAAACAATAACAGATTGCTAACTCCATGGATCCGGCACAGCTCAATGCCCTGCAGGCCATTCCGGGCCTGGCCCTGCGCATTTCGGAACAGCAAGACGCATTGGAGAAACTCACTTCAGCGTTTCATCAGCTGCACGCACAGAAGACCCAAGGCGCTACTTTACTAATGAAGGTCAGTTACCTGAAGTAACTTTAAAGACTGCTGTACCGCTGGCTGCTCCAGTTCATTTCTCAGGAGAGATTCAGAAGACCAGGGGCTTTCTAAACCAGTGCTGCATGCATTTTGCATTACAGCCAAGACTACATACATTCTATCTTATTTATTTATTTATTTTTAACTTTTATATACCGACATTCTTGCATTAAATGCAAATCATGCCGGTTTACAGTGAAACAGAAAAAGCAGGAAAAAATTCCTTATCTTGATGGAAGGGCCTTGTCTTGGGCCTCTACACTGTGGGAATGCAAGGATCCTATTTTGCAGGATATAGATGGATTTTTGGACTTATTCAAATCCTTTTTCGATGATTCTGCCCAAGTGACCATTGCCGGTTCTGCTCTGGTGGACCTGAAGCAAGGCAACCGACCACTGGCTGATTTTGTGATAGAGTTTAAGACTCTTGCTACAGAACTCTGCTGGGACCCCAAATGCCTGAAAACTCTCTTCTTCAGAGGCCTGAATACTCACTTGAAAGACGAGCTGGCCGCTCATGAAACACCTGACTCGCTGGATGACCTAGTGGCTTTGGCTACTAGGATCGACCACCGGCTTCAAGATAAGGTGAAAGAACTCCGGCCTAATAGAGGACCAGGTCAGAAGGAGGCTAGTGCCAAATCTGCACCTCGGATGGTTCCAGTAATTCCTGCTACCAGTGGAGATGAACCGATGCAACTTGGTCGCAGTCATTTGACTGCCAAAGAGAGAAGACTTCGGAAGAGGCATGGTCTGTGTATGTACTGTGGACAGGCTGGTCACGATGTCCCAACATGCCCAATTTGTCCGGGAAATGGACAGGCCTAAGTCCTGCAGGAGGACTGTCCTTAGGCCTTACTACGTCCTCTCCTCCGCTCTCTCTCCCAGTTTCCTTGATCTGCGGACCATCTGAGTTTCAAACGCTTACCCTGGTGGATTCAGGGGCAGGAGGCAACTTTATTCTTTGACGCCTAGTGGAACATTTGAGGAGCCCCCTCGTCACTTTGAAGGTTCCACTTCTCCTATCTTCCATCCATGGGGAGCCCTTACTGGGTGATGTGACTTGCCAAACTGTACCGGTAACTCTTCGCACTGGAGCTCTCCATACCGAGTCAATTCCCTTCTTTGTGTTAGAGAAGGCCATGCACCCTATCATCCTGGGGTTACCCTGGTTGCAGTCACACCAACCCCAATTTGACTGGGCATCCTTGGAACTCTCCCGCTGGGGCCCAGGTTGTCATGGAAAGTGCCTTAAGGAGATTGCTCCTGTCATCTGCATGCCTACAACTCCAGTGATGCCGGGACTGCCGCCCCAATATGCATCTTTCAGAGATTTGTTTTCCAAAGAAGCTGCTGACACTCTTCCTCCGCATAGGTCCTATGACTGTGCCATGAGACTGAAACCCAATATTGAACCTCCTAAAGGACATGTCTATACACTCTCAGCGATTGAGAACAAGGCAATGTCCGAATACATCGAGGAGAATTTACAGAAGGGGTTTATTAAACCATCGAAGTCTCCAGCCAGCGCAGGCTTCTTCTTTGTGGGGAAGAAGGACGGTACCTTATGTCCTTGTATCGATTACTGAGGTCTGAACGAGATCACGATTAAAGACCGCTACCCCCTGCCTTTAATCTCAGAACTGTTTGACTGGCTTCAGGGGGCCAAAATATTCTCAAAACGTGACCTGAAGGGGGCCTACAACTTAGTTCGCATTCACAGTGATGACGAATGGAAAACAGCCTTCAATACTCGAGACATCCATTTTGAGTACTTAGTAATGCCCTGCGACCTGTGCAACGCACCCGCTATATTTCAGAACATGATGAACGACATCTTGCGGGACCTGTTATACAAGAGTGTCGTGGTATACCTGGATGATATCCTGATATTTTCTCAGGATCTGCCCACTCATCTAGAGGATGTCAAGCAAGTACTACGCTGACTCTGTGAACACCGGCTCTACGCCAAACTATCCAAGTGCGAATTTCACAAAGACTCCGTGCCTTTTCTTGGCTATATCGTGTCTAAAGATAGCTTCCAGATGGACCCTCAAAAGCTATAGAGTATCAAAACTTGGTCCCAACCTACCAGCCTGAAGGCCCTGAGACAATTTTTGGGGTTTACCAACTATTATAGAAGTTTTATAAAGAACTACTCTTCTTTAACAGTACCCTTGACTGCAATGACCCGCAAGGGTGCCAGCACTTCAAAATGGTCTGCCAAGGCCATTTCCGCTTTTGAGAAATTAAAAACTGCCTTTTCCATGGAACCATGCTTGCAGCATCCTGACCCCAACAAGCCATTTATCGTAGAAGTTGACGCTTCGGATGTCAGCATGGAGGCTGTATTGAGCCAAACTGGAGACTAAATCCTTACATCCCTGCTCTTTCTTCTCACGACATTTCTCCCCGACAGAGAAGAACTATGGGATCGGAGATAAAGAGCTCTTGGCTATTAAGCTAGCATTCGAGGAATGGCGGCCTTGACTCGAAGGCGCTCAACATCAGATAATCGTATTCACGGACCATAAAAATCTAGGGTATCTCTGCCATGCGCAACGTCTTAACCACAGACAAGCCAGATAGTCCTTATTCTTCAATCATTTTGACTTTGTGCTCAAATATCGCCCCGAGACAGAAATACCAGAGCTGATGCTTTGTTATGCTCCTTTCTCTCAGAGGATGTGCCCAAAGAACCTCAGCACATAATTGACCTGAAGAGAGTCATCTTGGCGACTACACATTCTGTGCCCGCTGGTAAGACCATCGTACCTAAACACCTCAGGAAGAAAGTGCTCTTTTGGGCGCACGATTCCAAGCTGGCTGGCCATCCTGGTCAATGCCACACCCTGCTCAAGATCCAGAAGTGCTATTGGTGGCCTACTATCAAGAAAGATACCCTAGCTTATGTGGCATCTTGTACCAACTGGGCCAAACACAAACCTGCTTCTGGCCAACCATGGGGATTGCTGCAGCCACTGCCAGTTCCGGAACAGCCCTTGTCACACATCGCTACTGACTTTGTAGTCGATTTACCCCTTTCTGGAGGAATGAATACCATCTGGGTAACAGCTGATCGCTTCAGCAAGATGGCCCATTTCGTGGCACTGCCTGGCTTACCTTCAGCCTTAGAGCTTGCAAAGCTCTTCATATCGCACATTTTTCGCCTTCACGGCCTCCCAAGACACATTGTTTCAGACCGAGGATCTCAATTCACGGCAAGATTCTGGAGGGCCTTGTGCAAGTTATTCGACATCTCTCTAGACTACACTTCAGCCTATCATCCGCAATCAAATGGTCAAACAGAACGGATGAATAGAACCTTAAAACAGTTCATTCGAGCCTATGTGAGTTGCCATCAGAATAACTGGGCTGAACTGTTACCTTGGGCTGAATTCGCCATCAATTCTCATCCAGCAACATCAACTGGATCAACACCTTTTGAAGTGGTATATGGATGCTCCCAACACCGCCACTTCCACAGAAGCTCTCAGTGACGTCCCCAGCAGCTCAATCTACTGCTGATGAAATCCATAACCTGTGGACTCAGATGAAAGACATGTTAGTTAAAGCGAGTGACCATGCTAAAAAGTTTTATGACGCTCACCATTCTCAAGCACCTGTCTTCAAACCCGGTGACAAAGTCTGTTTATGTACCAAACATCTCAGACTGAAGTTACCCTCCACTCATTTTGCTCCTCGCTACGATGGACCATTTCCAATCCTCCGACGTCTTGGCAACATCACTTACAGTCTGAAGCTACCACCCGGACTAAACATCCACAATGCTTTTCACGTATCATTCTTGAAACCTCTCATACTCAGTGAATTCTCTTCCAAGACTCAGGAACCACCTGCCATCAATGCAGAAGATGACCTAAATTTAAGGTTGAAGAGATTCTTGATGTCCAAAGACGAGGCAAAACACTTGAATACCTTCTTTCTTGGGAAGGTTTCAGCCCCGAAGAAAACTATTGGGAGCCTCAGGCTAACATCCTTGATAAAGAGATGCTCCGTCAATTTCATCTCACGCCCTTTGAAGGGGGTACTGTTACGACTGTCGCTGCCCGACGTCTCCACTCCGCCCTCCTTACCTCTTTGGCAACTCCTCCCATGGTTGATGGACGTCTGGCTGCCACGGCGTCTGCCTGCCGTCCTCTCCGGCATCCCTGGTCCAGCTTGGGCGCTGCATCCCGCCATGTTATTCAGCTATCATAGGGCGCACGTGCTGCGTAGCCCTGCTTCTTATTCCTTCTTTGGCGTGAACCTCAGGGGCATCCCCCTGTGATGACGTCACTCATCCCAGATACAAAAGCCTACTCTGTTTGTGAGCTAATCGAGTTAGCAAGGTGAAGGGACTCCTTACGGATGGGATTCGCTCTCCGTACCTAGCTACTCTGCCTCTCCTTAATTAGACTTACTCTATCGGGGTACCCGCTCCTCGGGGGCCTCTCTCTTTTCTTTCAGGTCGCTGTCTGGAACCGATACTCACTCCTCGAGGGCCCATGTTCCTGGACTCGCTGCCTGAACTTCACTTCTGCTTGGAAGAAACAGCTGCCTGCACCATCCGTGAGTTACCATCTATATTCTCTCAGAGCTGTTCCCTGGAAACAGGTACTCGCTCCTCGAGGGCCTGCGTCTACTCCAGCTTCTGTGTTACCTTCAGGGAGAAACCGCTGTGTGAGTAATCTACCAACGAGGCTCTATCCCAGAACCCTGTGTATGCTCCACTGTACTCACTATCTCAGTTTCTCTCCACTACAGCACAGCTATTGAGGGATCGCTGGTCCAGTGTCCTGAAGGACTATAAGCCCAGCCAGGCTTCATCTCTACTCACTACTGCCACCTCTGGTGGCTTCTCAACTCTGTTTAATAAAAGATAATTTTGTGTTGTGTGTCCTAAAGCTGAGCCTGACCTGTGGCCCCTCATGGGACTTCCCCCCATGGGCGTGGTCATCTGCCACAGTGTCCTCGGGTCCACCCAAAACCTTACAAACAATAACCGCCTTCAAACCTGATCCCCCAGGTTTCTTCCACAATTGATGCCACAGGGGAAACTATGTCACAATTGCTATGGACATCCTCCATCGTCTTCCTCTGGCTTTATCCTGCCTAAGGATAATAAATTAACCATCTTTTAGCTACTAGATGGTTCAAGTAGTCTTTTGCCTCTGCCACGACCCAATCACTGATTTGCACATCAGGACCATTACAGACCTTCTTCAGAAGTTCCTCTGTTTGATACTTTGCTCCTCTCTTGTTGCTTTATAGGATGTTCTGCTGCTACAGATGCTGATTTGCCCTTTCATGGTACCTTGAGTGTTCATGCCGCTGTTGTAAGTGTCCTTTTCCCTCTTATGGTGCCTTGGACTGTTCATGCAAATGTTGGTGCCCTTTGCTCCTTTTTTGGTGCCTTAAATTGTTCATGCCACTGTTATTAGTGCTGCTTTGCCTCTCTTTTGTTGCCTTCAGATATTCATTCAACCATTCTTTGCCCCTTGCTTAGAGCCTTAGAGTGTTCTTGTCACTGTTGATTTGCTCCTCTCATGGTGCCTTAAGCTATGCATGTCACTGCTGGTGTCACTTATCCCCACCCTTGGTGTCTTGGACTGTTGTTACCTCTGCTGTTCTTATCTGCCTGCATGTTTCATTAACCTTGGATAGGAAATCCCAATGTTAGAGTCCAAAATAGGATGCATTGATTCCTACTTTGAATTTAATGGAAACAAATTGGATGACATAAGGAAATAAATGAATTAACCTGAGAGCCAGAATCAACAAAACAAATTACAATGACAAATGAAGCAAACCAAAAATTTTTCCATGCACATCTGTAACTGAAGCTTTTTTTTTTGTTTTTTTCTTTTGCAAGATATTAATTTACTCAGCACATAGTAACACACTAGATTGGTTTATGCAAATATATGAATATTTTCTGGTTTTTAATCCAATCTCAAATATATAGAGCAGGGAGCTGTGATGAAAGGCAATTGTCTGGACAAACATATAATTACATCCTGCTTGAGTGTTCTCAAAATGGGTATCTGAGAATCATGTAACAACACTGGCCTAATCTAGCAACCTTCTTAAATCAGTAATACTAATGAGCATATTTAGTCATATTTTTTGATCCATTTAGAACTATTTTGTGTCTGTACGTATATTGCATGCTTTTGATGTGATGCTGTTCATCTGAATGGAGATATAGATTTGGGCTCCAGGCACTATGTCCCACATATCCGCAGGCATCGCTACAACGCTTGAATTTTCCTTAATTAAACAGCAAGTATTTTGTTGCCTACTAATTTATGGACTGATTAACTCGGATATATCTTAAGATGATGTCATAAGAACATAAGAAATTGCCATGCTGGGTCAGACCAAAGGTCCATCAAGCCCAGCATCCTGTTTCCAACAGAGGCCAAACCAGGCTACAAGAACCTGGCAAGTACCAAAACACTAAGAAGATCCCATGCTACTGATGTCAGTAATAGCAGAGGCCATTCCCTAAGTCAACTTGATTAATAGCAGTTAATGGACTTCTCCAAGAACTTATCCAAACCTTTTTTAAACCTAGCTACACTAACTGCACTAACTACATCCTCTGGCAACAAATTCCAGAGCTTAATTGTGTGTTGTGTTAAAAGAATTTTCTCCGATTAGTCTTAAATGTGCTACTTGCTAACTTCATGGAGTGCCCCCTAGTCCTTCTATTATCCAAAAGTGTAAATAACCGATTCACATCTACTCATTCAAGACCTCTCATCATTTTAAAGACCCCTATCATATCCCCCCTCAGCCGTCTCTTCTCCAAGCTGAACAGCCCTAACCTCTTAGCCTTTCCTCATAGGGGAGCTGTTCCATCCCCTTTATCCTTTTGGTCGCCCTTCTCTGTACATTCTCCAGTGTAACTATATCTTTTTTGAGATGCAGAGACCAGAATTGTACACAGTACTCAAGGTGCTGTTTCACCATGGAGCAATAAAGAGGCATTATGACATTTTCCGTTTTATTCACCATTCCTTTCCTAGTAATTCCCTAACATTCTGTTTGCTTTTTTTGACTGTTGCAGCACACTGAGCCAACAATTTCAATGTCCATGCATCTAGGAAAAAAAAAAAAAAGAGAAACCAGTTCTTTCAGATCCTAAAGTTGCTGCTGTGAAGGAGAATATCCCGTCGCTAAGTTTGTCAGAATCCACAGTGCTAACATTTACAGAAGCTGTCGTCACAGCTCTAAAGGAGAAATTTGAGAACATTTCAGATCAGAAACATGAAGTTAAGACATCAGTAGCCAAATCTAATAATCGTGTGGTGAAGGATGACGTGGTGGCAGTAACAGCCAAGCTAGAAAATTGGTAGCAGATCCCACAGATAAGGTCAAAGTCATAAACAATAGATCACATAGAAATAATTTAAGATTTATAGGCATTCCTGAGGGAACTGAGCAGAACTTAAGAGCGACTTTAGAAACATTGCTACCGACTGAGTTGGGCCTGCCACATTAAGAGAGCGTGCTGGTGGTTCAAAGGGCACATAGATTTGGTGGCCAGACAGCAGACCGCAACAGGCCACGTGTAGTGATTTCTAAGTTCCTCAATTGCTCCAAAAAGTGGAAATTTTACAAACATCATAAGATAAAGGACATTCAATACCAGTCACAGGGTATTCTATGCTTTCAAGATTTCTTTGCTGGGGTTTCAATGCAGAGAAAAGCATTTGCTCCGATGTGCACTGCTCTAGTTCAAAAGCAAGTTTAGTTTGCTTTGTTAATCCAGCCAAATTGCAAATTTGGCACAAAAACACTGCGCGTCTTTTTGAAAAAGCAGCAGATGCTGAAAAGTTCATGCAAGGTATCCCTCCGCCTGAACCATGACTGAGCAAAAGTCGAGTGCTGGGAGAAAAATGGCGGAGTATTCCAGAAGACTATGCAATTTCACAACCTTGCTAAAAGTTTTGCTTTTACTAATGTGAATCCAATTGCTGTTTTGGAATTTCTCATTACCCGTGGAGAAATGCATTGCTTAAAGTTTTCAACTGAGGAAAAGCTTCGAGATGAGGGCAGGATGGATCCCAGATGGAACGTGAGGATGCTATACTGCTCACTGTCTGGACTGGGATGGCAGCATGAAGATAATCGCCTCTTCCTTTCTTCAGCTGAAGTTTAGAAAAGGAACGGTTACAAGTGAAATGTATGGTACCAAAGTGATTGATCGCGTTTATATGGAATGGCAGATGATAATAGGATTTGCTGAAGTGTCCTATCTACATTTTCAAAGACAGGCATATCAAGCATAAAGGAGATGTGACTTGCTGATTATAGTCTGATTGTAGTTTAATTTCCTAGGAGAGATGCACTCAGCGATTAGAGTTGTATATGCTGATGCTCTGTGGGGGTTTTTTCTTTTTCTGTTGCAGTAATAGCGAAGAATGTACGCTACAAAGGGGTGTTGCTGGGTATCTGGTATGAGCATGAGTGGCAATGGTGGCGTTAAGGAGAGGAAACAAACGTTGTATTAAATGTTGTAATTCAGCTTGTTTACATATGGGTATGGTTTGTTATTTTGGCTTGAAAGAAAGACAAAGGGGGATAATGCCTGGAAGTGCCTTGAGGTGACTCAGTCTCTTATTATGAGGGGGGGGGGGGGGGTTTCTATATTCATCCGCTGAGTGGTTATATAAATTAGCCAGATACACTTAACTTAACTGGGATATTCAGTGGCACGGCAATATACCCAGCCATCTTAAAAGTTAGCCGGATAAGAAAGACCTGCAGAGTGCTCTGTCTCCTTCAGAGTATGGATCTGACAGTGACCTGATGCAGAGGAAGAATATTTTTGCATGAACTGTCTTTTGAGCTATCTCCTCTGTTTGGAGGCACTGAGGTTTTATTCCACCCTCCCTGCTTCTTGATTTTTTTTCCCCCTTTTTGGTTCAACTAATATTTTTGTCCATTTGGAATTGATAACCCATGGTCTTTGGGAGTCAGTTTACCAAACCTTTGCAAGAAGGAAGTCTTTCATCCAGAAAGATACAGAGGTGTTACAAATTCCATCTAAAGCAAGGGATCCCAGTAAAGTGCACTACCAGGAGAAACAAAGAAGATACAACATAAAGATAACATGAACTTTGTTGCTATTGAGGGAAGTTTTACATGAGGGGATGAGAAGTGCCCACCAAGCACTGCCTAACAGAATTAAGAAAGAGCGTAAAGTAGGATGTTTAAAGCATTTCTTGGAAGAGATTAAATCTGGGACTAAGTTCTGATTAAATATTGGGACTGTATGCATTCTAACCACTTTTAGTGGGAAGATTTAAGATTAAATTAGGAGTTAAAGAAGGATTGCACTACATTCAATCTACCAGGATACTGGAGAAAGAAATTGGATAACAAAAGGAATTCAGTGTAAATTTAAGAACTCCAGTTGAAAATAGAAACTTCGATGAAGAATTGGAGTCACAAATGTATTATATCTTCTTCCTTTCTTATTATTTATTTACATGAACAATGAAGAGAGTATAATTGTAAATAGCATCTAATCAACTATCGGTAAAGAAATTGGAAACCACCATTCTTCTCCTGTGTGTTATTTGGATGCAGAGACAGTGAGAAGCTTAGTGTTGTATACAGAGGATGGTAAAAAAAAAAAAGGCTTAAAATGCAAAGAAGCAAGGTATGAGAACTATTGTTTGTCCCCATACTTAAGAGCCACACTTTCCTCGGGGGGAAGAAAGGAGTTTCATAGAGACATTGGAATGGTTGTGCAAAAAGGTCTGTCTCTATTTCTTTCCATGTGCTCCTTGGTGCCAGTTAAATAATCTGTCTCACCCAGGATTTACATTGAGTAAACCAGGGAGGAGATGGTGAAGACAAAAATGGTGATTGAATTCAAAAGGGCATGGGATAAATGCAGAGGATGCCTAGTGCCAAGAGGATAGAAATGAAGCACTGAGATAACATGTGGTGACTTCTAAAATCTGTGGAAACTGTATGGAGCAGCAATTACTAGGGTTGGGCATTCGGGAGAAATGAAAAAAGAAAAGGACAAAATTTCCTATTTCATTTTGGATCATTTTCAAAGTGGAAAAAGTTAAATTCTGACAAAATTTCTTCCGAATCTCATTTCATTTTGAAAACCTATTTAAAAAAAAAGTCACCAGTCGGGCCTTACCTAGAGAGTAGGCCGAGAACCAAAGCAGGGTCCCGGCCTATACTGAAGCACAGCACCAGGGTCCCAGCCTAGGCCAAAACCTGAGCAAAGGCCCAGGCCTGGGAAATTTCCTGACAAATACCCTCATACTTAGCAAATCTGGCTCTATGTCCTGGCCAGGTCCTGATGCTGGGGCCTCAGCCTGGACCCAGGCCTGATGTTGCAACCCGGCCAGGAGGATCAGGCCCAGGTCCGGAGCCCTGGCCTTGGAGTTCCTCTTCCATCTTTTCTTTCTTTGGCTCTTCTTCGCCAACTGACACCATCCGCTTGGATCATTGTGCCAAAGTTCAGAGTAGTTAAATTACAAGCAGATTGTGATAAATTGCAAGAGAACCTTGTGAGGGCGTCCATATGGCAGACGAAATTTAATGTGGAGAAGTACAAGGTGATGCATATAGGAAAAAAATAATCCATTTTGTAGCTACACAATATTAGGTTTCATTTTAGGAGTTACCATCCAGGAAAACGATCTGGACATCATAGTTGACATTACATTGAAATCATCGCCACAATGAGCTAAGGCAGTCAAAAAAGTAAATAGAATGTAAGGAATAATTAGGAAGGGAATGGTGAATAAAACGGAAAATGTCATAATGCCTCTGTATCGCTCCCTGGTGAGACCGCACCTTGAATACTGTGTACAATTCTGGTCGCCGCATCTCAAAAAAAGATATAATTGCGATGGAGAAGGTACAGAGAAGGGCAACCAAAATGATAAAGGGGATGGAACAGCTCCCCTATGGGGAAAGACTAAAGAGGTTAGGACTTTTCAGCTTGGAGAAGAGACGGCTGAGGGGGGATATGATAGAGGTGTTTAAAATCATGAGAGGTCTAGAACGGGTAGATGTGAATCAGTTATTTACTCTTTCAGATAATAGAAAGACTAGGGGGCACTCCATGAAGTTAGCATGTGGCACATTTAAAACTAATCGGAGAAAGTTCTTTTTCACTCAACGCACAATTAAACTCTGGAATTTGTTGCCAGAAGATGTGGTTAGTGCAGTTAGTATAGCTGTGTTTAAAAAAGGATTGGATATGTTCTTGGAGGAGAAGTCCATTACCTGCTATTAATTAAGTTGACTTAGATAATAACCACCGCTTTTACTAGCAACTGTAACATGGAATAGTCTTAGTTTTTGGGGTACTTGCCATGTTCTTATGGCCTGGATTGGTCACTGTTGGAAACAGGATGCTGGGCTTGATGGACCCTTGGTCTGACCGAGTATGGCATGTTCTTATGTTCTTAAATAAAAGGGAGGATGTTATAATGCCTTGTTTCGCTCCATGGTGACACTGCACTTTGAAAACTGTATACAATTCTGGTCGCTGCATCTCAAAAAAGGTATAGTTGGCAGTTGCAAGACAGAAAGTACAGAGAAGGGCGACCAAAATGATAAAGGGGATGGAACAGCTCCTCTATGAGGAAAGATTAAAGAGGTTAAGTCTACTCAGCTTGGAGAAGAGACGGCTGAGGTGGGATAATATAGAGGGCTACAAAATCATGAGAGGTCTAGAACGGGTAAATGTGAATCGGTTATTTACTCTTTCAGATAATACAAGGACTAGGGAGCACTCCAAGAAGTTAACAAGTAGAACATTTAAAACAAATTGGAGAAAATTCTTTTTCTCTCAACACACAATTAAACTCTGGAATTTGTTGGTTAAGGTAGTTAGTGTAGCTGGGTTTATAAAAGTTTTGGTTAAGTTCCTGGAGGAGAAATCCATAAACTGCTATTAATCAATAGGGAATAGCCACTGCTTGTTGCCAGTATTATTAGCATGGGATCTATTTAATGTTTAGGTACTTGACAGCTCCTTGTGACCTGGATTGGCCACTGTTGGAAACAGGATACTGGGCTTGATGGGCTCTTGGTCTGACCCAGTATGGCATATCTCATATTCTTATTGCTTTCTCTGGGCCGGCAGCCTATCTTGCATAGGCTGCACGCCGGCAGCCTATGCAAGATAGGCTCGGTGCGCACAGGGGGGGTTTGGGGTATGCGCATAACCCTTTGAAAATCTACCCCTTAGGTTCTTCAGGACCCCATACTGATAACTCAGTAAAGTTATTGAAGCAAACTTTAGCTGACTTACAATGCCTCAACTGTGCAATAAAAAATTTAGACTTGAGTGAGTTGTTTAAAGAGAAGGATCCAGAAGCCCATTCTCCCCCTCAGATTAGATGCTGTATTTGCTATCTAGATTGCTATTATCAAAGATTTTATAGTTTTTGGTCTAAAGGTCCAGTAAAAGAGGAAAAACCATACCCTGGAAACTACCCTTTGCAGACAGTACCCAGTGTTAATCCAAATACTAATTATGCACAGCAAGTGTATGTGTCATGGCCATGAAATGATTTAGTGACAATTAAAAGTTCCTTGCCTAATTTCTGAAAAGAATCAAGGAAGTGGGCAGAGAAGGTGAGGGCAATTATTGATGCTTTATTTGAAGCAGCCTTACAACTTTTTCCCTCAAAACAGATTGGACAAAATTAAATTTATGTAAAATGTTAGATAAACAGGAACCAGCTGACTATTTAAGTAGGCTGACTGATGTAGTTATGGCCCATTCTGGGCTAATAGATCCTACTAGTGAAGCAAATCAGGCAGTCTTGACAAATTATTTTTATATAGGTTTGCCCCCCAAAATTAAAGAGAAGGTTTAAAATGCATGCATTACTTGGGCTACTGAAAAGCCAGCCAAAGTCTTTGCCATAGCTCAGGCATGTTATGAGCAGATGAATGTTGCCAAATCTGCACAACTTGATAAATTGATGGCCCTCCAAATAAATCAATTAGATAATTCACGGGGAAATCATGGACAAGGTAGGGGTAGAGGGAGAGCAAATGGAGGAATGGGAGTTCCCCTAACAAGGGGTAAAAAGGAAATCATTTGTTTTTCCTGTCATAAACCAGGACACATGTACAGAGACTGTCCTGATGACCCAATGCATGCCCTACCCTCCACCTCCAGCCCAGCAATATTTATTTATTTAGTCATTTTATATACCGTCGTTCCAAGTGAAGCTCACAACAGTTTACATCATGACAAAAATGTTACAGGTAGCCAATTACATTCACACGAAGTGTTCATATATCATACATTTTAGCAAAAAACACATACATTGGGTAGGATGGTCAGGGGAGGTGAGATATACAGGGATGAGGTATTGCTTTCACCTACTGCTCCTGAGTATACTCCCAATGTAGTGGCCATGCCCTATAACACCTAAGAATATGCAGAGGCTGTCAGGGCCCTTCCCCTTGCTTGTATTCATCCCTCACCTACACCTGAGTCTCTGGTGCCCCTTATAGTCTCTGGAAACCCAGTTCTGAGTTTGGTAGTCACCGGAGCTGCCCAATCTACACTGCAAATGGCAATTACTCCCCACTTGCCAATTTCAACTAATAAATTTAAAGTTGTGGAAGGGACCAATGTTACAAAGACACTGCCAGTATCACGGTAGGTCTTTTGCATACATCGCATGCTTTTCGGCTCTCAACATCCTCTCCTATGAATTTGTTAGGATGTGATTTATTATGTAAATTGTGTTGCACTATATTTTGCATGCCTGATGGTGTTTTTCTCTCTCTACCAGAACAGAGATTATGTGATGTGCAAGCTGCTTTAAACATAGCAGAGATTTCTGCTTGTGAAACTTCCTCCTTTCCTGAAACTGTTCTCATAGGCTGAATGCAAAGAAATGGATTTTGATTTTTCAGATATTCCTGAGTTCTTGTGGGCTGTGGGTCACAATGATGTTGGTCATCTTCAAATTGATCAGTACACATACCGTCAACCCCACAAAGAGTTTGCCATGGAAACCACAATTTGATCTGAAACCTGAGGCCGTAGAAGGTATTTCACCAGTCAATAAAGATTTGTTACCATAAGGTGTTATAATTAAATTAACACCTGAAGCAGCTATTCCATGTAAGCCTCCCATTTTGCCAGTACCAAAACCTCACTCAGGAAAGTAGAGGTTTGTACAAGATTTAAGGTATGTAAATGCCATAGTACTTCCTAGCAGTCCAATCGTACCTGGTCCTTACATCTTGTTGTCACACATTCCCCATGAATCTACCTATTTTACAGTTATAGATTTATGCTCTGCCTACTTTGCTATTATTATCAAATTATTACATTTCTTGTTTTAGTAGATGTAGTTTTTGTTAGCTATTAAGGCTTAAATTACTTTAATAATTCTATGTAGCTATCTTGAAAACAAATCTTCTGTACTGCCATACTTCAAAAGAAAGTTTACAGTTTGATTTTTAATGTCCAGAACTGCAGCTGTGATGACATATGCATATTAAATAATTTTTTATGGCTCTTATCTTTTCCAAGCCTAAGAAAGAAATTATATTGTCTATGAATGAATAAACATCCAGTTTTATTTTACATACTAAACTATAAGATTATTTTAGAAAAAACATAGGGAAAGATTTTGTTTTTACTGTCTGTTTTTTATTTTGAATACTAATTATCTACAATCCCATTTTCTGTTCTGCACTATAGAAATGTAATAAGACATGCGACTAGAAATATTTTTTCTCTCCTTTATCTAAACAAGAAGTTTGACCTGCTCTGTATATGCCATTGAATTGAAATTGCTAAATGTATTTGGTTAGGGGTTAATGCAAAATATACTCATTTGTCCATGATAGTAGCTATCTTTAAGAAAAGTTAAATCATTTATTTCATCTGTCTTGTTTAGGTTTAGGAAGACAAAAATGAATAATACAATAAATAAAATGGCATCTAAAAGCTAGACTGTTTATCTTTTCCCTTACCCTCAAGAATGTGTGGTATGTATTTTATAGGGCTACATAGTGCTACAAGTATAGCTTAATTTGTTATGTTGCCTTTATCAGAAAATAATATATGATTCTTAGATTATTCCTTGTTTCTAAATTAAGAGGGAATTATCTGTAAACAATTTAATAAAGACTTTCTAGATAGGTTTTATTGATTTCACATATTAGTATTTTTAAAAAATTATGAATACTGCAACATTTATTAATACACAGTTATAGTATACTGTATGATGTGTAATTCTATAGTATAAGATGATAATTGAGTAAAAAGAACAGTCTTTAATATTGTCTTTCAGTGCAAACAAAACATATTATTCACTACAAGAACACATATCCAGTCATATATTAAACAATGAAGTATAAAATGTTTAGACTATTCAATAATCTTGCATAGGAAGACATTATATATGAACTAGAGTGTATGTTTTTTCTCAAGTTCTTTCTCAGAACAAGAAAAAAGAAGAGATTGATAGTACCTGCACAGTATTTGCCTCTATATCGCTCCATGGTGAGACCGCACCTTGAATACTCCTGCTTTGCAAATATTTAAAATCTATTCCATGTTGTCTGCTAGCATTCTGAAGATTTGTTTGTTTATATCACTGCTTTCAAATGATAGTTGAAATATTCATGTATTTGGAAAAAAAATGTGTTTATTTTCAATTGTTTAGAAATATGCTTTTAGTTTATATGAGTCTCAACAGAAAATAGCCCCACCCTTAGGAATTCACTCCTTGTTGCAGAGAAGAAGAAAAAAAAGAAAGAACCCTGACACAGTGTATGCTTATTAACCATGTAAAATTTGTTTTGAGGAACAGGAATGAAGAAGATTTTTTATTTCTGGATTCTTGCATTTATTCGGGTTGATTTTAAAAAGTCCGCATGCACATCCATTTGCATGCGGTTCCAGCACTCTGGCGCGCACATGTTACAAAAATCCGACTCGCATGCACGGGGGGGGGTGGAGGATTTTATAACCTACGTGTGGCGATGCAATCGGGCCTCCCCCAGGGAACTTTCCTATCCCTAACCCTACCCTTCCTACCTCTTTCCCTCTCCTCCTCAACCCCTAACCTAACCCTACATATCCCTAATATTTTTGTTTTGTTACTTACTGCTCCTCTGGAGCAGAAGTAATCTGCGTGCGCTGACAGCCAGCCGGCACGCACTTCCCCGGGAACATGTTTCCTGGCAACGCCAGGGATGTACATGCAACTCCACTGCACTGTGGCTGGGACCTAATCAACTCCCTGATGCCCCTGCTTCCATTATATCTTACCTTGCCAGAGTGGTTCATTCCATTTCACACTCTGGAAAATTGGGGCTGATGAAAGACATTTTAGCTCATTGGTGGGCTCTAAAAATAGGTGATAGTATAGAGATGTTCCATTTGTGAGATCTTTATGTGGGAAAGAGATTGTGGGTTGCACCTTCACATTTGACTGCCCCTTGGGGCCCATTTGTACGACTGCAAATGGATTTCATAATTATGCCACAGGTAACTAAATTAAGGTACACTTTAACAGTAGTCTGTCTTTTTAGCAGATGGTTAGAAGCGTTTCTTACCACTGTTGTGCTGGAGTTGGACCCTTGGCCTGGTGCAGGATTGGTATGGCCCTCTGGTCAGACCCAGAGAGTGCCTGCCACCAGGAGGCGGAGCACACAAGGAGCTTCGCCAATAATAGTCCGGGGTTTCCACAGGTTGAGCCCTTGGGTACCCGGACCGCCTGGACTTAGGTAGGCCTCGGATGGTCTCCTGGAGAGATAGCAGAGGGGTGTGCCCACCACGAGCAAGGGTGCGTGGCTGATGTAGAGGTGATGGACCAGACCCAAACTGGAAGCTCCGGAGACCTCAGGGAGGTAGCAGGCAGTGGTCAGTTCCAGACAGCAGACAAGAGAATGGTCAGGCAGGCAGTGGTCAGTTCCAGGCAGCAGACAAGAGAGTAGTCAGATAGGCCGAGATCAGTACCAGAGATCAGTCCGAGGAGGTACTACCTGACTACGGATACAGGAACACACAGAGACGCTGGAACAAGGAGGCACTGGAACAAGAAGACACTTGGAACACAGGGTAGGCAAGCTTACTACACCACTGTGTCGACCCGATTGCCAGAGGTCCTGGGGACAGGGCCCTCGCTATTTATAGTTAGGCTAAGTGATGTCATCACTTCGCGTCCAGATCAGGTTTCCCGCGCTTGGTCCTTTAAATAGCAAGACGTTGGCTGCGCGCGCGCCTAGGGGCGGGACTAAGGTGGCCGAAGATGCGAAGCCCCAGCAGGAGCTCCGCTGCGAGGCCTGCAGTGTGGAGGAAGCCAGAGAGGGCTGTGGTGAGCGACGGGGACGGCGGGAACTAGCAGCAGAGGCGAGACTGGAGCTGGTTGAGGGTAGTGTGAAGTGAGCAGGCCCGGTCGCGGCACCCATGCAGCCTGGACGCATTACAACCACTAAAGCAGTCTCACAGACTGTAGCAAAAAAACTGTTGAAAGAATTAATTCCAAGATTTGGAATTCCAGAGATGATCGAAAATTGCAAAGGCCTCCAATTCTTTGGACAGATAATGCAAGATTTGGGGACTACTCTGAGTATAAAATTACATTTTCATACACCATATAGACCACTGGTCAACGGACTGTGGTGAGATACAATCATGTTTTAAAAACTAAAGTGGGAAAAATTACTCATGAAACATCTTTGAAGTGGCCTGTTGCTATACCCTTGGCTTTAATGGGTATAAGAAATATGTCTAACAGCAAACATGGACTCACTCCACATGAGATATTGTTTGATAGGCCTATGCTTATGCCCACTATACCAAAGTGCCCAATAGATATGAACTTTACGCAAGATGAATTAATTCTACATTTTGTGTTACAATTGCATCTACAGAACAAAAAGAATCCTCAACAGATTTCTCCGATGTTCCAAGGCCCACTGAATACAGTCTTTCCAGATATCCAACCAGGAGACTTTGTATACTACAAAGCTTTTAAAAGAAAGCACTGCTTACAGCCAAGGTAGAAAGGACCTTATCAAGAAATGTTGGTGAGTCACTCTGCATTAAAATTACAAAGCCTTGACCACTGGGTGCATGTTAGCCATTGTAAGAAAGCTTACGAACCTTCCACAGTCATTTATTTTGATCAGTATGATGTTGCAAAGAAGAGAAGTGAAAATGTGGATGTTCTCCCTGTTTGTGCAGGCTCTCCTACTCAGGATAGTGGCCAGCCCACTGATGATTCCAGAAGATAATGGCTACGTGCGACTCACTAAGGCCTATCAAGAAGTTTATAATCTAATAGATTGTTGGATCTACTCTTACATACCAACTTCTGCTTCTCTTTTTATGGCCATTCTATGTTTCAGGCAGTGCCAGTAAATCTCACAGGTGAGTGTAAACAAGGAACACAAGGCCCAAATGCAGTAGCTCCACCTGCTTCTATGACATTGATCAATTTTACATGCAAGCCAACTTCAGCTGAATGGTGTTTCTGAGCACTTTCTGTAGGACAAGGAACTGATTATGTTCATGAAAAAGACTACCCAATGTGTGAAAATATTATTCTACTCTTTGCTAATGGAAGTTATAAACTTCCAGAGTGATGGGAATTTGAGGAATCTTGCTTTATGTTCAGTAAGGAGCGTTGTGAATATTGGCCAGCAGATGTGAATTATAATGATTCAAGTGATAATATTTTTGCACGTTTATCTGGGTATGTGAAAGATGATGAAATTATGGGGAATTTCATAGCTTTACCAAACACCTCCATAGCTTACCACAATTGTTATAACAAACAGAATTACTACTTAGAGCCCCTGTCACAGTGGTTTGGAGGCCTTGGAACAAGGTTGTTGGATGGATATTGATTATTGTGGCGGGATTAGTTGGAGTCCTATTGTTCTGTGTGGGTTGCCAATGTATTCTGCCAATGTGTAGAAAGAATGTCTGTATCTCCCATCATGGCAATGAAAATGTGTGAGATAGATACTGACTGGCCTGAAATGAATGAAGATAATGACATGGGAGAGGTCATAGAACATGGGGAAAAGAAAAATGAAGAGGATCAGTGTTCAAATTGTGACAAATTGAGCCTTATGCTTATTGTGGGATATAGCTGTCCCAAGATATGGAGACCTAAGAAAAGGGAGGAACTGTGGAATTTAGAGTGGAAAGACCCTTATTTTGGGGTCTTGAGGTCTCCATTTTCATAGGTCAGCTATACAGAGTAAAACAGTAGAACATACATACATATATTTTGCAAAGCTAAGCAAGCCTGCTGTTTACTAAGTTACTGAAAACTTAGGAAACTATGTTGAAATCTTAGAAATATGGTTAATTTTAGATCTGCACCTAGACCCATAGTCATAATACAGTGCTAGCAGTTTTTTTTATAATGAAAAACATTGCAAAGTAATATTTGTATAAGACCTGGGAGTGGGCTTTTTCGATGGCAAACCTAACATATTGAAACAGCCTACCAGAATATTTATGGCTAACATTGTGTCCAAAAAGATTTAAAATACTTTTGAAGATGTTTTTATTTCAGTTAGCATTTAATCTTGAGGAGGCTCACATTGGTGTGCATTGTCCAATAGTATGAAGAAGGCTGGTGATTTTGTGTTTGTTATTTTTGTAATTTGTAGGTACATTGTTTTGTTTTTTATTTTTTGGCATATAATATGCAATTTTTTTTATTGTTATTTTTATGTTCATGAGTATTTATTTGATATTTTGTTTATGTCTGTGTAGAGATCCTACTAGATCACTACCAGAAGGAATGTTCCAACTTAATGGGAGGGAAGTGAATAACTGGTACGGGTTTGTAGCTTCCCCATGTGGGAGGTTAGAATGATGTACTCTTAAAAGTGAATTTTAAAAGCCTGGTGCATGCATCAATCAAGGGATGCGTGAATAAGTTGGGCTCTCACATGCCAACTGCGCTTCCTTTGGGAGACCTGGTCTCCAAGCTTACCCGCTCCTCGGGGTAGCTCCTGCGCTTCTCACCAGAGATTCCATCTCTATGCTTCCCCGCTCCTCGGGGAAGTCTCTACCTTACTACTCCGGAGACTTTGACTCCACGCTTCCCCGCTCCTTGGGGCAGCCTCTACGTCACTCCACCAGAGACTTTGACTCTACGCTTCCCCGCTCCTCGGGGCAGCCTCTACGTCACTCCACCAGAGACTTTGACTCTAGGCTTCCCTGCTCCCTGGGGCAGCTTCTACGACACTTCATCAGAGATTTTGACTCTATACTTCTCTGCTCCTCGGGGCAGCCTCTACGTCATTACACCAGTGGCTTTACTCTACGCTTCCCCGCTCCTCGGGGCAGCTCCTACATCATCACACCAGAGACTCTGTTGCTACACTCTCCCGCCCCTTGGGACAGTCTCTGCATTACTCCTTCAGAGATCCTGTCTCCGCCCTCCTCGCTCCTCGGGGCCTGCCTAGCGCACCTATGTCTTGGAGTTCCTTCTCTGGTATATCGTATCTTCAGTCCTGCCTAAGTACTGTGACTCCTCCGAACTGTTCCTCTCCGTCCTGCTCCTCAGGGCGCCTCACAGTCTATCTCAGTGCAGGTACCTGCTATCATGTGGCAGTGACGCAGGACGTTCTCACTACTGAACTAGTTGTGTCCCCGGCTGCAGCTAACCTCGCCTCCCGACGGTGAGGACCTGCGGGGTCCTATCCCTCAGGTAGCACCAACCTCCACCTCGGGCCAAGGATTCACGAAATCCACAAATCATAACAATGAACAGTAAGTTCAAGAATTTAATGCTTTGTGTTCACTGTCCTTTTGCAAGTGTCCCCCCTGTTCCTGCTGCCAGGCAGTAGCAAAAAGGTAAATATCTTTTACTTTAAGACTGTAGCTGTATCTTGTTATTTGTGTTCTCCTTTATTAAACCTTTTCTACTCAGAGTTGTCTTGTAGCTGTCTCTTTCATTGTCTGTGTAGGTGTACACTCTTTAAGCCAGTCTTACCTGTGAGTTGGCGTAGCTAGACTGTACGCCGTGGTGCAAATATACTTAGCTCAAAGTCTTTAGCTTGGTTTCTTTGTCACTGGTTCCTGTATCTTATTCCTGTATTTTGGTTCTTTCCAGGTCGAAGTGGATGCTGGATCGATGATTTGTAGATCTTCTTTTTCCTTTCTTCAGTGTGTTACCTATGCTTTAATTAAATAAAATGGAGAGGGACTCATTACACTCTCCGTGTCAATCTTCTGAAGGTGTACTTAAAAGCAGTGTTAACTCAGTGTGGTCCTGAATCCTTGTTGGTACTGTATTTCTAGCTAAAGGGAAAAATAAAAAGGATAAGCAATTTTTCCCTACTGTCTGTGTGTAGAGAGAATAAAAGGATGGTTAGTGTCTTATACAGTAGTTGAACTGACTGTAGCAAATCACACTGTGTCTGCAGCAGTTTCCTTCCATTGCACAATAACTGTGAAACAAAGGTAGCTTTGCTGGTTCTCCAGTTAACTTGGATTTTCTTTGCTAAGGATTATGAAACTCTACTGTTATCCTGGGTAAAGTTTAACAGTCTCTGAGGTTGCTGCAGCCTTTACCACTGACTGGCTGTGGTAAAACTCAATCTCATACAGTCTTAGAGATAAATTCTTAAATTACTCTGGAGTAACAACAATAAATGAGTTCTTTCTGTAAAGGATTCCCACAGATAAACTTGGATCTCTCAGCAGAACAGGTGGGATCAAATAAATGTTCACTTTCAAATTCTTCACCAATAAAGAGTATACAGTCCTGTTTTAATTAACTGAAGTTAAATAAATGTGCATCTTCAGCTGGGCAATTACTATTTACTAAGTCTTGGTTTTTATCTTTTGTACTCAGCATAAGCAATAGACCAAATGTACTTATTGTTTTGTAGTATCTTCTTCTTTTTAGCATTGGAGCAGGCCCTGTGGAATGGCAGGAACAATGCTTTTGCCTCTGTTCTGTTCCAACTGTTTTCCCTTCTTTGCTTTCTTTCTCTCTTCAGTTTTATTTCTCCAGACTGCTTCTTTCTTTCTCAGATGCTGCCTTCTTTCTGGCAAAAGTATGTGTGGCTAGTCCCTTTTTTCTGACCTGGGGTACCCATCCTCTGCTGGAGAGGTCCCTGCTGGGAGTCCTATTCAGGGTTGACTCCCGGCCACGAAGGGGACCGCTCCTGGAGCCTGGTGCACGGAGCCAAGGCCACCAGCAGGTAGCACATGCGTCCCAGGCAGATCCCTCCTGTCCTATCTGCAGATAGGAGGAAGACCTTTTCCACCTGGGACTGAAGTGTCCCAGGTTATCCCCCTTCTTGTCCTACCTTAAGGATTTATTTTTGGGATTTTGGTTCAATTTCACCCGCACCTCCTGATTTACGGGCGCGTGACCAGGAGGGGTCCCCTGCAGCAGAGGGACACCCTGGTCAACTTTCTTTGTCCGCTGCCAGGCAATCAGTCAAGGCAGGGGAGACTAGCCGGGGGGGGCAGTTCCCTCGACTGCGGGGCCCTCTTTCAAAGTAGGGTGTGCACCCGGATAAAAGTGGAGCACTTCTGTGCCGAGTCTGCCAGCCGGGTGGAGGAGTTTGCCCGCCGGGTGGGCAGTGGACAGAGTGCTCTGCGCCCCTCCCTCCCCATTTTGACTTAATCCTGTACATTTAAGTTCTTTATGTTTGCATTTACATTTACCTTGTGCACTTTAGGGGATTCTTCCCCTCCCCCTCTCCCCATCTTCTGCTGGTAATTACCAGAGAAAATAGTACCCAAGGGTCCTCAGGGGTAACATTTACAAGTACAAAAAACTTTCTTTTTTCTCCTGCTTACAATAGCCAGCAGGAATGATCATTTTTGGCCCAGTCTAAGTCATTGAAATAACTTTCAGTGACTTTGATTAATCTGAAGCACTGGAGGTAATAAGGTATCCTTCCACTGGTCTCTTCATTGAATTTTCTCAGGTGGAGAACACCTCTGGAACTTCTAATTACTTGGCAAACTACCAAGCCTGAATCTCAGCAAGGAAGTCACAGAGAAATCCTGCACAGGATACTTGCTTAGACTGGAGTCCCAGTACAGAGGCTTTCCCTGGCCACATAAACACACCAAACCAGCCTTGAACAAGTGATGGGGAATAGCACTGGTCACCCCCAACACTCAATCTAGTTCAAATATTTATTTTTAAACTATTTTTCCTGGGGGCTACATGGACTTACCGGGATTCATCTTTCTCTTCAGCATCCTCTCTTATATAACTAAGCAACAGAGGCTATCCCAACGTCCCTTGCTGCTGCCCCTGCTGTGGTCTGTGCACCATTGCACCTCTACCACTCCCAGGCAGAGAGGCTGTAGTAGCTTGCCACGGAGGGGCTGTGGCAGTTTGTCACTGCTGCAAAAGCTTGGTAAGTGCCCTCTGCTGCTTGCCCCTAACCCTCTTGCCTTTATTTTACTCTGTCTTAGCTTTGTTTTACTTTGATTTCTTTTATTTTACTTTTGTGCCTGCCCCTGCGGTGCTGATACAACCTGGCTCCTTTGAGAGTCCACGCTATGACATCATTGTTGCTAGGCTGCTATTGACAGCAGCAGTAGCCCTTCTCTCAGGCCAATCCAATACAGTGTGCTCTGCCAAGCACACTGTCGGTTTTGGACGCGCGTCCATAACCCCTTATTCTATAAGGGGATTAGCGTGTCTGATCCCCCGCGAAACTCATAATGCTCATCACATGCAAATGCATGTTGATGAGGCTATTTGCTATTCTCCCCCTATCCAAAAAAAAAAAAAATGTGAGCCCGACCCACACATTTTTACCCTCAGAAATTAACGCCTTCCCAGAGCAGGTTTTAAATTTTTGAGCAGCCCAAAAAAGTGTACAGAAAAGCAGAAAATACTGCTTTTCTGTACTTTCTCTGACTTAATATCGTGGCGATTTTAAGTCAGAGGAATAAAATGTAAACAAAAAAATGTTTTTTTAAAGTGTGCTGGCAGTCAGGTTAGGAAAAAGGATGCTCCCTTTTGCTAACCTGTGGCTGTGCAAGACTTAGGAAAAGGAATGCTCATAAAATTGAGCGTCCATTTTCCTAACCTGCTAACAGCCACTGACAGCCGACTTTTCCTGGGCACCCACTGCTGAGGAGGTGCTAGGGGTGCATATTTGTCCCTAACACCTCCCTGGCAGCACGACCCTACATTTAAATATCCGCGCCCAGGAGAGGTGGCTGGGTGTGCGTTAGGAAAGCAGGTGCTCAACACTGAGCACCCGTTTTCCGCTCTGATTTATTGGATCGGTCTGTCTCTGCTTTAACAGCTGATTCGAAGGTGGGGTGGGAGAGAGAGACAGAGATAGTGCTAAAAACAAAAGAGCAGCATGCTGTTTCTGCCTTGCCCTACTCAGCACTGCTTTCTGCAACATATGTAGATTTTATTTAATCATTTTTTTAACCTGTTCACAGTTGATTTTCTGGTGTTGCATTTGTTCATGCTTTCCTCTGAAATGTTTCCCACATTCAGAACATGTAAAATGTCTCTTCTGTGAATGTTTTCTGTTGTTTCTACATTGCTTCCTTCTGAATGAGGGTTTTGGTATAGTCTGTAACTGTATATTGTCTATCTTCAGTATCAGATGTATGTCTTTCTTTTGTTGTATGATTTCTCTGCTCTAACCCTGTTTGTGTGTGATATTATGGGCACTTTGTTCATACACAGGAGAATGCTGAATTTGCTTCTTTTCTGAAATACATTTATTCCTGCACTTTTTTCTCCTTTTAGAACAGGAGGAAGCATCCTTTTTGTGTCTTTCTGGTAACATCTTGTTCCCTTCCAGATACTCACTGAGCGCCCAGTGATGTGTTCCTGTATTACTGTTTCTGGGATTGTTTTTTTCTGAAAATTGGCAAGTGGTACGGGATAAACATAAGGGATCCCTAATGGCTAAAGGATGGAAATGAAGGAAAGGGGTAACCCATCTTATTTGGGGTAACTTGCATGGAGCAGTAGTTACTACCCGAAGGAATAAAAAAAACTATACAAAATAAAACAAAATAAAAATAAGCTTGCTAGAAAGACTGGATTTAGCACTTAGTTCTCTTTTTGCCATCATTTACTCTGTTATTGTATGTTAGAACATACTGGGGAGTTGGCCTCCACCCCCAAGAGGGGCTTGGACAACAAAATTTTAGAAAAAAAACAAGTGGTGTACAAATTGATTTTTTTTTTTTTTTAAATTACTGCACAGCACACATAGGGGTAGATTTTCAAACCCCAGCCCACATAAATCCTGGGGCTTATACGCGCCTTACACGCCCCGGGCCAATTTTCAAACAGCCCAGCCATGTGCGTAAACTGCGGGATGCGTGTAAGTTCCGGGGCTTGAAAATGGGGTGGGGGATGGGGCGGGGCTAGAGGCACCTGGCACAGCGGCCATTTGCTGCTGTGCCGGGGGATCACGCACCGGCAGGGTGTCAGTGCATGCAACTTGCTCCTGCTCCTTGGCAGGAGCAAAAGGTAAAATCAAAAAATTAGGGCTAGTTAAGACAGGGATAGGGGGAGGGCAGGATAGGGGAAGGGGAAGGGAGGTTAGGCTAGGGGGTTGGGAAGCTCCCTCCCAGGACACTCCTGGGAGGGAGCACACATGGACGCGCACGCTTAAGTTTTGAAAATCTACCCTGTAGTGCATAATAAAAAGTTTGAAAAGGAAAAATCTTAGGCAGCTGACTTTGGACTTGCAAAGTTTACCAACGATCAACAAAAGCTGCAAATGCCATCATGGGGGGGGAAAAAAACCCCTTTCAACAGCGACGACACTCACAACACATCAGCTTCATAACTGGTTAAACAAGTCAAATATTTTTGTGAAAAATCTTTTAGAAATGCTATATTGAGAAAAGCACCATATGCAGTGCTTATCTGAAAAAGACGCCCACAAACAGCAACATGACAGAGCATACCACAACAGTGGGAAAACTCCCAGCCAGCAGCGCTATAGGTGTAGACAGGACAAGCACAAGGAAGATGCACTGTGCCAAGCAAGGAATGACAGATGCTAAAAGTGGAAGAAACTTAGGATTTGGCAGAGACTGTGCTGTAGTATTCATATTGACATGATAAAACAGCCATGCACAGAAGCCTACTTGAAAAGCTAGTCAGAGAAATCCATACTTTCTGGGTTCAGTATCATGTACAGCAGATTCCGAGGCAGTCTAGATTGTCCCCTTGATGGTCCATGTCAGGAGACTGGCCTTTCAAATTGATTTCAAGAACAGATGTAACAATAATGCTTACATCAACCTATTCAACATGCATGCCAAGTCTCATATCCTAGTCTAAGCCTTCTATTACTTACATTCACATCTTTATGAACTTTGCTTATCACAAAGGATGTAATGCAGGTTGCATGGCTGCAGATCCTGCCCAAGTCTGAAGTAAATATATTTGGGTCCCAAAGTCTGAGGTAAATATATTTGTAAAGTGAATAAAAGGAATGCATGTATTTAGGTGACTGGGCATTCATAGGTAGATTTATTGGGTAAACAAAAAGCATAAATAGAGTATCTATATTGGTTTCTCCCTCTGCTTGCTCCGATACCATTTTTGGGATCATGACAAATAGTTTCTAATTTTTGCTGAATATCTCCTGAATATCTGCTTTTAGATCACTTATTTAGGTTCTTCCCACTATTCACTTTCCAGGGGACATAAATAATTTGAATGAATCAAGTCAAGCTTGGTTATTTTGGTTCATCTAACACAACTGTATGGGTGACTCTTCCCTCCGTATGGTTAGTGATTTTCTGTAGCTTTTGAGGACTGCACAAGATTTAAAATTGGGGTAGTGAAACAAGCAGACCTACATTGTAAAAACTATCATTTAAAATGAGCAACAACCAGATCTAAAACACAGTTTTACATTAAACAAGGCAAATAATTTGCCAGTACAGCAAGATAATTACCTTAATAAAAATCTGTAATACATGATAATATGTCTTATTTTATAAACTATAATGTTCTATAAAACAACAACATGACACATATAGAACTAATGATAATCATAAAGAAAGATAATCTCTTATTTTAATAACTATTCATGATTACTATGCAAACTACTTCAAACAGAATATAATAGATAGCATTAGAGAGTTATGATTTTGACTACTGACTATATTAGCATAGATTTTATTGTAATAATGTTTATGAATAGGTTTTTTTAAATTAGCCGCATATTTAATTGTCAGTTGCATACCACTGAAATGCGAACATCTTGATCTTTAGCTATCCAGTCTTTCATGCAATGAAACTGTTGGCTCACTGGCAATATGTCCATAATTGCAAATTTTGCTTAATTAATAACTAGGCAAATATATGAAGATTATAAGGCCCTCATGCTGTCTTACTAAATCCAGCTATGATGTTATCTGATTTTGTGCCTCCCTGCACACGTATATAATAGTGATATGTGCTAGTCAGAGGTAGAAAGACCTTTAAAGAGAAGTAGAATTCACCTCTAGGTCTAAGAGGAGTGAGGCGCTCCCCTTCTGGAGTCTGCTTCTAGTTAGAAAGAGGAGAAGGGGTTCCCCAAGAGTTCTCTGGTAGGTGTAAGATAAAGAAGAGCTTCAGCTTCATAAGTTTGTTTCAGAAAGAGGTTAACCACCTAGATAATTTTTTTTTTTTGCTTTTATTGCAATAACTGTGGAACTTACTACCAGGGTGAATGGTACTTCCCTTTGTTGAAAGGGACCATCAGATTATGAGATCTTTGAGATTTGTCCCATACTGGCCAGAGCTGTTTAAATGTGATCCATCTCTGCAATGTATTGTGCGTCCCGCTGCATGGGTGCCGTGACCAGGCCTGCTCACTTCGCGCTGCCCTCAACTAGCTCCATTCTCGCCGCTGCTGCTGCCACCTCCCGCTGTCCCCATCACTCACCATGGCCCTCTCCAACTTCCTCCACGCCACAGGCCTTGCAGCAGAGCTCCCGTCGGGGCTCCGTATCTTCAGTCGCCTCGGCTGCACCCGTAGGCGCGCACGCAGCCGACATGCTTCGATTTAAAGGGCCAAGCACGAGGACACCGATGGAGGCGCAGATTGATGACATCACTTGAAAGCCCTATATATAGCGAGGCCCTGTCCCCAGGACCTCGCCTTGGCAATCAGGTTGACACCATAAGCTTGCCTATCTTGTGTTTCAAGTGTCTCCTTGTTCCAGCGTCTCCTTGTTCCTGAGTCTCCTCGTTCTTGAGTCTCCATGTGTTCCTGTATCCTTACTCAGGTAGTACCTCCTAGGACTGATCTCTGGTACTGACCTCGGCCTGTCTAACTACTCTCTTCATCTGCTGCCTGGAACTGACCCTCGCTTGCTTTGACTATGCTCGCACTGACTCTGGTATTTGACCCCTGCTTTGGCTGATCACTTCTGGACTGATACTCTGGCTCTGACCCTTGCCTTCACTTGGACACTCTCTTCTAGCTTACTGTGGCTACCAGACCAACCTGCTTGGAATCCACCCCCGGCCTTCACCTGACTAGACCTGCAGGTGCTGCTTGCCTCGCCCGGAGAACCTTGCTGAACTGTTACCTCCCTGAGGTCTCCGGAGCTTCCAGTTCAGGTCTGGTCCATCCTCTCTGCATAAGCCATGCACCCTTGCTCGTGGTGGGCACACCCCTCCGCCAACTCTCCAGGAGACCATCTGAGGCCCACCTAAGTTCAGGCGGTCTAGGTACCCAAGGACTCAACCTGTGAAAACCCCGGACTGTTATTGGCAAAGCTCCAGCTAGCCTCTGTCTCCTCATGTGCTCCACCTCCTGGTGGCAGGCGCTCTCTAGGTCCAACCAGAGGGCTGTACCAATCTTGTACCAGGCCAAGGGTCCACCTCCAGCACAACACAACAGGTAAAACCTCTTTTTGCTTGAAGACTGCTTCAATGTCTGCATGCACCTACTGTATAATAATTATCCTTGGGTTATGTTGTGGGGCTCGACCGTGGAGGACCACGGCCGAAACCCCCCTATCTCTGCCGCCACGAATCGCCGCTCCTTCTGGTCAGCACGGCTTCTCCCGTCCCGGGCCGGCCGACCGCGGCCTACCATGCGGCCCCAAACGCTGGCGTTCTGCTCTCGGTGGAGCTCTCCCTAAGCGCGTGCACGAGTGGGAGGCTCCGCCTCTTAAAGGGCCCAGTGCAGGAATCTCTGGACCAGCCTCCTTCAATGACATCAGGAGGCAGCCCTATAAATAGCAAGCCTCAGTCCCCTGTTAGCTGCCTTTGCAACAAGTCGTCTCCTCAGAGTGCTAGTTGCTGCGTTCTTCTTGTTCCTGATCCTGTGCCTGTGCCTGATACTGATCCAATTCCAGCTCCTGATCCTGATCCAGTTGCTGACCCTGCTCCTGAGTTTCTCTTCAGCTTGATCTCCTGGTACCAACTCCTGGCTTGCTTCTTGTTCTTCTTGCTCTTCTGCTGCCTGTCTTGAACCCTGGCTTGGTTTCGTCATTTCTCCTTGTCTTCTGCCTGCCCCTGGACTCTTGGATTGGACTTTCGTTTCGCTTCCCTGTTGCCTGCCCTTACCCGGACTCCGGACCACTCTTTCACCTCGCTGTTCCCGCTTCATCGAGGCAACCTGCGCCTAAGTGCTGCCGGCCCCGGTACCCAAGGGCTCAACCTGCGGGGAAAGTGGGCTGGTATAGGTGAAGCTCCAGTCAGATTGACCTCACCGGTTCCACCTACCGGTGACGGGAACCACCGAGGGCCTTCCTTCTGTGGTGGCGCTAACCCCCGTTCCAGCTCAAGGGTCCACGAACTTAACAGGTTAAGCCTACAGTAAAGAATTCCTTGGGAACATATAGTATGTTTGGTGTCTTGATTGTATGCAGAGATTTGAAGTACATTGCATCTAATAGTACAACCCTAGAACTCCAGCCCCTTCCCCCACCACTTCCAACCCATGCAAAGAACCTTAATAGAGCTCATCTCAGGACCTCTGAGATCTGCTGGGCTACAGAAACCTAGCAACTAAGACTATAAAAATAGATAAAGTCTCAAAGGCCTATCTACTCTTACCACTCCTTATGCAATACTCCAGAGCCTGCCCCATTTCAGGTTTTACCCTCATATTCTCGCAAGTCACAACTAAGGATCTTCTGTGCTATCAGTTTCTGTTATGGTTTCCACTGGAAGAATGCTTCCTAGGGATGTGCATTTGTTTGAAATTAATAGGTAAAATTAGTCCATTTTTTTGTTTTATTTGTAGACTCCCCAAAATGAATAAATGGTGCCCAGGAATTTAAACAAAACTTTTCATCTCATTTATGTTGCCCATTCAAATCTATAGCCCATTGAAGTCTATGGCTGTGCTGAGCAAACAACAACAGGTGTAGGATCTAACTGGTAACTACAGCAATCAACTCTTTTCTGTGTGGCATTGTAGTCTCCTGGGAGCTGAGGTGGGACAAGTTTGCAAAGAAACCAGAAAGAGCTCAAATCACAATAAAGCATCTTTATAACTATCCTATGGCTGCCATCTGGACCAAGTGATACATATGTCCTCCCACTGAAAGGTGTCAAGAAGTCAATTTGCTCTGTTTCATTTATCAGAGAAGGATCACTTTTCAGAATTTCTCTGAAGAGTTTAAAAAAATCTTTTAAAAAGTAAGTTTTGGCACTCGTAAAAGGCTTTTTCTGATCTTCTTTGCTGAAGTTAGTAGTCTCACTCACTGTGACAGAAAGACAGAGGCAATGGCACTGCTGTCTGTGTTCACTTGGTGCAAAGTAAGAATGATTGGAGATTGAAGCAATGCCAGAGATTTTTGTGTCTCCATCTGATACAACATAGTGCAGTACAGTGCTGTGAGGTTATCTGCATACAGATTAAAGTGAAGAGAAGCACAATGTTGCCAGCCTTCTTGGTTCTGTTTCAAGCATTTTTTTATGCATGCAAAAAAGAGTCAGTCAGCAGTGCACACACATACACTGTATATGTGTATGTATCTGTGTGTGTGACAGATATTTTATTGCGTACACTAGAATGGTACTGTGAATATTGTACAGTATCAAATTATTTTGTGATATCAAAACTTTCATTAGATAGTTCAAATACCATCATGCCACTGTGAGGAAAGGGCAGAGGAGAGATTGGTGTTGCAAAGAATTAGGTGCTGCTGCACAGCCAGCCCAGCCTACTGTAAGTACAACAAGCAGTATTAGTAAAGGCAAAAAAAAGGAAATCCTGCCCCTAAATTTTAGAAAGACTATATTTAGCCACAGAATACCAGAAGCAAAAACCAGCTCAAACCAGAAAAAATTGAAATTTAGAAAGAATGTAGCACCACTGCCTATTTTTCTCCCTCTGGTTTTGGAGCAGGAGCAAAAGGCAGGAGGGACATTCATGGCTGGCATTAGCAGGATAGGGGCATGGACATGGGCAACAGAAGTGTAATACCAAAAACCAGCAGTGCACTCCTCTATGGTTACTGCTTCTGAAGTAATGGAGGAATTATTTTTAACTGCTTCTGAGGTAGAATCTTGTCTGGAATTCTCTGAATCAGAAATTGAAGAGCTAGTAGCTGAAGAAATTTTGGGAAGTTTAGTCAGTAGCATCCATGCCTCCAGTGAGGTGACAGGGAGATAGATAATACTGATGGTGTTGAGAACAAAACCCAGGAAGAGCAAGAAGTGCAGGCAAAGAGTGTGAACAATGCTCCTAGCCTTTTTCCTCATAGTCCAGCCTCAAATTCAACTCTAGTGACAGCAAAAGCCCCCAAGGATGCAGAGAAAAGATCATATAAGATATCTTTAGTCTAGAATCACTTTAAAGTAAGAGAGAACCCACATTTTGCTCAGTGTATTCACTGCAGTAAGGCTATCAGTTGAGGATGGTTCTGCAGCATCTGAAAATGCTGGTATGCAGCATCAACTGCAAAAGCAGCACTCACTATCATTTACATCAGGGAAGGGTGAAAATACTAGCCTGAGGACCCCCTCTGCCATTCAAAGTGAAAGCTAGAGGAAATGGGTTGAAAAGGAGAAGACTCTTTACAAAGCTGACTTCACAGCCCCTATCACTAGTTAGGTGGCAGGCCAGGCATTTGCAGTAGCAAGCAACCCACCATAGAGGAAATGGGGTGGTGTTCCATATTACTGCCAGGGGCAAGAGGCAGGCAGCATCAAAAATAGAAACAAGATGCATCAGGAGAATGATTACTCTGGATGACCAGCCCTTGCAGGTAGTGGAGAACATGGCCTTTAAGCATCTGCTGCCTGTGTTAGCCCCCAGTTACAAAGTGCCTTCCAGGACTACATTTAGTATGCAGGTTATCCCCACCCTGTACAACCATTGGCATTGTCACATACAGGCAGCTAGAAAAAGCAAACAAGAGTAGCGTGCATTTTACCAGCGATATCTGGGCCAAAATGATCACTATAAATGCATATCTCTCCCCGATGGCATACTTGTAGTACCTGGATGATGCAGGGACAGGCAGCAATTCTAGCGGGGACCAAGCATCAGGATGCAAGTAGTCTGTACTGCACACCAAAGTGATGGATAGCCCTCATACCTCATGCAATATTATATCAGCCATAAAAGAGATCCTGGAGGGTTGGCAGCTAGAACAGAGAGGCAGCAGTCTTCATGCAGATTTGTGGCTTATATGGGGGAAAATATAAGGGCAGTGGAAGATGGGGGCTATCAGGGTGCAAGGACCATGGAATTCCAGTTCTAAAGGTCCTGATAGAGAGGTGCAGGAAAATAGCAGGGCATTTCCTTTGAAGCATGAAGGGGGCTGCTTCTCCATAGGATGCCTCATAAGCATATGATTCAAAATGTTGGCACCTGCAAGAATATAACCTATTTGATACTGTAGAGGTTAGTGAAGCAGCAGACGTTTAAAGACCTATCTCTGGAAATAGAGATAGGTATGAATCACTCCCTGAGGCATCATGATTGGGTAGTGATGAGACAGCTGACACAAATCCTGAAGCCTTTCAAAGAGGCCATGGAGGATCTGAATTCCAGAAGTGCCACCCTGGGCAGAGTCAACTCTATAGCAAATATTCTGCAGGAAAAGTTAGAGGGTTTCCATGAGCAAGAGGAAATGGAAGCAGAGGTGTTGCACCTTGTGGATTGCTTGAATTATAACATAGTAATGATGGCAGAAAAAGACCAGATGGTCCATCCAATCATCTCAGCAAGTTTTTTACAGTAGTAACTGCCGTTCTGTACAGGTTACCTCATGTTTCTGTTAAGGGTAGTAATTGCCGCTCCATGCAGGTCACCCCCATGCCCCCGATTCTTCATTTTCATGCTCTAGCATTTAGGTGTCCACAGTTTTTAACCATGCCTTTTTGAAGTTGTTTACTTTTCTCATCCTCACCACCTCTTCTGGATGGCATTCCACACATCCACCACCCTTTCCTGATGTTGGTTCTGAGTCATCCCCAGTGGAGTTTTGTTTTGTGACTCCTAGTTCTAATGTCTGCTTGCCAATGGAAAAGATTTGAAGTTTGTGAATCATTAAAACTTTTCAGCTATCAGAAGGTCTGTATCATATCTCCCCTACACTTCCTCTCCTCCAGAGTATATATAGTTAGATCCTTCAGCCTCTCCTCATAAGTCTTTTAATACAGACCCCACCCATTTTAAACATCCTTTTCTGGACCGCCTCCATCCTGTCTCTATCCTTTTTTAGATACGGGCTCCAGAACTGAACACAGTATTCTCTAGATTGTGCACAGTTGTCTCAATTGGTCCTGCTTAAAATCCAGACCCACATAGAATCCTGGGTGAAGGGAGGTGCCCTTCACCAGAGTTTAAGAACTCAGAGCCTAGAAGGGTTAAACAGGCCCCAGGAAGCAGACAGGAACCTTTCTTTGCAAAGATCTGCTATGTGTGATATATTTGTGCTACCTGAACTTAAAGAGAGCTGCCTTTGTTTGTTTGACTTTTCTTTCACTGTAAATAAATTGCACATAAAGGAAACAGCCAGAGTCTGCCTCCTTATTCCTTCTGGCTGTTTCCCAAGCCGCTATCGCCAAGTTACCTTAGGCAATATCACCTCCTTTTTCATACTGGTTATTCCTTTCTCTATGAAGCCCAGCATTCTTCTGGCTTTATATCACCTTGTCACATTGATTCGCCACTTTCAAATTGTCAGACACTATCAACAATGGGTCCCTCTCCCAGTCCATGCACATTAGACTTTCACCCCCCATCACATGCATCTCTTTTATACTACTGCACCCCAGATGCCACTGTCTCTACCTCTGGCTGTGTCTTCCCCAGCGGCCTATCTCACAGCTCAACAACTCCACGATTTGTGGAATACCACCAATGCCAACCTCCAAAGAGCTGCCAATGCTGCCAAGCAAACAACTGATAAACAAATTTCTTACATAAAAACCGCCAGTATTTCGCCATGAATTGAGGACCATGGTCAGATGTGATGTGTTGAGGAAGACCGTGGAGACGAAAGATGTGTGAGTGAATAGTTGTGCTAACTTGGGCACAGAAGGCAACTTGGGTAAAGGAACAAAGTGTGCCATCTTTGAGAATCTATCGGCCACGACCCAGATTACCTGGTTCTCGTTGGATGAAGGCAAGTCTACCACAAAGTCTGTGGAGATGTGGGTCCACTGTTCCTGTGGAACTGGAAGAGGTTGCAGGAGACCCCATAGGTGACCTGCCAATGGCTTCTGTTGGGCACAGGTCGGACAGGAGCTGACGTAAGCCCAAACATCCTGGGTCATCCGGGGCCACCAATAGAAGCATGACAAGGGTTCTAGGGTACAGGCTCTGCCCAGGTGTCTGGCAGTAAGAAAATCATGGCCCCAGGCTAAAACCTTCTGCCGAAGGTGGAGTGGGACCACCGTTTTCCCCTGAGGTACCATGCTGGTGGTGGCCAGGAGGACTCTGGCAGGATCCAGGATATAGCGACGCGAATCGGGTACATCCTCTGTCTCGTGGAGTCTAGACAGGGCATCCACCCTGGCATTCTTTAACACTGGTCTATAGCGTAGCACAAAGTCAAACTGACTGAAGAAAAGAGACTAGCGAGCCTGAAGAGGGTTCAAGCGTTGTGCCTTGCTAAGGTATTCAATGGTTTTTATGGTCACTGTACACAGTGATGGGTGTTGCGCCCCCTCCAACCATTGCCTCCACTCCTTGAATGCCATTTTTATGGCCAGGAGTTCTTTATCTCCAATTCCATAGTTCCTCTCCACTGAGGAGAATTTGTGAGAGAAGAATGAACACAGTAAAAGGGTTCCTTGAGTGGAGTACTGACTGAGAACTGCTCCCACTGTAATATCTGAGGCGTCAACCTCCACAACGAATGGGCGTGAAGGATCCGGGTGAAGGAGGCAGGGTTCTCTCAGGAAAGCCCGTTTCAGCTCTTCGAAGGCTTGAATGGCTTTTGGAGGCCAGTGTCTGGCATCAGAGCTCCCACACCATGGCACCTTCGATTCATTATCTCAACAGGTCGCAAGGTTAGAAACATTCGAGACTACCTCATCACTCGAAGTTGAAAACATACTCAAGAAACTCAAACCCTCCTCCCATCCATTAGACACCATCCCATTGAACCTCCTCATCTCAATCCCAAATACCATTGCGAAACCCATCGCAGAAATCATCAACTGTTCTCTAACCCAAGGGCTAGTCCCAGACTCCTTAAAACAGGCGATCTTGAAACCTCTCCTAAAAAAACCCAATCTGTTGACAACAGACCCAGCGAACTTCCGCCCCATAGCCAACCTACCCATCATTGCCAAGCTTATGGAGAAAATAGTTAATAAACAACTCACAGAATACCTGGAGGAACACAAGATCCTGGCTCCTTCGCAATATGGATTTCGTAAATAACTAAACATGGAATCCCTCCTGATCTCTCTCATTGACTCCATCATCTTGAGCATGGACAAAAGACAACCCCATCTACTTATTCTCTTAGATCTTTCTGCAGCCTTCGATACGGTCAACCATTCAATCCTCATAGACCGGCTCGTAGACATCGGTATCTCAGGTACCGCTCTCACCTGGTTCCAGTCATTTCTCTGCAACAGATCATTCAAGGTAAAAATAAACAACAAAGAATCACACCCGGTCAGCTCCAACCTGAGAGTCCCTCAAGGATCCTCCCTCTCACCAACCCTTTTCAACATATATCTTCTACCTCTTTGCCACCTCCTTACCAAGCTGAAAATCAAACGTTACCTATACGCAGATGATGTTCAAATTATCATCCCTATTAAGGAATCGCTACAAAAAACCCTAAGCTTCTGGAACAGTTGCTTCCAGGAAATCAGCACACTCCTCTCTAACCTTAACCTAGTCATCAACAAAGATAAGACCGAAATCCTTATCATCTCCCAGGGAGACAGCCACCCTCCCAGAGGGGCAACCACAGGGGGACAGCCACTCTCTCCTTAACTCCCTTCAACCATCCCAGACAACCTCAAAAACACGTCTTACGTAAGAGACCTAGGTGTGCTCCTAGACAATCAGCTGAACCTCAAAAGATTTGTAAATAACACAACTAAGGAATGTTTTTTCAAATTACAGGTACTTAAAAAATTAAAACCCCTTCTGCACTCACATGATTTCCGCCTGGTTCTACAATCTATCATCCTCACCAAAGTTGACTACTGTAACTCGTTGCTGCTCGGGCTTCCTGCTGTCACTATTAAGCCCCTCCAGATGTTACAGAACTCGGCCGCCAGGATCTTAACAAACTCAAAAAGAGTGACCATATCACGCCTATCCTCTACAACCGCCACTGGCTCCCTATCAAATTTAGAATTCTCTACAAAGTCCTGACCATCATGCACAAAACCATACACAACCTCGCCCCAATGGACCTCACCTTCCAGCTGCGCCCTCACAACTCAATCAGACCGATTAGAAGAGCCTACCAAGGCACTCTAGTCGTCCCCCAAGCTAAAACATCCCTAAGAAATAGAGCTCTATCTACGGCAGGGCCTACGCAATGGAACACTCTACCACCAGACCTCCGACAAGACCCCTGCCCCATTTCCTTCAAGAAAAAACTCAAAACATGGTTATTTAGCTTAGCGTTTCCAGATCCTTCATGTTAGCCAACCCAACTCACCATAGCTTGTCCTTTCCCCCAGCTAATATCGTTTTTTGCCCGCAAATTCTTTTTCCCCCAGCAAATATGGTATTTTGCTCGCATATCCGCTATGCACTCTTTAACCCTTTGTCATTGCCACTTCTCTCCTCTGGTCTTGCTCCATGTCATTGTATCATTTCAAGTCCTATGTACCTCATCTATCAACTTCAAGTTCTATGTACCTTATCTATCTACTGTTCTTCCTATAGCAGCCAAGCCCTAACTGCATAATGTTATCGAATGTTATTTAACTTTAATGTTATGTTACTCAAAGTTTTCGATGTTTTTCAAAGTTTTTTAACGTTATGTTACTCAAAGTTTTCGATGGTCCTTGTTCTGTGTAATGCTCTCAGGCGAGGTTATTGTTTCACTGTAAACCGGTTTGATTTGTATCCCATGCAAGAAGATCGGTATATAAAAGTTAAAAATAAATAAATGTTCTTATGAATATTGTTTTTGACAAAAAGAGCTATTCTTCCCCCTTTTCTGCCCTCTCTGTCCTCTATCAAGTTATAGCCCAGAATGATTGTATCCCAATCATGAGACTCCATGAACCATGTCTCTGTAACAGCAACGATGTCTAAGTCTGCCTCCACATTCAGTGAGACTGAAATTTCTGACACAAAACAATACATACATGCTTGCTACACTTTCTGATCCAAGTATGAAAGGGAGTCTCACCTTCCAGTCCCAGTGTCTCACATTCATAAAGGAGATACTGGAAACTAGGGTATGTGAACAGGAGTGCCAGGAGCAGACGAACAGTGGGGATACAGCATAGGAAACTGTGGTCAACCCAGAGAGTAGTGCAAGCACTAATAGTATCCTGTCTGCTACCACTTCTTCCCCCACCTGAAAACCATATTGCCCCTTTCCCATAAAAAACCTCTCTCTCCTGACACAGGCCATAGCTAAAGCAGCTGGCAAGAAATACTCTCACCTTATCCCAGCAAAGGAGATCCTAGCAGAATTTTCTGAAACACACTATCTAACAGAGCCCATCAAGGATATGGATACAGATCTGATGGCATATTGGGCACATAAGTCCTTTGTCTGGCCAGACCTAGCCAAAGGGGCTCGGCATAATCTTTTCTACCCATCCAACCAGTACGCTTAGTGAACATGCCTTCTTAATGGATGGGGACATTGTAGCCATCGTTGTTGATGGTTGGCATCGGATTTGATGGAAAGGTTGGTCTTGCTGAAAATCATTCTGCCTTTTCTAGGCTTTACAGAATTTCCATACAAGTGGCAAGATGACTGAAAGCACCTTGGAGGACCTGCTGCTCTGCCTAGCTGCCATGCAACAGATATACCACCTTGGGGGTCTTACTGTCTTGCTGCTGCTTTGTCTAATTGCCATGCACCTGATGTACAACTTTGGGAGGGTCTTGCTGCCATTTTGCCTAGCTGCTATGCTCCTGATGCTACACCTTGGAAGTGGGGGAGGGGGTTGCCTTCTTGTTGTTTGCTGCTTGGATTCCAGCCTCAGTGCGCCTGCTTTTAGGGAAGCAATATATGGATCCAACTGAGGTCTCTAACTATCATCCAATTTTATCTATTCCATTTCTGGTAAAAATCATGACTTTCATAGAGACCACTGTCCTAAAACAACTTCAGACACATTTGAACAAGCACAAGATCCTGGATCAATTCCAGTTTGGTTTTAGGCCAAACTACATCACCAAATATATGATCAGATCAAGTTCTGATGTTATTCAAAGGGATTCTGATTGCGACACTAATTGCATCTTAGTCCTTCTGAACCTATCAGCTGCCTTCAACACCCTTGACTACACGATACTTTATTCTTATCTCACTGAAATTGGTTCAGCTGGCACAGTATTTGATTGTTCACAGCAGTTGAGGTGCAGCTCATGGGTTTCATCTTGGCATCCTTTGATAAATGTTGTGCCTCATGGCTTCTCTTTGTCAACTGCAATATTTAATTTTATACCTGACGCCATTCTATAAATTACTTTCAAGATTGGGATGTAAACTACAAGGAAAAACACACTATCAAGCAAGGACAGATAAGAATACACCCAATTTTTATTAGCAGACGTTTCCCGACAATAACATTATATAAAGTAGCATTTTAACCATTTTCCAGTATAAGTATTCCAGTGCAAGTAAGAAAAGCTAGTAATGTCATTGAACACAACAGAAGCTGCATGTCCTCTCTTTGATTGAACAAAAGACACAGTATAAATGTTATTCTGTGAGTTAATAAATTGTTTATTCTTTCTCTTACTTTATAGGTGTAAAAATTGTCATCTCCTTCCTTAATTGTTTGTTGGAAGGGGCTTTTTATCATTATCCCTCCAGTTGGTGCCCAATCATTTTGTATTATTATCTAGACAACATTTGAAAACATGCCATTCTAAGCTTAATGTGAATACATGTAAGGAAATTAAATCAGAAGCCTAATCTCAAAATCTTGGAATCTCCCATGCTCAATTATAAACACACATGCTCAATCAGATACACACACACACACTCATATGCTCTCTTTCACATGCTCATAAACACATACACACACGCTCTAATATGATAGCATTTAACTTTCAAAAAGGTCACTATGATAAAATGAGGAAAATGGATAGGACAAAACTGAAAGGAATAACTGTAAAGGTTAAGAGTTTAGCTCAGGCATGGATATTATTTAAAAATACCATCTTTGAAGCCCATAACAGATGTATTTCACGCATTAGAAAAGGTAAAAACCCTGTGAGGGAGTTAGTTGGACCATTAGAAGATCAAGGGGTAAAAGGAGCACTTAGGGATGACAAAGCCATAGCAGAAAACTAAATGAATTCTTTGCTTCAGTATTCACTGAGAAAGATGTAAGAGATATAGCAATGCCAGAAATGATATTCAACGGTGGAGATTCAGAGGAACTGAATCAAATCTCAGTGAACCTAGAGATGTACTAGGGCAAATTGACAAACTACAGAGTAGCAAATCACCTGGACCAGATGGTATATATTCCAGAGTGCTGAAAGAACTGAGAAATGAAATTGCGGACCTGCAATTGGAAATTTATAGACTATCAATAACATCATCAATGGTACCTGAAGACTGGAAGGTTGCCAATGTAACACAAATTTTTTAAAAGGGGTGATCCAGGAAATTATAGACCAGTGAGTCTGACATTTGTGCCAGGCAAAATGGTAGAAGCTATCATAGAGAACAAAATTGCTGAGCATATAGATAAGCATAGTTTAATGGAACAAAGCCAACATAGATTTAGTAAAGGGAAATTTTGCCTCACAAATTTGCCACATTTTTTTGAGGGTGTAAATAAACATGTGGATAAAGGTGATCCAGTTGATATAGTGTATCTGAATTTCCAGAAAGCATTTGACAAAGTCTCTCATGAGAGACTTCTTAGGAAATTTGAAAGTCATGGCAGTGACCTATTGTGTATTGCCAACTGGTTAAAAGATAGAAAATAGAGAGTAGAGCTAAATGGTAAATGTTCCCAATGGAAAAATATAAATAGTGGAGTGCCTCAAAGATTTGTTCTGGAGCCAATGCTTTTTAATATATTTATAAATGACTTGGAAATGGAAACAACAAGTGAGGTGATCAAATTTGCCAATGACGAATAATTATTCAAAGTTGTCAAATCACAAGAAAACTGCAAGAAATTGCAAGAGGGCATTGCAAAACTGGGAGACTGGGCATGCAAATGGCAAATTAAATTTAATGTAGATAAGTGCAAATTGATGCACTTAGGGAAGAGTAACCCAAATTATAGCTACAAAATACAAGGTTCCACATTAGGAGTCACAACTGAGGAAAAGGATCTAGGTGTCATTGTTGAAAATACGTTGAAATCTTCTGCTCAGTGTGCAGCAGCAGCCTAGAAAGCAAATAGAATGCTAGGGATTATTAGGAAAGGAAAAGCAAGTTTGCTTACTGTAAGCAGTGTTTCTGTAGATAGCAGGATGAATTAGCCATGCTATCATGGGGATCGTCCTCCAGATGTCGTGAGGCGGAGCTTGCCAAAGCTGTTACAGAGCTCAGCTCTGTGCGGCTGCACGTGTATTCCCACGCAGAAGGGTGTCCTCTCCTCAGTCTGTATCCTAGCAGAAAAGAGAAAGTTAGTTAGTATATGCTAGTGCGGCTGTCCAGGGAGGCAGGTAGGATACATGGCTAATTCATCCTATCTACGCAAACACCATTTACAGTAAGCAAACTTGCTTTTTCCCATCGATAGTAGGGCTGAATTAGCTATGCTGCATTGGAGTCTCTAGCTCCCGGGTTTGCGAGAGGGCTTTGTTCTTTGCCTTGACCTGCTCGAGCGCAACCCGCCTTACCGTGGACAGCCAGCATGGACTCCTCACTTAGTGAAGTGCTGCAACACCGCCCTTCCCAGCTTGGCATCCTCGGACGTTTGCTGGTCCAGAAAGTAATGGGATGGAAAGGTGTGCAGAAACAACCGTGTGGCAGCTCTGTAGATGTCCAGGGGCGGCACCTGCCATAAGTGGGCAATTTGAGGTGGCAACTGCTCGCAGCTGATGAGCGTTCGCTTTATCCGGCAGCTGAGCATTTCACTTGTCATAGCAGAATTAGATGCATTGAGAAATCCAGCTGGAGATGGTCTGTTTCACTACTGGGAGGCCAGGGATGTTTGGGTTAAAGGTGACATACAATTGTGTCGCTCTTGTGTCAGAGTGAGTCCGTCTTATGAGGTAGGCTAACGTTCATTTACAGCCTAGTGTAAGCAGGAGTCGTTCTCTGTCGTTCTGGTGAAGTTTTGGAAAGAATGTAGGCAGTTCAATGGCCTGATTAAGATGGAAAGCTGAAAGTACCTTCAGTAGGAAGGAGGGGTGAGTCCTCAGCAACACCTTATGATGGTGAAATTGCAAGTACGGTGCATAGTGTACCAGTGCCTGTAGTTTGTTCACTTGTCTGGCAGACATAACAGCTACAAGAAAGACCACCTTCCACGTGAGGTATTTTATGTGCGAGGATTTCATAGGCTCAAATGGTGGCAGCATTAGCTGCTCCAGCACAAGATTGAGATCCCAGTTTCTGCTCTTGAGTCCAGGAGCTTGTGGGCTTCAATATACAGGGTGGAACCCACTTTTTCGATGAACTTCGTATAGGACAAGTCCTCGGGGGGGGGGGGGGGGGATAGGGTTCCTGGGGGTCTTCTGCAGGGTCAGAAGGAAACCCTATGAATGATCCCGGCAATGAAGGTGGCGAATCTGGCTGCGGGGATGACTGCAGTGAAAATCGGGGCAAGGGCAATTCAGCCCAGTCCGCTGGTGGTTCCCTTGGAACTGGCGAGGCTCGCATTGGAGAGAGAGAGAGTGTCTGCGTAATGGTGTTGGAGAGAGGCGCGGGCTCAGCGGACTCAGTTGTGCATAGGTGTAGCCCGTCTGGAGGGAGGAGAAGAATCCCGTGAGAGCAGCAGAGATCTGTGAAATGGTTTGTTGTGCGATATCCGGTACTGGGGGAGGCAGAGCAGGCAGCTGACCTTGCCGCTGCTTATAGTGCACCACTGCCAAAAGGATGTTGGAATCTGGGGCCCAAGGGCATTGTAGTTGAGGGCGTTCATCCCCTAGAGCCCTGATCTTCTTGTGTAGGGGTTCTTGAAGCTGTGTGGAGTTATGTCGCCATTGGGAAGGTGAAGAAAGGTCTGAGTAACCTGCAGGGAAGATGACGATGAGTCCTGCGAGTCGGAGTGGGAAAGCACATCAATGAACCCCCTGTTTGCCATTTGTGCCGTCGATGGGCTTCTTTGACAAGATCTCCGCTTATATGTTCTAAGCTGGGGAACCACAGAGAGATCTGTGGGGACATTGCCCTCATCTTCACTCCAGTGAGGCAGCGGAGCATCAGTACATCGCAGCGGCTCCTGTTGAAGATTGATGTGGCAGTCTTCCTGCGCATGCATCGAGAACTGTGTCGAAGGATGCGTCGATGGCTTGTGCGTCGATCGGCGCGCCAAAGCCTCTTGTGCCGTGGATCACATCAAGGAGGTCTGCGTCGACAGTCGTACCGGGAGCGCATGCGTGGTGTTGCTCGCATTGGCGCCAGTTGATGCCATTGGTCTCGGGGTCGATGCCAGAGCCTCGGGTGTCTGATGCTCACGTCAAGGCTCGTGTTACGGATCACAGTCTTTGGGCTGAGATGGATCTTGATGGCTATGCTTGGGCTTAGACTTACTGTCCCTCTGTTTAGCAGAGCCCTGGGGCCCTAGGGACGATGCCCGTTTCTCCATGTGGGCCTGTTTTGGTGCCGGCCCTGGCGAGAAGTGTGCTTCTGAAGGGGGGCATACGTGCTCTTTGCTGCTGGCCCTAGTCGAAATGCATCCACAATGTTTGCATGTCGCCTAGTCGTGGCTGGGGCCCAGGCACATAACAATCTGAGTGTCCATCAATGATGGACATAATTTTATCACATTCACAGGGCTTAAAGCCCGAAGGTCGGGGCATACCTGCACGGTGTTGAGCCTGTCTTCAAAGTTTTTGGGTTTTTTTAGACACTGAGGAGATAAGAGCTCCACGTGCATTCTTGCTCGCGGAAGGAACAGACTGAGGAGGGGATGCCCTGCTGCGTGGGAAAGCATACGCAGCTGCACAGAGCTGAGCTCTGTAACAGCTTTGGCAAGCTCTGCCTCATGACATCTGCAGGACGTTCCCCATGAAAGCATGGCTAATTCAGCCCTGGTATCGACGGGAAATGGGAGAATAAAACAGAGAATATCATAATGCCTCTGTATCACTCCATGGTGTGACCTCATCTCGAGTATTGTGTTCAATTCTGGTCCTACATCTCAAGAAAGATATAGCAGAATTAGAAGAGGTACAGAGAAGGGTGACCAAGATGATAAAGTGGATGGAACAATTCCCCTATGAAGAAAGGTTAAAGAGGTTAGGACTCTTCAGCTTGGAGAAGAGACAGCTGAAGGGAGATATGATTGAGTTCCATAAAATAATGACTAGAATGGAACTGGTAAATGTTAATCAGTTGCTTACTCTTTCAAAAAGTACAAAGCCCAGGGGACACACAATGAAGTTACTGGGTAATACATTTAAAACTAATAAGAGAAAATATTTTTTTCATTAACGCATAATTAAGCTCTGGAATTCGTTGCCGGAGGATGTGGTATTAAGGTAGAGTTGCAGAAATCTACTGCTTATTCTTGGATAAGCAGCTTGGAATCTGTCTACCCCTTGGGATCCTGCCAGGTACTTGTGACCTGGATTGGCCACTGCTGGAAAGAAGATAATGGGCTTGATGGACACTTGGTCTGACCCAGTATGGCAAACCTTATGTTCTTGTGCTGTCTCTCACGTGCTCAATCATATACAAACACAGATACATCCCCTCTGGAATAACAAGGTGCAGCAGTAGTAACCTCCTTCTTCAGTCCTTAGGACCCACTAGATTTCCTCTTTTTTGAAGCTTCCAGGTTTGCTGTTCCTCCTTCTGATTGTGGGGATAGGGGCTGGATCATGTAGAGGAAAATCAATGCTTATTTCACCCTGTGGGCTGCACTGCTTTTCACTTTGGGAGTGGGGAGAAAACGATGTGTCTTACATTCTCACAGGATGCACTGTTCCTCACTGCTGTGGCCAATGCTTCTTGAGGCTGTGTGGGCCGTGCTGATCTTCTTGTTGGTTCTAGGAGAAATAGGAGGAGACCAATGCTTTTTGTGCCCTGCAAGCCACCCTGATCATGCTTGCTGGGGTGGAGAAAGGGAGAAGGAGGTGGAAGATTTTTGCTGTTAGGTACTCTGGCCGCAGATGGCTGCATCAGGCCCCCCTTACCTCCTCCTCCGGTGCCGCATGTGCCTGGTCCCATCCACTCTCGCGGCTTCCGCCGCCAAACCTATGCCAACCCCCGTGGCAGGAGAGACGACCCCAGACCTCTTCACGACGCTAGGCTGCAGGCCGATGCTGCCAGCAGCCCCCTCCAGCCTGGGCCATTCCTAGGCGCACAGCCATGCCCCTTGCTGACTTTTAAAGGGCCATCCATGACGAATTGCAGCCCAGCCCCCTGGATGACATCAGGAGCCTGGGACTATTTCCGGGAACTTCCTCTTCCTGTTTCTTGACTTGGCAATGAGTCGGCTTCGCTTCTGTGGAGTCTTCGGTGCTTCGTTTGTTCCTTGGTCCCTGTTCATGTCTTCCGAGTCCTGTTCCTATTCCTGCTCCTGCTCTCATCCTTGGTTCCTGCAGACAGATCTTCTGGCTTCGACCTCGGACTGGCTCTCGGCGACCCTCTGGCTTCTGACCTTGGACTAGCTATTGGTGATTCTCCCGGCTGTTGTCCAACCACCTTCACAGGGGCCCACCTAAGACCAATCGGCCCTGGCACCCAAAGGCTCAACCCGTGGGGAACGGGGTTGGTATTGGCGAAGCTCCAGCCGGCCCCTGCACCAGCTCAACCTCACCTCCTGATGGTGGGGACCTGCGGGGGTTCGCCCTTTCAGGTAGCGCCAACTCCCCCTCGGGCAAAGGGTCTACATTCTCGTCCGTTAACCCAACATTTGTTTCCCATGCTAAGCCATAGTTGAACAGATTCCAAGAGGTAAACTTCTCCAGGCCATCAATGATGGTCAGCACTGAATCCCAAGAATCATTGGCACCAAAAGGCAGCCTTCTCCAGTTTACATAAAATATGGCTCTGAGACTTCATGAGATTTATATTCCAACGAGGAATTCTTGCCTGAATTCCTCTTGGACCTTTCTTCTCCACAGAAAAGGAAAACTCTTTACCTGAAAACCTCACCTTTTCAAATTTTATTCAGACTATGACCAAGTCCTTTCCCATTAAGTTACAGGTTAAGGACAAGACCAGGGCATTCTTATTTGGCCTCTTCAAGTACTTGTATGCCCAAAAGAGTCAGTGGCAGTGTTCATCCACCCTCATTACCAGAAAATTCACAACTGAATATGGAAAATACCATACTCTATCCCCCCAATTGTTAAAAAGACAGGCACTAAGTATCGTGCCCAGGCAATTGATGGATTTGACCTATCCCAATTGCTATCCCACCCTGTGCAGAACACAGCAGATAAATTCCTTATTAATATGAAATTTTGAGATTATATAATTTCAGTCTCTTAGGAGTTGCATTGGCTATCACTTAATATCAGCTACCAATTTAAAACACTTACATTAACATTTAAAATCATGAATGGGTTGGATCTTGAATATTTGCAAAATTATTTAGTGCTGTATGACCCAGGTCATTTATTAAGATCATCTCAGGAGAGTCTCTCATTAACTCCATCAGTCGTACAAGTTAAGTTGGTGAGTGCCTGGAATCAGGCTCTCTGGCTAATAGCCTCACAGTCCACAGCTTTGGAATTCCCTACCAAAGGAGCTCAGATTAGAAACTGATCCATTATCATTCTGTCATGGTTCAAAAATATAGTTACATCAGCAAGCTTGTTATATGATCTCTGTTGGATCTTTGTTATTGATTTATTATTGCTGTCATAAAAGGAGTGATTTGTATTTTAGTTTGACTCATGTTTGATATTATATGTCAGAAAGTATGTATCAGTTGTATATGTAATGGTGTTTTTTAGAAACCCGATAAACCATTTACATGGTTCATTTCTTGCAGTCATAAGCAATTATTATGATTCAGTTACTGCTGGTGGGTTCTTCGAACTCTTAAAATGTTAAAGTGCTCAAGTAATGTTTTCATTTAGAAGGCTGAGTCATGGTAGGACTTGTAGTCCTGGATTATTTTTTTATTTTGTTGATTTTATTTTTATTGAATTGATTGATGTGTATGTACATAGATACGTATTGTTGAACGATGTTCATCACTTTGGACAATTTGTAAAAGCAAGCCATAAATTTAATAAAATGAAAGATGAAAATGCTTTCTCAAAAGGGAAATCACCAAGGTAAAAGAAAAGTAAAACTATTGTTATTCATTTATGGTAAAAAAAAAAATAATAATCTTCTGCTAGAATAACCTTGCAGTAAGTTCAAATGTATGAGATAAATATCAGTTCAGTTGGAAATGATTTTAAGCAGGATATAATACTTTTCCAGCTCTGCTAGTGCCAACCAAAGGTATCATCAGCAAGCTGCTGTATAGTTCTGGCAGGTGTGAACTAGAAAATTGCTATAATGTGCCACATGGCATTCTGTGATACATCACAATGATTCACAGTGACTGGAAGTTATTTTTTTCATAGGAAATAATTATCTCCAGTTACTTTGAAATAAAAACTGAGGTAAAACTCAGAACAACAGTGTAATTTATACATAGATACTTTAATTTCTGAGCATTCCAATGACAAAGCAAACTCCTCATACAGAAACTCTTGTGATCCATAACTTTGTACAGCATTTATTTTACTGGGTGATTATTGGTAGTTCTAGTTTACAGTTGCCATTTAAAGGAGGATAAAAATATTGAGTTTATATTACTATTATACTAGAGTCATCACTTCCAATTGTATTATATTTCTGCAGATTAAAGAGCTACTTAATTAATTAGAAATAGGAAAGTACAACCGAAGTCCTTTTGCTAACTATTCTCCTGCAAAGTCTTTATCATTAATCAACATAGCTCCAAGGTGCATTACTGATTTTCTTGTTTGGACAAATTACCAGGTAATGATTTTGAAAATCAATGTTGTTAACATTTCCCACATGAAAGACAAATAAAAAGTATAAGAAACACGACTGACATCTGGGGGTGATTGTATCTGATGATCTTAATGTAGACAAAGTGATGACAAATACAAGAAGGATGCTTGGGTGCATAGGGAGAGGAATAGGCAGCAGAAAAAAAGGAGGTAATTTTGCCTCTGTATAAGTATCTGGTAAGATCTCATTTGGACTGGAAATTTAAAGATCCAAACACATATACCCTGGAGAAAAGAAGGAAAAAGGGAGATATGATTGAGATATTTAAATACCAGCAAGGAATAAATGCACAGAACATGGACCTCTTTCAATGGAAATGAGAGACTCTGGAAGAAGGGATCATGGGATGAGGGTAGAATGGGGTAGGCTCAGAGGTAATCTAAGGAAATATTTCTTTACAGAGAAGGTGGTGAATGCATGGAACAGTCTCCCAGTGGGAAGCTGTTCCATGCATTCTGTATCAGAATTCAAGAAAGCATGGGACAATCATTTATTTTTATTGAGGCTTTTATATACCGACTTTCTTGATACAAATCAAATCAACTCGGTTTACAATGAACTAAGCAGAATATAAAATTAACCAATCAACAAGAGATACGGAGCATACAGTTACATTATAACAAGGAAGCCTTAACTTGGAGTAGGAAAATAAAGAAGGGGTGAACGGAGCAATAAATATATAAAGTGAAATAAATAGAATAAATACTATATACAGAAGAGGGGGCAAGAGGGCCAACCTCTTTAATGGAGTCTCTGCGGGACTTATAGTAACAATGGCAAAAAAAGACCAAATGGTCCAGCCATTCTGCCTAGCAAGTTTTATTATGATAGCAACTGCTGCTCTATGCAGGTTACCCCCATGTGTTTTGTTAAGGGCAGTAACTGCTGCTCCTTGCCAGTTACTCCCAAGCCTTAGGTTAAGGGTAATAATATTTCAATCAAACCAAGCAACTGCCAAACCCTTAACAACATTACTGCCAGCAACATTTTTCCAGGGTGAGCAGCCTTCTTGATAATTCAGACAGTGCTGCTTGAATGTGCTTTGCTTTTGGACTTGGCCATATAAGCAGTCCTGAGCTTTATCCCTAATGTCTTTGTATCAGTATGCTGGAGCGTAAATGTCGGGGCCCAGAGTTGGCTGTTGCCTGAATCCAATTTCTCGTTTCCCTCCTCACCATCGAGTGATAGGGATTGTAGAACTAAGTAGTTGTATGGATGGACAGACCGGATGGGCTGTGTGGTCTTTATCTGCTGTCATGTTCTATGTTGCTACAAAAGGCTTGATGCAGAGGCAGCACTCACAATCCCTAAGCACGAGGGACAGAATCTTAGCAATCACATACAATTGACAACTTATTGCCAGACTTGACACAGGAGAGCTTGGTGCCTGAGGGAATTGTTGCTGTGATAGATGCATGGGAAAACAATGGTAGTTGGGAATGAAGGATTATGGCACTCTAGACCCAGTAGATGCTGGTTCTAATTGAACTAAAAGCTGAAAGAAGCAGGAGGAAAATTCCAGGCTACAAAAAATAAAATTAAAAGCTAATAAATAAATAAATATACTTAATTGAAATTGTATTTATTTCTTTCAAAATTATACATTGGTTTAGTACTTGCTTCATTTCTAAGTTTCACATTATGCTCTATTTAGCATTCATATTAGTAATATATTTTGGAAAGTTGAAGTTCACTGAGCAAGTTTCCATCATCTCTGCACCGGTTCCCCTTAGCACAGTAATGAAATGCAAACATCTAATTCATGCTATATGAGCATAATCGCTTCTCAATTGCATTATATATTCTTGAAATAATTTCAATAGAAAATGAACATTTAGAAAGGATAATGTTGTACTAGGTTGATGCAGAAATTCACAGAGACTTCTAAGGAATAAATATCATTGTCATTTTAACTCAATGTTTGACAAATGTTTTGGTAATTATTGGAAGTCTGTGACATTCTGGGATACTGGTACCCTATTGCTATGTTCTTCTAAATGAGCTGGAACTTTACCATTGCAAGGAGGTCTATGCCTTTAAGCCTTGTTGGAAATCCTGGGAGATCCCTGACATGTGAGTGTATGGTGAATTCCCATTTTTAAAGGGAAAGTTCCAGCTCCTTTTCTTGCTCCTATGTTTTGGGCCTACTACAAAAGCCACTAAGAGAACTATGCAGACTGTCATCTGAAAGATCCTTTTTCCTTCAAGGAGCTTCACTGGCCTATACTAATGAAATTGCTAAATAAAAGGAAGAAATAAATAAATAAATAAATAAATCCTCTCATTTGTGGTAGGTATATCGGCTGTGTTGAGATTTGGACCTGGTGAATAATGGCTTTGTGGGTAATAAAGCCTATGATACTTGGGGCATTCTAGTTATGATGGGACAAGGCAGAAACACGAATTACATCTGTGTCACTTCAGCATAAAATGCCAGATACAGTTATGTTTGATTCAGTTACCAAGAGTACAGACTGATATAATGACTGATGTTAACGCAACTGATTTAAATTTCTGTTTATTGAATGACCAATCTGTAGACTAATAAACAAATATTTGATTGGTTGGTGGAAAAGAAAACCAGATATTTCATGTATTGTGGAACCATGGCTTTTAGACATAGGCATAGTGTTGATCATTCAGCTATGTCCATTGCACAATAGGATATTCTTTAAATTCAGGTAGGCAAAAGAGGTAGTAGAGTGCTAATTGCACCTAAGAAACCTCTTGATTCTACTTTTTCACAAACAGACTCTGACTGACCAGAGCTACAAGATTTTAATTTTAACAACAGTAAACTGGTCGACCTGTCTGTGTTATTGTCCACCTGGGCTTAGGAGAACCAACTGTTCCCAATTATTGAAGCATTGATTACCTCAGAGATTAATTTGCAGAGAATGATTCTTATGAGCAGTTTTAATATGCATTAAACTTTTTTTGATGATTTCTTAATTTTGACAGCCTCTTTGGGAATAAGACAACTGCTTGATAAGATAACTCAAGGCTGGCCATTAATTGGATTTAGTTTTTGTAGGTAATCAATTACATTTGACATGTATGATTGAATATCTCCTTATGTAAACCCAAAGTGCAGATAAATAGGGTACAACAACTCAGTTGAGATTATATTGACATGACCTTATTGTGTGGTGACTGGTTTCCAGCATTAAATCTATATTGACTACTGCACCAACTACTAACTCCTCCAATGAGGCATGGCTAGATTCTTTAAAGAAGACTCAAGACCAGGGAGCAAAGGCTGCACAGTGATCCTGGATGGCCATATGGTTTAACAACTGTTTGAAGGTCTGACTCAGTATAGCAAATTCTTATGACGGCTACAGTCTGCTGAGCACTGCTTGTGAAAGACTAAATCTTTTTTCAATCTAGCCATATATATATTTCACAGCTAGATCATTATTGACAAATGTTAAAGAGTTTTACTCTGCCAAGATTCAGAGCACTGGAAATTCTCTTAGAGAATTGTAACAAATTGTGAAACAACTGCCACAATAGTAATGAGGAGTCAACTGTCTGATTGAAGAGAACAATTTGCGGTATATTTTGCAGAAAAAGTTACCAAAACATGTGCTCACTTTTCTGCTGATTGCAATGTGTTATTAGATGTTACCCCTCTGATAGTGAGAAATGGGAATGTTTTATTGAGGTATCATGTGCTGCAGTAACTGAATTAATGTCTTCTATGAATAGTTTATCTTGCCCCTTTAGCCCATACTCCCATAAGGAGACTGGAGAAGCAGTGACTAGATTGATCATTCAATCTTTGACTAAAGGGTGTTTACGAGCACAATTAAAACAAGCAAGTATAAGGCCCATGTTGAAAAAAGCTAAATTTGATCCATCTGAGGTAACCAACAAATGCCCCACATCACCTTTGCCTTTTTAAGCTAAGGTGTTCAAGGTGGTTGTTTTGAAGCAATTAAAAAAGTTTTTCAGGATCATGAACTATTGTATCAGTAGAAGTTTGGTTTCCAGGTTGGACACAACATTTAAATATTACTACTATCTAGTCTTGACAAGTTCCAAATAGGCCTTGATAGTAGACAAAGATTCTTTTAAATATCCTCGCAGGATGTGATACTCTCAATCATGATGTACTTCTACTGAGATTAGGAGAATTGGGGATTCATAGCATTGTACTAAAATGGTTTAGATCTTATCTTGAAGGGCATATTCAATGAGTAATGATGAAAGCAGATCTTCTTTTCTTGGTTTCTTCTTAAGACTGGAGTCCCATAGGGTTCTGCCCTGTCGACTATGATTTTTACGTCTACCTAAAGCCAATTTGTAGATTATTTGCTGATTTGGGTCTTGATTATAGACTTTATGCAGATGATATACAGTTTTCTTTGCTGGTATCATCTACCATTGACATCATCTTGAAACAAGTTGCAGATGTTAAAGCCATAGGTCAATGATCATATTTGTATAAACTGGGATTTATATTAATAAAATGGAGATTATGATGCTTGCGAGGTTTCGAAGTGATGATGTTCCCTCTTTCTACCCAAGTTAGAAATTTGGATGTCATTTCTGACAGCATATTATCTCTACAATCCCAGATTAGGAATTGCATTCAAAATTCCTTCTACAATTTAGGATTATGTAAATTAAGACCATTTTTGCAATCAGAAGATTTGTGATCTGTGGTACCGGCACTTGTAGTTTCTAGCTTTGATTACTGTACCTCTGCAGGCACTGGTCTTCCAGCTTTGACAGTAAAGACTGTACAGTTAGTCCAAAATGCAGCAGTTAATCCAAAATGCAAAAGTGTGAATATTAACTGGTGCCTCACATCATGGACATATTAATCCTATTTTACAGTTTTTGCATTTGCTTCCAGCGATATGGGGTGCTAAATTTAAGATCTTATTGTTAATCTTTAAGGCTTTGCATAATGAAATACCATTATGCATGAGCGCTGCACTGAAGATTTATTTACCAACCCTCCTTTTAAGATCTCAAGGTAGAAACTTGCTGGAGATACCATCAATTCATCAAATGCAGCTATGAAAAATGCAGGAGAGAATGTTTACAGTTGTCAGTGCAATAATTTGCAATTTAGAACATGTATTAAAACATTTGGAAAGAAAGTTAAAGGGTTTCTGTTTACCCAAACATTTAGAGGTTAAGAGGAATTTTATCTCCCTGACAATTTATTAGACCTAGACTGGTGAGACCTAATAGTTGGATTTTTTAGTCTTTATTTTAATATGGTTTTGTATGGTTTTTCTGTAACCTACCTAGGGTTAAAGATAGTGCTAGCTAGAAATATTTTAAATAGAGACTTGCGTGAGCTGAAAACTCTTGTGGAAAATATAATGAATGTCTGGTGACAAGAGTATAGAAAAAGAGAAAAAAACGTTTTCCTTACCTTATGGGGAAGGGACTTTTTGTGCTGAGTGTGTGCTCTCATCATGTGGTTAATCTCTTCTAGAGTTAAGTTTAAAAAGGAGATTTTGCTGATGATGTTTCATAGTATTGTGAGATTTGTTTTACTATCATATTGTTTGTGGCTATGAACTTGTAAATATCTCTATTCATGTGAATAAAATTAGATACATTTTGAACCACCACCATGTTTTATGCTTGAATTGCTAGTCTGTGACTTGACTCCTTGGTACATAGGAGCAGCAAGTATTTCCATCTGAATGAAGGTTCTAGTGATCTAGTCTATCATTTCAGAGAAGTATTTCTCAACCTTCTTCAGTAAAAGCGTTCACCTTGAGCAGTCTACTACATTGTGTAACTAAGACTACACAAGAACTCATTAACATAGGCAGGGATTGAAACTTTCCTACCAATTAAGGGTTACATAGAAATTGGCATCAATGTGGGGGCTTGAGGTAAACATTTGAACAGTAATAGCAAGTCTGAGGTATTTTTAGAGATTTTTTTAAAAATGTTTTTGCATGGTTTTGAGCATCTTGCTATGTTGTTAACACGGCACCCCATTCATCTCTATGGGCCAAAGATGACCGAAGACTGTTGGAATGCAGGAGCACCGGAAGAGTAAAAGAGAGGCCTTTGAGTGTGTGCAGGAGCTGAAGCACACAAAGAGAAAGTGAGGGAGGAGCTTCTACCAGCTTCTAGAGTTCCTCAGTGGCTCATGTCACATAGTAACATAGAAAAAGACCAAATGGTCCATCCAGTTTGCTCAGCAAGTTTCTTATGGAAGTAACTGCCGCTCCGTGCAAGTTAAACCCATCTTTCTGCTAAGGGAAGTAACATTAACAATCAAAACCAAGTACAGACAGATTAAACATTTCCTCTGTTTAGCAGGCTTCTATTTTCCTTTTAGTCTGTTTTTATTTTTTTTAGACTTTTTTTTTCATTTTAGTTGATGAATTTTTAGGGTTTTATGATTCTATTGCTTTATGTCTTTGTTATATTTTATTATATGTGCTGAGTTGTTTTATGTTCTCATTTACTTTTTACAATTATGTATGTTCTACTGTACCCCACCCTGAATGTAGGAAGGGTGGGTAACAAATGTTTTAAAATAAATAAATACTGTCAAACCCAGATCAAAATTACTGCTGTCAATATTTTTACAGGGTGAACAACCTTATTGATAATTCAGACAATGCTGCTTGAACATGCTATGCTTTTGCACTTGGCCATAGAAGCAGTCCTGTACTTTTCCCCTAATCTCTGTGTATCAGTACCCCAGACCATAAAACTCAGGGCCCTGACTTTTTCCTCCCACCTTCGAAGCAGAGAGCGATGTTGCAGTTGCGTCAAAATCATGACAGATACTTGGTTAAGGGTAGTAATCCCCATGCATTCTGTTAGGGGAAGTAGCTGCTACTATAAGCGGCTTCACCCCATGCACCCTTTTCTTCATTTCCACCTCTAGTTTTTAGGATCCACAGTGTTTATCCCAAGCTTTTAATTTGTTTACTGTTTTCATCTTCACCACCTCCTCCAGAAGGGCATTCCAGGCATCCACCACCCTCTCCATGAAGAAATATTTCCTGTTGTTGGTTCTGAGTCGTGACCCCTAGTTCTAATGTTTGTTTTCCAATAGAGACATTTTGAGGATTGTGCATCATTAAAACCTTTCAGGTATCTGCAGGTCTGTTCTCCCCCTGCACCTCCTCTCTTGCAGGGTATACATATTCAGATCCTTCAGCCTCTCCTCAGATATTTTCTGATACAGACCCCACCTCATTTTGGGGTCTGTATCTCTGGACCGCCTCTGTCCACAGTACTCCAGGTGAGGCCTCACCAAGGACATGTAGAAGAGCACAGTACTCCAGGTGAGGCCTCACCAAGAACATGTAGAAGAGCATTATCACCTCTTTTTTTCTTACTGGTTATTCCCCTCTCTGTGCAGCCCAGCATTTTTCTGGCTTTAGCTATTGCCTTGTCACATCGCTACACCACCTTCACATCACCAGACACTATCATTCCAAGGTCTCTCTCCCAGTCCGTGCACATTAGGCTTTCACCCTCCATCATATACAGCTCCTTTAAATTACCCCACTCCAGATGCATGACTCTGCATTTCCTGGTATTGAATCCCAGCTGCCAAATCTTTGACCACTCTTCAAGCTTTCTTAAATCACTTTTCATTCTCTCTACTCCACTCTATTGTAGATCTTAGTATCATCCACAAATAGACAAACTTTACTTTCTATCCCTTCTGCAATGTCGCTCACAAAGATATTGAACAGAACCGGTCCCAACACAAATACCTGTGGCACCAGACTTAACACTGTTCTCTCTTCAGAGTAGGTTCCATTTACCATTATACGCTGTCTCCTGACAGTCAACCAGTTTGTAATCCACTCCACCATCTTGGCACCAAATCCCAAGCTTCTTATTTAATTCACAAGCCTCCTATGCATGACCATATCAAAAGCTTTGCTGAAATTTAAGTCTATCACATCAAGTACTCTTCTTTGATCCAATTTTCTACTCACCCAATCAAAAACATCCTTCAGATTTGTCTGACAGGACCTTCCCCTGGTAAAACCATGCTGCCTCGGATCCAGCAGCCCACCAGTTTGTAGATAGTTCACTATCCTTTCCTTCAGCAGTGTTGCCATTAGTTTTCCCACCACTCAAGTGAGGTTAACCAGCTTGTAGTTTCCAGCCTCCACCCTGCTACCAGTCTTGTGAAGCGGGACCATCACCGCACTTCTCCAGTCACATGGCACCACTCCATTTTCCAGGGATCTATTGAACAGGTCTTTCAGCAGACCTGCCAGAACATCTCTGAGTCCCTTACTATCCTGGTATGTATCATTCAATGGAGCCAATGAGGAGAGTCATTGCATTGTCAGCAGCAGCAGCACCATAAAAGGCAGGGTATGTCTGAGAGAAGCAGGAGCAGATGATGCTTGGTGAGTTATGAAGGTTTCTAATGAGGTTTATTATTCAGTTTCCTGATCAGTGAGCCATTTTGGAGGCAGAGTACTTAGCAACAGGTTGTTGCTGAGCCTGGACAAAGGACAGGGGTGAAAGAGATTTCAGTGCTGGGATTATTATGAGAGAAGTCAACCCAGTATTATGAATCTGGCCTGTGCTGGTTGCCATAGACCTCATTACAGAGATGAGGAGGTAAAAGAAAAGTCGGGATGTCTCCTAAGAGTGGTAGCTCCACATGTACCAGTGGCAGCAGAAAGAGAGAGACACAGAATCACCTACTACTGAGCCTCCAATTTATGAGGAAGCATGTGCCAGTGTTAAAGATCTAGAAGTCTGACCTAAATTTGGGCCTCAACATATCCTGAAGGGCATCAAATTCTCCCTCCTGGCACCTCCTGATCAGTTCTGGTAAAAGTGCAAATGCCAGCTGAATGGTTTAACAAAAACAATATTCAGCCAATTTTGATCATAATGGAGGTTGCATCCCCTGAAAAATCTGTCCTTCCAGTGGATAGTCCCTGCCTTAGCCCTCCTGTTATGGCAGTCAGGGCCCCATTGAGATAGCTCCATAGTAGATCAATCAAATTGAGGAGAGTGTTCTTGTAGCCAGGGTATGCCTAGCACAACAGGGTAGATGGCTTTTTCGAACCAGGAAAGTGATGGCTTCAGTATATAAGGATCCCGTGCAGAGGCAGACAGGCTGAGTGGTGGTCATAACCTCTACGGGCAAGGGTTCGCCATGAATGGACGAAAGAAGGAGTGGAGTGGGTACTAGCTCAGTTGGTGGTCGTAAATGTTCAACTAACCTCTTGAGAATGAAGTTCCCACCAGCACCTGAATCGATCAGGGCTTGGGTGGCGAATTCGAGAGGCCCAGAGATGATGGAAACAGGAAGTGTCAGTGGAGGAGATGAAGCAGTTAGACCTAGGAAGAGTCCTCCAGCGGATCCTAGGTCTGCATGTTTCCCAGGCAGGTTTGAACTGCATGGCCAGTCTTCCCGCAATACATGCACAGGCCCATCTTCTTAAGAAAATGCATCTCTTTTGCGGTTAGATGACTACGGCCTAATTGCATAGGTTCATCTTCTTCTTCTGGGCTAGGTGTAGTCTGAAGTGGAGTGGGCGGTAAATTCCGGGACCGGACGCCACAGGATATGTGTTTCTTCGGAGGTTTTACCTCAATTGAGCGTTCGCTCAAATTGAGGTCAATTGAGGTCAATTTGCCCCGCCAAGTCCATTAATGAACTTAAAGTGTCTGGTACTCCCGGGCAGCAAGTTCGTCCTTAATGTGGGAATTAAGTCCTCGTAGAAAAAGGGCTCTTAGACAACCTGAGTTCCATAGGAGTTCAGAAGACAGAGTCTAAAATTCAATTACATAGTCCGGGAGTGGTCTGGTTCCCTGTTGTAGATCCGGGAGCACTGAACTGGCAATAGACTGGCGAGCAGGGTCATCAAAAAATGACTTAAAGAGAGCCAGAAACCCAGGCAAGTTATTTAATATATGGTCATTGCGCTCCCAAAGGGGTGATGCCCATGCCAGGTCTTTCCCATCCAACAGGGATTAAATGTAGGAAGTCTTGGTAGCAGCTGTAGGAAAATAAGCTGGTTGCAAAGAAAAATGCATACAGCATTGATTGAGGAAGCCCCTACACAACAGGCCGTCTCCAGTGAAACATGTGGGGGTTGGTAGAAGAACTGCAGTATGCCCGGTGACCACTGGGGGTGATGCAGTCGTGCTGGAATTAGAAGTGTCCATCAGTCTGGAATTCAGCCGGTTGAAGGCTGTAGTCAAAGTGTCAAGAGACCTCTGTTGCTCGGTGATCCGTTGGGCCAGGCCAATAATGGCCTGCAAGGCTGAGAGCTGAGTCATGTCCATGGAGTTAGCAATCTGTTATGTTCGGTGTGACTTGAACTAAATAGTGGACCCTTGGGTCGAGGCGAGTAAAGACTCCACAAACAGGGAGGAATCCTGTGGGGCCTTACCTCGACAGGCAAGGTCCTCAGCAGAGATGCAACAGAGAGAGATAACTTTACTGTACAGCAACAATCTTGTAGATCAAGCAACAAGGCTGGACTCAGCTGATCAGTCCTGTAGAACTCTGCAGCGCGGAGAGTCCTGGTGGATACCTTATCTAGGCTGGCTTGTGCTAGTTGTCCCAGTAGTGGTCCACAGCGCAGAGTAGGCCGGAAGCAGCTGGTAGAATGCACAAGACATGATGGATCCGGTAGTGGTCTGCAAGTGGAGTAACCCAAGAATCCGTGCCACAAAGGTATAGTACTCACACCGAGAAGTTCAAGGCAGAGGTGGCAAAGCCCCGAGGATGACTGGAGCAAGATCAGCAGGGGTAGATGAGAAAGATGCAGGAACTCACTGAAATGAGAAGAGAGAGAGATGGCTCTCCGAGGAGTGGATAGCCCTGAATGCGGCAAGGCCCCGAGGAGCGGGTACCTAGGTCATCCAGTGAGGAAGTCCCAAGGTAGCGGAACTAGCAGGACAAGATTCTTTGCTAACTCACAGCTCAGATGGTCAGCTGGGTTTAAGTATCGTGAGCGAGTGATGTCATGCGGTGGGAACACCCCCAAGGTTCCCGCCATGACATAGTTAAAAGGATGGCAGGCGCGCGCGCGCACATGTGTGCCTAAGTAACCCCGGATGAAATATGGCTGCCGGGAATGCCCACGCCATCCCGGGCATGCCATGAGGGCCGGCCTGTGGAAGTGGAGGCTGCCATTCTGCCAAGACCTGGAGCTGTATAGAGAAAGGAGGTAAGCAGCATAGGTCGCAGCCGCCTGCGACCGACAGGCGCAGCAAGGAGTTTTCCAGTAAGGGCATCAAATGACATCTGGGATGAGACTACCTGGGTTCTGCATGGCAAACCTTATAAGTATCATCTTACTGAGCCCTGTAATGATGTAAATCTTAGATCCAGCATAATTTCACCTGGGTTTCTTCTTTCCTCTTTCTTTCCTTTTTTTTTTTTTTTCTTTTGGGTTGTTTAATATGTATAGTGCATAGTATTGATGTCATATTGATTGTTTTAGTAGACTGTGTTATTGCTGAATATGTATGTTTGCTGTTATCCACTAAGTCCGGTGGATCAACAAAATATAAGTTTTTGAAATAAAGAAAGAAAGAATTAAAACAAATACTATTAGAACTATGAAGGCTGTTTTATTTATTGTTCCCTGGAGAGGGAGGCTCCTGTTGGAAAGGAAGAGGAGGCTGCTGTGGTGTCCTATAGACCTGCAGGGAAGGGATGAGGCACAGTAAGCTATTGTGACATATTAGAACTTTTCATGTGTGTGGCGACCCCCCCTGGTCGCCCATTAGATGGCCCTAGATCCTTGTGATAGGAATTTTACAGCTAAAAGGTGATGCCATCCCAGCAACACCTCCTCCAGAGGCTGTCTGAGATGGGCGGACCATTTTCCTATAAGTGGGGGCTAGGAGGAGGTATGGTGTGGGTTGGTTTTTTTTAATTTGGCTGTTGGAGAAGAATCAGCTGTTAGTTTCTTTTGTTTAAGTGAGGCCCGCACCACTCACTAGGTAGAAGGGAGAACCCTGCCAGGTACTGCCTGCCATTGTAGGGCTACCCTGAGAATAAAGAGAGACATTGGTTGAGAGTTTTGACTGAGTTGAGGATTTTGGGCTGGAGGTGAGACCTGAAGCTTCTTGGAGATGGTCATCCCCTGGATCCAGAGGCTGGGCAAGTGAAGACCTGAAGGTGAAGAGGGCTATATTGACAGTACTCAATCCAGAGAAGATTTTTGGCCATTAGAGGAGTTTGGCTGGGTTCTGTTTCTGAGGAAGTTTTTGCCACCCCTGCTTAGTTGGTACTGAAGCGGAATATCAGACCTTTCTTTCTGAGAAGTCATAGACAGAGAGAAGAAGGAGAAAGATACTGGAGACTCACAGAGGGTTCTCCACACCAACAAGGACCAGGACACAGGCTGGGTACAGAGCCTCAGGTAGGATCTTTCTGTGATCTATGGGGACCCCTCGCAGAGACTGGTCCTCCCCCTCACTCAGAGAAATAGTGGTGAGAAGTGGCTAAGGAACCTGAGAGCTGGGCACTTACACAGAGAAAAGAGGACAACTAGCTGTTACTGCAGTGTTGATGGCTGGACAGTTGTTCTGTCCCCAGTAAAGGGTACATGTTTGTGTCTGTATACATTGCATCCCACCTGTGTTAACTACAGCCCCTCCCTCTTGAGAACTCGTGACACTTTCTGTAACCCAGGACAAAAGTCTGGGAGCCTTGCCTTTAAAGGGAGTTTGCCTTTAACAGAAGCCCCCTCCTCTCTGTTCCTCCCATTGGGAAAGGGTCTGCATGCCTTCTCAATCTAACTTGGGTCTTCTCAGGTGCCTTATTGGCTGAAGGGATTGCTCTTCATGTGTCACATGGATCCTAGGCTCGCCACCATTGGATCTCGCCCCTAGCCCCAGCCTGTGGGGACTTTTCCTGTAATCACTCTCCAAGACTATGGGGCAGTCTCAGCCATGCCATGTAGAAGACACAAGTGCCTGTAACCTCTGTTACACGAACAGCTTTTTTACATTCCTCCTACCGCTTTAATCCTAAAAGACTAATCAGCTTCAAACCCTCATCTTCTTACCCTACATCCCAAGAAACTCCTGTTCCTCCCTCTCCTGCCTATTTCCAGCCACAAAGATCTTCGCCTGGGGCTACATTGAATTCAACAATTGTGAGTAATAGAAAAATTATCTATGCAATAAATGATTCATATTTAAAAGATCTTTGTTTTGGAGACTGATTTGGAGGAAAGTTAGCTGTCTGGATGAGGAAACTTGGGAAGTTTTTATTGAGCCAGAACAACAGTTATTTAACTTTTTGAACAAAATCGGTAAAATATTCTTTGAACTCTCAGTCCTATGTCTATCTGATCTGTCCCAAGCCAGCAGCACCTCATCAGAAAAACAGACATACAGTTGAGAGACACTCACTACCGCCTGGGCCATAAATATCAGCCTCCCTCCACAGAAAGGATTCACCCCAGGGTTAAAACAAACAGGAGGGGACAAGAATCAGTGAAGGAAGTTCCAAAGTAAATTACTTCTGTGTGCCCTTGAAGAAAATGCCACTTCCAAGAAAAGAGTTACATGTGCTTAATAGTACATTGCTGTCCTATTGCATTCTGCCTATACAACCTGACATCTCAGATGAGCCTCTCAATATGAAAAGTAACACTTACGCATTCTGACCTGTATCACTCAGGTTTGCTTGTAACAGTGGTGTGAAATTATAACTAAATGACATCATGCTGCTGCACGTTGCTGTAGAAAATGTGGCTCTGTTTTAAGGGTGGCAGGGTTTTAATGCATGTAGAGTACAGAAACCTAAAGTTTTCAACACATAAGAACATAAGAAATTGCCATGCTGGGTCAGACCAAGGGTCCATCAAGCCCAGCATCCTGTTTCCAACAGAGGCCAACACTTTAGGCTCTCTAGTGATAAACGACTCCTTTCATACAGTGTCCCACAAACTATACTCCCACATAGCAACTTTCTTCCAAAGTTATTTACTCACAGTTTCAGTAGCAACTGTTGCGATTCCGGGTCGGCCCCGGAATCGCTACTTACTCCGTCGGGGTTCCGCGGTGGGCCCGCGTTTCCCGGACCTCCGGGGACCTCGGCCGCCGCGGGCTCGGCGTCTCCCCACCTCGCCCGGGCCTGCACTCCCTCCTGCCATGTCCTCCTCACTGCGACGCAGCAGCCGGCGTTCCTCGGCGGCTGGCCCCGCCCCCTAGACGCGCGCGCGCGCGTCTCAGGCCAATATTTAAAGGGGCCAGCGCGGGAAAAGGCAAGGGACGCCTCCGGATGACATCAGACGCTGCAGGGTATTTAAACCCTGCAGCTTGGCCAGGAGATTGCCTTGAAACGAGGTTCCCAGGTATTTCCTGCTTCCAGTTGCTGCGTTCCCGTGTCTTCCTGGTCTTCGTGGTTCCTGATTCCGGATTGGCTTATGACGTTCCCTGGCTCTCGACTCTGGACTGGCTTACGACGATTCTCTGGCTTCTGACCCCGGACCGGCTTACGTTGACTCTCTGGCTTCTGACCCCGGACCGGCTTACGTTGACTCTTCGGCTCCTGACCTCGGACTGGCTTTCGGTGATCCATTGGCCCCTGACTCTGGACTGGCGAGCGACCACTCTTCGGCACTCAATCTTGGACTTCATCCGACTCGGCCCTCGCGGGCCCTCCTAAGTCCCAGCGGCCGGGTTCCTACAGGCTCCTCTTGGGGGGACTCCGGCTTCCAGGGTGAATCTCCTAAGTCCCAGCGGCCGAACTCCTACGAGCTCCTCTCGGGGGAGGATCGGCTTCCAGGGCGAAGTTCTTCCCACTACTGGACCAGCTCCGTCGTCTCCATCCTCCTCGCCAAAGCCCTTGGTCGCATAGGGCTTCCAGAGTTCCTCCGACTAGTTCCGAGCCCGTCTTTGCCGCCTTCCGGTCGGGGCCACTGCTGCCACCATCTACAGCAACCCCTCCTCTGGTTCCAACCGGCCTAAGGGTCCACGAATCCAACAGATTGCAAGGCCATGGACCCGGCGGACCTTGCCGGTCTAAAGGCTATTCCAGGCATAGCCCAGAAGCTGCAGCAACAGCAATCCTGCCTCGATACACTGATGTCTGCCGTCCAACGCCTGGCGGATCGGGTAGAGGGGACTTCCGCCGTTCGCCCCGCAGCGTCCACGTCTCAGGTCAACCCGGGTTCCCCCATCCCGGTACAGATGCCAACACCTCCTAGGTACTCTGCAGATCCGAAGGCGTGTCGGGGTTTCCTCAACCACTGCTATATCCGTTTTGACCCCCTGCCTGCGCAATTCACCACGGACCGGTCTAAGACGACCTACATTATCTCTCTCCTGGACAGGAAACCCTTGGCGTGGGCTTCCTCCCTTTGGGAGCGCCAAGACTCCCGACTAAATAACCTCGTGCTGTTCGTCAAAGCCTTCCGGAGAATCTTTGACGAACCATCCCGGGCCTCCACAGCTGCCTCAGAACTCCTCCAGTTGAGACAGGGCAATCGCCCCCTAGAGGAATATGCGATGGAGTTCCAGACCCTGGCCACCGAGCTGGCCTGGGGAGAGGACAGTTTACATGGGATATTCCTGGAGGGCCTTTCTCCCCGGCTCCAGGATGAACTCGCGGCCCGGGATCTTCCGGATGACCTACAGGATCTCATAGAGCTGGCTGGACGTGTGGATCGGCGCATTCAGCGCCGCTTTCGAGAACGAAGATCTGGCCAGGGGCTGTCCGCTCATCGAACCACGCCACCTCGGGTTCGAACTTCACCTTCTGCGGCAGCTGCCTCTCCGCCTGAGGAACCCATGCAGTTGGGCCGGGGCCCTCTCTCGGCCGAAGAACGAAGGCGTCGACGCTCACAGGGGCTATGTCTCTACTGCGGTGGTAACGGGCACTTCCTGGCTCGCTGCACAGAGCGCCCGGGAAACGCCCGAACCTAGAGTCTAGTGGGGAGTTGATTCTAGGCAGTACCTCTCCAAACTCCCCATGTACCGTTCCTGCGAGACTCTGTCTTCCTGGAGGAGGCTTCGATACCCTGGCGCTGCTTGACTCCGGGTCCGGGGGAAATTTTATCCTCCGAGAGCTGGCGCAACAACTTCAGCTCAAAGTCTTGCCCCAGGAACCACCTTTCGAGTGTCATCCATCCAGGGAATTCCTCTTCCAGGGACCATTTCTACTCGTATGAGTCCTCTTCAGCTTCAGGTCGGGCTTCTTCATAAGGAGGAGATCTCTTTCCTCATCCTCGAGAAATCCATCCACCCGCTCATCCTCGGACTACCTTGGCTAAGGAAACACTCGCCGGTTATTGACTGGCACTCGCTTCAGATCACGTCTTGGGGGCCCACCTGCTCCCACAGCTGTCTTCTTGCTCGCCCGCTTCAGACGCTCCCGCTTCTGGCAGCCCCGCTGACAGTGCCACCACAGTACCAGGCCTTCCGGGATGTTTTTTCCAAAGAGAAGGCAGAACTATTACCTGAGCATCACCCTTTTGATTGTGCGATTGATTTGCTACCTGATACCACGCCCCCTCGTGGGAGAGTATACCCTCTGTCCTTGCCAGAGACTAAGGCCATGTCCGCCTATATTAAGGAGAACCTGGACCGAGGGTTTATAAGACCATCTAATTCTCCGGCTGGTGCCGGCTTCTTTTTCGTGGCCAAAAAGGATGGGTCTCTCCGGCCCTGTATCGACTACCGGGGTCTAAACCAGATCACCCGGCGAGACCGATATCCATTGCCTCTGATTCCGGAACTCCTGGATCGCCTGCAAGGGGCCCGCATCTTCACCAAGCTAGACCTTAGAGGGGAGTATAACCTTGTACGAATCCGGCCGGGGGGACGAGTGGAAGACCGCCTTTAACACCAGGGACGGTCATTATGAGTACCTCGTCATGCCGTTTGGTCTCTGCAACGCCCCAGCCATATTCCAAAACTTAATGAACGAGGTGCTTCGCGACCTCCTGTACACCTCAGTCATTGTCTACCTGGACGACGTGTTGATTTACTCCCGGGACCTTGAAGAGCATCGTCAACATGTGCGCCAGGTTTTGCTGAAGCTAAGGGAAAACCGCCTGTATGCCAAGCTGGAGAAATGCCAGTTCGAGGAAGAATCGTTGCCCTTCCTGGGGTACATTGTCTCTTCGACCGGCTTCCGCATGGATCCCGATAAAGTCGCGGCTATCCGGAACTGGCCACAACCCGTGGGAGTTAAGGCGCTCCAGCGTTTCCTAGGCTTCGCTAACTTTTACCGCCACTTTATCCCGCACTACTCCTCCTTAGTGGCGCCGTTAACGGCTCTCACCCGCAAGGGCGCCGACGCCCGGAATTGGTCCCCCACTGCGGTACAGTCCTTCCACGATCTTAAGGAGGCCTTCCTCCAGGACACCTGCCTCCGACACCCGGACCCTCTACGCCCGTTCATTGTGGAGGTGGATTCCTCCAATGTTGCCGTGGGGGCCGTCCTGTCCCAGACTTCCAAGGACGGTAAAACCCGGCCATGTTCCTACTTCTCCCGCAAGTTTTCGCCTGCCGAAAAAAACTACGGTATCGGAGACAAGGAGCTACTAGCCATTAAGTTGGCCTTTGAAGCCTGGCGCCAGTGGTTGGAGGGGGCCCAACATCCGATCATAGTTTACACGGACCACAAGAACTTAGAGTTCCTGTCCCAGGCACAAAGGCTTAATCCCCGGCAGGCACGCTGGTCCCTTTTTTTCAGCCGGTTCGAGTTCACCCTTCGGTATCGACCAGCGGCCAAGAATACTAGGGCAGACGCCCTCTCACGTACGTCTGAGATTGAGGACACCTCCGAACCCCCTCAATACATTTTGGATCCAGCTAAGGTCCAACTGGCAGCCACTGAACTCGCTCCTGCGGGGAGGACGGTAGTTCCGGTCCATGCAAGACGGAAGGTCCTAGCATGGGCACACGACTCCCTGACGGGTGGTCATCCCAGGATCGCTCGAACCCTTCAATTGCTGACGGAGTTCTATTGGTGGCCACGGGTTAAGGAGGACATTCGTCTGTACGTACAATCCTGTCCTACATGTGCACGGCAGAAGCCTCCGCCTGGTCGCCCCTGAGGACTTCTCCAGCCACTCCCTATACCCTCGGAGCCCTGGACCCACATCTCCACGGACTTCATCGTAGAGTTGACCCCGTCTCAAGGGAAGACTGTGGTTTGGGTCACTATTGACCGCTTCTCGAAGATGGCCCATTTTGTACCACTTGCCAAGTTGCCTACAGCCCCTGACTTGGCTGAACTATTCATTCAGCATATCTTCCGGCTGCATGGGTTGCCTCAACATATTGTCTCTGACCGAGGGCCTCAGTTCACGGCCAAATACTGGCGGGCACTCTGCAGGAAGTTTGGGGTTCAGCTAGATCTAACCACGGCTTTCCACCCCCAGGGCAACGGCCAGGTTGAACGCACGAACCGTACTCTGAAAGCGTTCCTCCGGGCTTTTGTCGGTGAGCAGCAGGACAACTGGGTCACGCTTCTTCCCTGGGCCGAGTTCTCCTACAATCGCCATCGACACTCCGCCACGCTACAGTCTCCCTTCCAGCTGGTTTATGGAAAGGTTCCCAAACCTCCACTACCATTACCGGTGTCCACCTCCTCGCCAGCGGCGCAACTGACAGCCAACCAGATTCATCAGCTTTGGCACGCCACACAAGAGAAGCTCCACCGCACCGCCGCCCGGTTCAAGGCCTACGCAGACAAGTCTCGGCGACCCGCTCCAGTGTTCCTGCCCGGATCGAAGGTATGGCTCAGTACCAAGAACATCCAGCTCCGGATTCCTTCCATGAGGCTGGCGCCTCGCTACATTGGTCCCTTCCAAGTAGCCGAACGTGTGGGCGTGGTTTCTTACCGCTTACGTCTTCCTTCGACCCTTCGAATACATGACGTCTTCCATGTCTCCCTCCTCAAGCCTGTGGTCCTCTCCCGCTTTCGGCCTCTGCCCCCGGAACCCGCTGCTGTCGCTTCTGACCCCGGGGCCACGTACACGGTTAAAGAGGTCTTGGATGTTCGGTTCCGTCGTCATCGGTGGGAATACCTTCTGTCTTGGGAGGGATATGGCCCAGAGGAGAATTCCTGGGAGCCCTCTTCCCATATTTTGGATAAGGACCTTCTTCGCCTGTTTCATGCCGCGCACCCGGACAAGCCGCGGCCCCCCGGGAGGGGGCGTGAGAGGGGGGGTACTGTTGCGATTCCGGGTCGGTCCCGGAATCGCTACTTTCTCCGTCGGGGTTCCGCGGTGGGCCCGCGTTTCCCAGACCTCCGGGGACCTCGGCCGCCGTGGGCTCGGCGTCTCCCCACCTCGCCCAGGCCTGCACTCCCTCCTGCCATGTCCTCCTCGCTGCGACGCAGCAGCCGGCGTTCCTCGGCGGCTGGCCCCGCCCCTTAGACGCGTGCGCGCGTCTCAGGCCAATATTTAAAGGGACCAGCGCGGGAAAAGGCAAGGGACGCCTCCGGATGACATCAGACACTGCAGGGTATTTAAACCCTGCAGCTTGGCCAGGAGATTGCCTTGCAACGAGGTTCCCAGGTATTTCCTGCTTCCAGTTGCTGCGTTCCCGTGTCTTCCTGGTCTTCGTGGTTCCTGATTCCGGATTGGCTTACGACGTTCCCTGGCTCTCGACTCTGGACTGGCTTACGACGATTCTCTGGCTTCTGACCCCGGACCGGCTTTCGTTGACTCTCTGGCTTCTGACCCCGGACCGGCTTACGTTGACTCTTCAGCTCCTGACCTCGGACTGGCTTTCGGTGATCCATTGGCCCCTGACTCTGGACTGGCGAGCGACCACTCTTCGGCACTCAATCTTGGACTTCATCCGACTTGGCCCTCGCGGGCCCTCCTAAGTCCCAGCGGCCGGGTTCCTACAGGCTCCTCCTGGGGGGACTCCGGCTTCCAGGGTGAATCTCCTAAGTCCCAGCAGCCGAACTCCTACGAGCTCCTCTCGGGGGAGGATCGGCTTCCAGGGCGAAGTTCTTCCCACTACTGGACCAGCTCCATCGTCTCCATCCTCCTCGCCAAAGCCCTTGGTCGCATAGGGCTTCCAGAGTTCCTCCGACTAGTTCTGAGCCCGTCTTTGCCGCCTCCCGGTCGGGGCCACTGCTGCCACCATCTACAGCAACCCCTCCTCTGGTTCCGACCGGCCTAAGGGTCCACGAATCCAACAGCAACATCCCAAGGCAATACAACAAACAATGAGACCTTCTGTTATAAGTAGTAGCACTAATGATTCTTTTTGGCAACAAAATTAAAGGGACAAACAGCTCCAGTCGATATTCCATATCTTGATTCACATCAACCCCTTGACTCATTTCACTAAATTAAGACGTAGACTATCCATCCGATGCACTTCCAGGGGCGAACAGCAGGCAAGCGTCGGCACAAACTGATGCTCCCCTCTCCAAAATTCTCTCCACTGTTTATTAGCCCACATAGTTATCTCATTCAAAAGAACCTCTTCTTGACACCACTGGTAAACTCTAGGACCTTCTCGTCAACCTACAGAAATATTAAAATAGATTCTCCAGGAATATACTATACTTTCCCACTTTTACTTTTCTTACTGAACCAAAGCTTGGTCCACTGATAAGTCAGTTCAGTTCACAGATTAGTACTTGCAGCACTGGCACCATCAGATATTCCACTTCACTGCACTCAAAGAGAAGGATTGTTTCAAAAGTTTGGGGAGAAACCTGGGTTTCAACATCCTTTATCCTTTTAGGAGGCCTTTCTCCCTTTTACACTCTCCAGAGGAATCAACTCAAAACTCTTATCTTCAGTCAACTACTACTAGATAGTCACATGCTTAGCTAAAGGGTGGACTGAATTGTACCACTCCTGCTTTACAATCGTAACTAGAGATTAAAATACAGAAATAAGGAGGTAAAGATTTTTTTTTTTACTGACCTGGAACCTGGGCTCTAAAAAAACACTGCTGGGATGTGGCAAATTCTTTTTCCATTTTTCACTGTGTATGTTGCTGCATGGGAGAAATGTGCAAGCAGCCTTAAGAGCTCTTGTTTCCTTCCCTGTGTTGCTGAGAATCTGATGACTGCAATGTTTGTGCAATAAAGTTGCAAGAGAATTGACATGTGAGTCATCAACCTGGAAGTGACCTGGAGGAGGTATTTCCTGGTTTTTACAGGGGTCAGAAGAACTTTTAAAAGTTCTGAGCAACGAAAAAAATGTAAAAAGGCAAATTCTAAGTGGGGAAAGCCTGCCTGAGCTCCCACTTTGCATTTAAAGCCTCAATTGAATTTTGCCAAAATCGATTTTGGGGGAGGGGGTCCCAGAGTTCTTTTTAAAGTTAAAATTGTGGCAAAATAAGTATGGGGCCAAATTGGAGAGGCTTCTACTGGCAGCCAAAGAAAAGCTGGGGTCTCAGAATGTGTCAAAAATACCCCAGTTAGAACAGGTACCTACAGCTACCCCAGAGTACCTAAGGTGACCCTGAAGATCCATATTGGCCAGGTCAGAGGTGCCTAACCATATACATCCTGTATTTTTGAAGGGGTTTTGTGAGGTTTCAGAGGCTATGCTAAGGAGATGAGCAGAAAAGGAGAAAGAGGACTCTCTACATATTTTATTTTAATGAAGGTTTGAGTGGGAATTTTTAAATATATTATGGTGTTATAGGAAGTAGGCTTTATGGTAAAGAGGGAATCTGAAACAGTGGAAAATGATGTGAATCACCTCAAAATCCTTTCCATATTATTTGGAAGAGAAAATTTGAATTCCCAAACAAATTTTCTCAGTGAAAGAGAAAAAAAATCAAACTCCATTTTGTCACTGGAATCCTGAGCAAAGTGTCTATCTATGCAAATGAGCTTTTGTGAGCCAGTGTTGGAGGGAACATTATGTGAAGGGGCTAGTGGACTGATACATATAAGTTTCTCACTGATAAAGAAATTCAGATTCCATCTCAGCCTCAAGCTACGTTTCAAAATTTCAAAATTTTCTTTTCTACAACTTCATACAAAGATGGGGGTTGTCCATAGGTCAAAAATATATTAAAATTGGTCCTAAATACCTCTTAGAACTATTTTTATTTGCTGAGGTCATCACAGGAGCACTGATCTTTTTGGGTGCATTGGTTGGAGATTTCAGTAAGTCTGGGTTTGACTAAGTGAGAGAGCAGAAGGCGCCTGGCCACTTCTCTTCAGAGACTGCTCTGAAATCCTAGAAATACACAACAGTGGTGCACAGAGAGGAAGGCACACATCTCCAGTATGGTTGTTTAAAGTATGTGTGACTGCATTAGTGTGATATTTTTTTAAAATAAGGTAAGTTCAGGTAAGGTTCAGAGTAGGCAGTTTAATCGTTAATATTAAATTAATCTGGCTATATCATGGGGAATTTTCATCAGCTATTGATAGCATTATAAGAGTTGACTGAAAATTTGGCAAATGTAATGTGGATAAAGTGAGTGATTTCCCAATCACTATACCAACATTTGGCTGTACATGCCACTGTTATGGCTTGCATTGAAGAAATATATAATAAGTGATCTTGGCTTTCTCTAATAAGGAGAGGGCTACAGCTCTCATAATATAGGAGAATACACATATCTTCTAAAGAAGTATGTTCTCTCCAGTGGAACTGATCTAGGAGAACCAGAGTCTGTCACAGGAGATCTAGTTTTACTACAGTGGTGTGCTGCAGTGAGAGATAGACTGAATATATGAAACAGTAAGCTTGCTTATAGCAAAGTTGATAACAGAACCCACTGAGAAGGTTAAAAGAAAAGAAATGGGTGGCAAACAGCAGAGCTGCTTCTAAAGTGAGAGGAAACATTTTGTTATTTATCTTAGGTGGAAAACAGTCTGACACTGTGAGTCATCGCTCTGCACCAGGGTGAGAATATAGACAGAGTACACCGAAGTACAGATAATAGTGCTTTAATACTTATAACATCCCCAATATGAAAATACGTGGTGGCACCTTCTCAGATTATATATATAAATATACAGCCGCTGGTGGTAACTACATATTGATGAGCATCTGAACCTGTACTCAGTGCACTGTGGTAATAGTGTGAGAGGAGAGTGAAAGAAAGTGTAAAAATAATCCTCGCCATACAAGAGCGAGCATCTGAATTTAATTCCTCTGTGCTAGCTAGAATAAGGATATTTAATTATCTTTTGTTTTCCACAGCTAGCCCAGTTCCTGTTAGGTGTCATGAATAAACACTGAGGGAACACTCCTGGTACACTCTGGAAGATAAACGCGGTTAATGTAGTGGAGGAACACACTATTTTGTTATTTAAAGAGTGTAGATAGGTTTCTGACTGCTCCAGAGACAACGTACCCAATACAGCACGAGGATCATATTCAAGGAGCGACATCCTGGACCCTTTGGCACTCAAGCCATGCCCACGAGCAACTGCAGAGGGTATGAAGATTCATCCTAAAGAAAGTCAGTTAAGTGTATGCTTGCCACAAAGTCTAGCTAGACTGAAACTTTTTTTTTTCACACCACAAAGAGAGTAAAGAATCACTGCAGCACCTGTCACAAGTAATTTTGCCAGAGACATAAGTGAAGGACACACAGCACAACAGCCACAAAATTCACAGAGACTGTAAAGAGACAAAGAAAGAAAAAAAGGGTTAAATAGACATTATGGGCCAGACTTTATAACGCGCGCATGTTATAAAATCCAGGGTTGGTGCACAGCGGGGTGCACAATTGTTCAACCTGCGAGCGCCGAGCTGCACAGCCTGCCTCTGTTACCTCCAAGGATGCTCTGAAATCAGAGCAGCCTCGGAGGGAACTTTCCTTCTGCCCCCCCCCCCCCCCACCTTCCCCTCCCTTCCCATATCTAACCCACCCCCCAGCCCTAACTAACCCCCCCCCCCCGACCTTTATTGAAGAAGTTACGCCTACCGGTTCTCCATCCCCCGGCCAGGTGGCTGTTCCTGAGGCCTTGGTCCCGCCCACGGAATGCCCCCGGGCCGGCACCCCGGCCCCGCCCCCGGAACACCCATTTTTTCAAGCCCCAGGACTTACGCGCGTTCCGGGGCTTGCGTGCGCCGCCAAGCCTATGCAAGATAGGCTCGGCGCGTGCAGGGGTAGGTTTTTGGGGGTTGCGCGCGTATCTTACATGCGCAACCCTTTGAAAATCCACCCCACAGAGTCCAACAACACAGAAAAGAAACAAAACAACTCACTTGTTATCTACCGTACTTACCTGCAATTAGAGTTGATTTTGTCCTGCTGCGCTGCAAGACAAAATTGGGACACAAAGATTCACTTAGTTTCTTCATAGTAACATTAATTACTAAATTCTTGATATAGAAAGCTAATACTCAAACCATACTTATCTGATTGTTTTAAAGGTTCTTTTCATTAAAATACTTGTTAACCTTGAATCGAAAGAAAACCAAGTAGTGTTAACTGTGGAAAACTTACAGTACATTTATAATATTTTCATTACTTATTCATTACTTATATTATTATATTATTATATATTATAATAATATATAATAATATATAATAATATTATATTATTTATAATATTTTCATTACTTATTTCATTACAGATAATCTTTATTATGTCTCTCTTAAGTCCCAATCCCAAAGTCTTTTGCCTCAACCCTGGTTTTAAACCAAATCTTTTACCCTGCTAGCCAGTCAATGTATTTTGAGTTATCTACCTGGTTTTCTTGAGTTTTATGATCCAAGTTGGTACTTCCTTGTTCAATGTAATGCACTCTTTGATGCACTGTTAACCGTTACAATGTAAACCGAATTGATTTGTAACTTGTTACAAGAATATCGGTATATAAAATTGTTAAATAAATAAATAAATTACTTGTTTGTCACTGTTTAAATTTATGATAATAAATCTGAATCATAGCTCAGAATTTGTAAAATGTTTATCTGCTTACATTCAAGTTTTATTCTATTTGGGTTCTGCCTTCTCTCCCTTCTCCTGGGAGACTCGCTGGGTGGATTCCGGACCCCTCTTCCTAATATTGGGAGACCCGGTAAGAAGGAGAATTCCTTTTCTATCCTTTCCCCTCTGGGCAATAACAGTTTGTGACTCCTCTGATACCACCCGAAACCTCATTGCTGTTCCCATGCTGCTCTGCCACCACAGTGGGAGGATCACTACGAATACACCCGGAGATGTGGGGGGGGGGGGGGGGGGAATTAGGCAATTAAAAATCAAATTAAACCACTCAAATTCAGTCATAGAGTTGCTGGTATAAGAGTCAGTTCTTGCTTTCATCTCCTATAAAGTCTCTTCAGAATGGGGTAGTCAGTGACCAGCTTCCCCGGGGATCACAAGTTTGTCCTGGCAGGTTTGACCATCACCCCAATGCCTGTGGCAAGCCTCCTCATCTTGATTCTCTTGTGGACCACATGTAGCCTTGCATCTCTCCACTTGTGTTTTGAGTTTCTCACCCTTCCTTTATTCCATTCCCTTACCGTTGAGAGTCTGGACTTGACACCACCAGATCTGCTGCTTTCTGATTGCTCCTGCTGAAGACAGGGAGGCGCGGCGCTGTGCAGCACATGGACCTGATGGGGTGTCTCACTCTCTCCCCTGGGTTTCTTCATCAAGAGTTATCTAAGCCGAAGTGCTGCTGTTATGCTCAGAGTCATCTCGTCTAGTATTTGCCAGATTATAAACAGTTCACAATTTACTTGACATCCTTTCTACCTTTCAGTTAGGTTTCCCTGGCATTCCAAGTCCTCCTTTTCCCTGCAACAAGCTGTGTTCCCTCTCTTTGGTGCAAAGTGAGAAGGCCTTCTCTCTTTCTATATGACCTCACCCAATACAAGGAGGCAGACGGGTGAGGCCGTGTTGCTCTGGTCTTCCCTCTTCAACAGATCTCTACCCCCCAAAGGATCCTTCTTGTTTCAGCCATGAGGCCTCTTCCTTACTCCGCATCTTTCCTCCATCCAGTTCCAGCTGTTGGTAACATCAGATCTACGACGTATCAGAAAAGGAATAGTGAAGTTCCTGCAAATTGTAAGAAAGCTGATAATGTTTTCCAAGCCTGGGGGCGGGGGACTGGTCTAAAAACCTTCGTAGAGGTGTTTTATTTGATTTTTTTTTTTTTTTTTTGAAAACCTCAGTGCATCTGAAACACAATTTGAATACAAGATATTTTTTTTTACAGCCCCTGCTACAGGTGTTACAGCCGAATTGCATGCAGGGGGCACATGCAATCCTGGGACTAGGTTTTCAAGCAGTCTCTCAATGCCAAACAACCCCAAATATGGATTCTTTGAATGGGGGAGGCTGTACCTCTAGAGCCCAAAGTGTAGGGGTGGAAACCTCTTCACTTGGTATACTCTTTTTAATACTTAAGTGCAGGTGCAGAATTTAACAAGCCGGACATTCTAGTTGGGGGTTCGAGTTTAAAACTTTATTGCAAATAATTTAGCACAAGGCCTGCGCCAATACTTCGGTATATAAAAGTCTATAAATAAATAAATAAATAAACCAATTTGCATCAACAAAGCTGTTCCCAGTTACATCCCTGTCCCAGATTTGTGTATTTCCTCACACTTCTCTTCTATCTTTGACTGTGTCTCTGTGAAGGAGCATTCGCAGGAAGCCCTCAGAATAGTGTGAAGGAACGGACCCAGTGGTCTTGTCCTGATCCGCCTTAAGGCAGAGCATTATGGGTATCAGGTGACTCCCAGAGCAGGGTATAATGTAAGCTCAGAGGGGAGCAGGAGAGAGGCCTGGGAACTCCAGAGGAAGACAATAACAGTGAGTAGAAAGATTTGTTTAATGTGTTGTGTTGGTAAATTCTATGTGAATGCTGAAGACTTAAAGTACTGCAAATATAAGTGCCTGAGAAAACCCTTCACTGCTCATGTATTCTGCCACAGTCCCTCAGCACTAGGTCCTGAGATATTCTTGCCTCTAGGGTTTGGAATGATAAGTGTCCCACATGGGTGGGGGTATCCTAGGTATAGTGGGATCCCTTCCTCCAACAGGGTCCAGGTGATTTCCCAGAACTCCAAAACCAGTCCGTGTCCTTTATCCAAAGATGAAGACTTTGGTAGGAGTCTCCAGATGTCAAGAAACTTCCTACTCCTGATCTCATCTGAAAAGAAATGGATGTCCCTAATTGAAAGGTCCTGTAGCCAGTGAAGGTCAGATTTTTTTTTTTCCTTTTCCCAACCACTGGGCAGGAAAGCTGGCAGCAGAAAACTCATCCCAACTCAAAAGGCAAAAATTTCAAAGTCCAGCAACCAAAACTCTCTTGTGGTGAATCACCACTGACCCTCCACAGGCTGTGAGATGGGCAGAGCAGGTCTTCTCTACCCCTGTCCTCCCCAAGGCAGGGCCTTTTCCCTCCCCTAGCCAGGACCAGGGATTTCCAAAAGAGAAAAACTCCAAAATGAACTTCCAGGAAAATAAGTCGCTTCCTGTAAAACCTGAGGCAAACTCTTCCAGGCAGTTTGTGCACGGGACAGGGAAAATGCCACTCCCTTTCTCCAATATTTCTGACCGTGAGGTCTAAACTTGGAGACAGAGGAAGCAAACAAAAATGTTCCTACTCCTTCAAAAACCAAACCAAAATGCCACACCACTTTCTATACTTGACTACCCTTTTGTAATTAGGAGCTGACCTTTCCAGCAAGCCTCAAAGGAGGAGCTGTTAGTACACTCCTCTCCCATCTTCCTAACCCAGGGCTCAGGCTAGGGCCATCTAGTGGAGACCTAGGGGGTCTGTAAATTTTTATTTGCCAAATTAAACCTATAGGGTTTGGCCACAAATGACTGTGAGCACAATCTTTGAATACATTTACTGAGTAAATAAGTATTAACTGGGTAAAATGACCTGAATGAAGACTTCTGTCCTCAAATTTGGCTAAAAGTATGTGCAGGTTCCATAGCATGGATACTTCTAGCCATGGGAAATGCAAGCATTGCTGTGGGATTGTTTAGTGGTTGTGTGTTGGGGGGGGGGGGGGGGGGGGACAGTATGCATACATTCAATTTTCAGAGATGGGTGCTATTTTGCCCCTCAGCCCCAGTCCCGGACACTTCTAGCACACATTTTGCACTTGCTAATTTTCAAAGTGCAACAATGTGGATCTTTTCTCTTTGAAAACCTCACACATTAAAAGTACCCATGTGGCCTGCAACTGGGTGGGGGAGGCTTTTATGAAAATTGCCCCCTATAAGTACTGAATTTGGGTGAATTGTGCCCCCAGATCCCCTCTTTGATCGTATCTGAAGAAGAGATGTGTTTGTGATAGGTCACATCCAACAATGTGTTTGGATAAATCAGCATTGGTGCAATGAAAGGTTATCAGTGCCTGCAAAGATGACACATAATAGACAAATGTACCAGTGGTCCAGTCAAGAACTAACTTTGTCTTTCAGCTTGTCTTTGACTAGAGACCATTTATCGGTGGGAAGGAGAAGTCAGGGTTCAGTTAGGAAGCTTGAAGGGAAAACAATATATGAGAAAAACTGTAGTATTAATATTCACTATTGTAAGGCAGGAACATGGTTACATCTTCCACATGTATTTCAGCAGAGATAAATTAATGCTATGTGTAAATATGCACTGAAGGAAAAGTCCATTAAAAGCATTCAGAAAACCTAACAAGAATAGATTTTCTGTGCACTAGAGCAGATAAATAATCCTATTAAAACAGTACACCAACAAAAATGCTGATTCCATCTGCAAACAGAGGGCTTTGCCAGCAATCCTTTAAATCCACTGTGGGGTTTTTTAATTAATTAATTAATTGATTGATTGATTGATTGATTCAAACCTCTGGCAATAAATCTGCTCTTTTCTTCAGGCTGCCCCAAAAATAAGTACAACTAAATGTATAGTACAAAGTCTATACAGACTTCAAATTTCTGAGGTTCCTCACTGCCATTCACACTGTAAAGAACTCGGAAAAAATAGAGCCACTCCCATAGAAACACAGAAATAAAGAAATGACGGCAGAAAAGGACCAATGCTCCATCCAGTTTGCCCAGCATGCTTTCCATGATAGTATCTGCCTCGCCATGCAGGTTACCCCCATGTATCAGTCGGTGCTTCTTGACATGCTTTGCTTTGGCCTTGGCCTTGGCCATAGAGGCAGTCCTGTGTTTTTTCCCTTAATGTCTGCGCATGATTATAATCATGACCCAGATTGACATTTTCTAAGCTCCATGAGACATGAACCTATGTGGCAATTAGGAGGTCTGGTTGCCTAAATGATACTTTGCCACTTTTTCATTTTGTTTTTTGGGTTTCATATATATGTGTGCTCCTCACTCTTGATATTGGATATTTTTGTTGAAGTGGACCCTTGGGCCGAGGCAGAGTTGGCACAACCCGCAGGGAGGAGCACTGCAGGTCCCAACCATCAGCGAGCGGGGCTGGCTGAAGCAAAGGCCCGCCTGGAGCTTTGCCAATACCAACTCATGTTCCCCTTAGGGTGAGCCCTCGGGTGCCGGTGCCAGCTAGTCTTAGTTGCGGGCATCTGTAAAGGAGAAGATCCATAGCAATGAAAGCATTGCAGACCAGAAGAGGGAAGGAAGCAGAGTCAGGTCAAGCAGCAATCTGGGCAGGCAGCAGACAACAGGAACAGGCTGTGGTCAGAGGCAGGCAGAGTTCAATCAGTGTCAGGGTCTAGTCCAAAGGTCAAGCCAGAAGTCCAGTCCAAAGAAGCAAGAGGAGGATGAAGGACCACAGGCGAAGGGGACACTGACAACAGATGAAGAGGGACTGATCATGAAGACAAGAAATCAAGGCAACGCAATAGCCATGGAACCAGGGAGGAGACATAGGAATGCAAGGACACACAGCAGGAACAAAAATCAGGAGCAGAAGTCAGGAACCAGGAAAACCGTGGGAAAGCATACTCACAACTAGGCAACCTATTGCTGAGGCATCTGAATGCAGAATGAACCGGCCTTTGTGCCCAGGGAGGCCGATGTCATCAGAGGGCACTGCGGGGAACTTCCCACCGCAGGCCCTTTAAATCACTGGCACTTGAGTGCACACGTGCCTAGTGCAGCTCTGAAGTGAGTCGGTATTTCCCCACGTGTCAGGCCTTCACAGCACAGCAGCCCGCCACAGACTGTGCCGGGGGAGTTCTGCCCTGATGACAGGGTATCCAATTTGAAAAAAAAAATCTCCTTATATTGTCTGAGATTTACTTCTTTGTCACATTGCTCTCAGTTTCTCCTTTGTTTTCATTTTGTGCGTGTTCTCCTGTTTTCCAGATTCTTCCCATTTCATTTTTCATAACATGGTTATCTCCTCCTTCCTCTCTTCCACTATCTATCTCTCTATCATTAGTCATTCTTACCCCTGTCAATTCTCTCCATTTCCCCAAATCCTTCACCTGTTTCTTATCTACATATCTACTTCAAACTCCCCAACTCTCACCTCAACTGTGCCATCCCGCTTCTCCAAATTCCATCTCTCATCCCGTTGCTGCCTCCTAGCCCTCACCTCCTACTTCTTCCTAGCCTCTAGCCATCCAGTTCTCCTTTGTCCATCTCTAACCCCAGATACGCCTTATCCAAAGTTCCCCTTGAGCTTCGTTTCTTCCTCTGTAGCTACCCGTTGCCCATTCCTCCTCCAGCTATTGCCTTGCCCCCAGCTCCTATTTCTTCCATTTTTTTTTCTGTCTTCCATACCTATCATTGGGACACTGCAGAATACAGTGCAGGCCCCATACTGATCATGGGAGGAGTAGGTAAAAGCTCTGTGCCACTTCCAGGTTAATGGAAATAGTAAATAACCAATTCACATTTACCCATTCTAGACCTCTCATGATTTTAAACGCCTCTATCATATCCCTCCTCAGCCGTCTCTTCTCCAAGCTGAACAGCCCTAACCTCTTTAGCCTTTCCTCATAGGGAAGCTGTTCCATCCCCTTTATCATTTTGGTCGCCCTTCTCTGTTCCTTCTCTAATGCAATTTTATCTTTTTTGAGATGCAGTGACCAGAACTGTACACAGTGCTCAAGGTGCAGTCTCAGAATGGAGCAATACAGAGGCATTATGACATTTTCCGATTTATTCACCATGCCCTTTCTAATAATTCCTAACATTATGTTTGCTTTTTTGACTGCAGCAGCACACGATTTCAATGTAAAAATGCTCCTTTGAGCCAGCAACCTATGAATCTGTAGTGCTCTTCTATAGTCCTCTGCTGTACCAGCTGAGCTACCAAAGAAGCTATTCACCTAACATTCAGATTTTCACAAGCATGTGTATAAATTTCCTGTGCACAATTTAGCAGGTGTAGTGTGTAGGTTTTGATAGAATAGTTTTCAAAGCAAACATACACACATAAGTTGCTTTGAAAATCTGTATAATTTTTGCATGAATTTGCTTACTTTTTTATGAGGGCTAGGAGTGTGTAACCAAAAATTGTTCTTTTTTATTTTAATTGGGATAGATATTCAAAGTTGGCTGTGTAAGTAATTTAGCTGGTTAGAACTTATTTGGCTAAGTTACAATGTATATTCAGCAGCACAGCATTTCGCTGGATAAGTTTAGACCTGTTCTATGAGGAATCTAAACTTACACGTTTACTTATTTATTTATTTTTAATTTTTAATTTTTATATACCGAAGTTCTTGTGGGAATTACAAATCACTCCGGTTTACATAAAACGATGAACTGCCCAACAGCGGAAGGGGGCTTTACATATAACTGTAGAACATAAGGAACAATAAAACCGGATGTCAATTTAACATAGTAATAATAAATATAATATAATATGTACATACAATTTAACTATTTAACGTAGTGGTGATGACCTGTCAAATCTACCATATAGATACAATAAGAATAATATAGTGAACTTATGGACTCATAAATTGATTGTGCAGTTGTGGAGTCCTGATAGTAGGAATTGGTGAGGTGTCAATAATTTAGGGATACCTAGTATTTAGGAATTTAGGAAGTTAGCCACTTATGTGGCTAACTCCGAATATCAGAGGTTAGCTGTATTATATGACTAATGCACTCTGCCCATATCCACCCAGTACGTGCTTACTTTTTGAGCATGTAACTTTTAGCCATATAAGGATTTATACAGCTAAGCATTAGCCGCTGAACCTAGGCACATATTCAGCAGCCGCTTCTTAGCCATATAAGACCTGCTTAACCAGTTAAATAGCACTAAACATACTTTAAATATAGGGCCCATTTTGTTTTCGTCTTTTCTTTCATGTTGTATTTTTTTCCTTTTTGTTTGATTTAGACTGCACTATTTCAATTTAGTGTGTACTGTGTTAGTATTCAGTAATCAAATTAAACAAAAAATAAATACATCCCTGGGAGCTGTGCCAACATTTTTTTCCTTAATAAACACTCAAGAAAGCAAACAAAAGCCTGGCTCCACCTAGAGCCAAACGCTACACTGGAACCTTCTTTCTACAATTCAGGGCTCAGCTAAACTGAACCCACAAATAACCTAAGGTATGTCTTTAGTAGTCATTGCAGCTTACACATCAATAGCCAACAGAGCTCCAAACCATGCCTTCTCTCTCTAGGCAGGTTTGACTACTACAACCCAGTAACCAAATCTCTCTGCCCACCATGGTAAGGGGAAGGAGGCAGGTATCCCTACCTTACTCTGCTCCTGCTTCCCCTTGCATCACATTTCTAATCTCCCACCCAATCTGGCATTCACACACCCTGCACCAGTCTCATCTCTCTCAAACACGGGCAAAGATTACCACTTCTCCCATCCCCCTTCTTTTTCACACACAGACACAGTGACCTCCAAATAATCACCTTTCATGCTTTAGTCTCTTTCCTCATCGCCTCCCCAGGATCCCTCAGTCAGTCCTTTCTAATCTCCCCATTATCCCCCTTTGTTCTGTCTGCTGCAGGATCACCTCCTCCACTTCTAGACAGGAAAGGGGGGCTGGATGAGGGAGCAGAGTGCAACTCTTCTTTGCTCTGGTTTCTCTGCTCCAGGCTTACCCCTTACCTTCCTATTCCCTATGAGCTGCCTTGGAGGTTGGAGGGGTGCAGGGAGGACTGGATCAGGAAGCAGAGGGATGTTTTCTGCTGAGAGAGATTCAGCACAACTGGAAAGTGACAAGTCTTCAGACAGCCCCGCTGCTCCCAGATGTTTGTGCCACCCTAGTGCGCCCATTGAGAAATCCAGGCCTGACTCCTAGTAGCCGGACTCCAGGTGCATGCATATCGGGTTCCAGAAGGAGCCCCAGACTGTGACTCCTGGCCAAGGACTGTCAGCATTACAGCTTGGGTAGAGGATAAAGGAGACGGTTATAAAAATAAAGGAAAACCTTAGGTGGCTGCAAATGAAGGCTCATGGTCCTGTAGAAGTCGATTCTGATTGAGTTGGAAGAAGCCCCAAGATGCAGGAGGAAATTAGTGGGCAAAAACATTTAAACAAATAACATGCAGCTACTTCCAGGCAGGGCTCTCTTCAATCTGCAGATTATAAAGTCTGTCACATGTAATTGCAAAGCAACTGAAGAGACCTTTATCTCAGCTGAAATGATTGCTACTGTGTGATGTTATAAATAGTACCTCACCTTTGCTGTAAGCACTAAGCACCTCTGCTGTTGGTATTCTTCGCCAGTTAGAAGCGTGGCAGCAGCTTAGCCCTGGAATTGAATATTGGGAATACTGGCATGCTCTCCAGGTAGTGAAAGTTTGTGAATACAGGTCAAGTCCACCACAAAACATGGCCTCATTAACATCCATGGCATGCAATTTGACAAACATTCACCATATTCATAAACAGTTTACATAATAGCATAGTAGCATAGTAGCATAGGAATATAGGCAGATAAAATGGGCCATCCAGGTTGCCCAGTAAGGTGCTCGGGCTTTTAAATGCGGCTCCATGGAGGAAACCTCCTTGCTTCCTTCTTCAGGGCTATAACTGCTGAAGCAAATATTGAGATTTCCACGTCCCTAGTGCTAATAGTATGGAAATAAAACTCTTTATGTGAAAATAGGGTTCCTATAGCAATAGAAATGCTTGTTTTGTGTGAGTGTGTGTGTATGAGTGTGTGTGTGTGTGTATGAGTGTGTGTGTGTGTGTGTGTATGAGTGTCTGTGTGTATGAGTGTCTGTGTGTGTGTGTGTGTGTGTATATGAGTGTCTCTGTGTGTGTGTGTGTGTGTGTGTGTGTATTGGGGGTGAAGAAGTCTTACTTGCACTAATTTTTTTGTTAAATTTTTTCCTTCAAGAAGTTGCAAGAAAATAAGTTGAACAAAACATGCACCATACTTTTACTCAGTCTTAAATCTGGTCCTTAATAAGTTAACATACATGAACTTTTTTCTCTGGCCCTGACTTTGTCCTTTCTGTTCACTGGGGGGGTGGGGGCCAATTCATCCAATTTAAGGCTATAAATGAGGCAAACGAGGGTTGGCTGAATAATTTAACTGTTATCCTATTATTTGAAAAAGGTCAAAAAGCAGTGAATAGGGCATTAATGAGTATATAATGAGGCATTTGGGACTGACCCATCTCCAAGCCATGGAATGCATTATCAGTCTAATTAAAATATGCACGTTTCCTTATTCCTTTTTACACAGGCAAAGGAGCTTTAATGGCTTTGGGCCACTATAGGAAAGGGTAGAGAAAGCACAAGAAGCATGATTCGCAAAAGACTAGCTCAGACTGGGGCCAACATAATAAAACCGTTCCAAAATCAATGCTAACTTTCAGTGCTGATATTTCATACTACATGCATTAAAACCACGTGGCCCCACTCGAGGCAGTAAACTAATGGTATGCTAATCAAACCAGCGCTAAAACCCCATGGCAATCCCAAAATGCATGCCAAAACCAGCGTTAAATCCAACATGCAAAACAAAAGCACAGTAAAAATGGGGTAAACATGGCGCTAGTTTGAAAAATGCTGCGGTGTTCCCTATTGGTTCTTAGAAGTGACCTAGGCAGTCCTGTGATGTGTGTGATTGGTGGTGCACAGGTGTCCATCTGTTTTCTTGGACACTCCTCCTTTCAGGGAAATAAAAGGCAGCTTCTCCCAGGGCCATTTTGTCAGAGCTGGGTAGTGTTAAAAAAACATGCACTAAAATCTCCCCCAGCTAATCTGCTTCTCTGCATTGCTCTGTAAAAGCTAATATCTTTGTTTACATACGATATGCACAAAGTGATAGTCAGGAATGAAGAAGTTAGGGAAAGGCTGAAGGTGGCTGAGAGCGCAGAAAAGAAGAAAACAAAGAAAACTTGCATAGTTTGGAATTGCCAAAAAAAAGGGAGAAAAGTTATGTTTGTAGGCCCTCCATTGTGGAGTGCACTGGATGGGGGAGGGGGGCCGGGTCAAACGGTTCCCAGGGCATCTCCTCAATATGCTGGACCTCTCTTACTTTCACACATTGTTCATACCAGCCCTTGGGAACGCCGGGGGTTCATCCAGCAGTGGGGGAGGTTCAATATCCTGGGATCCTGGTGCAATAGTGGGTAATACAGTCAGTGTTATGTATGCACACCCCAACTCTCTCTCTCTCTGTCTAGCACTGGTTGGTAATAAGAACATAAAAAAATGCCATACTGGGTCAGACCAAGGGTCCATCAAGCCCAGCATCCTGTTTCCAACAGAGGCCAAACCAGGCCATAAGAACCTGACAAGTACCCAAACACTAAGTAGATCCCATGCTACTGATACCAGTAATAGCAGAGGCTATTTTCTAAGTCAACTTGATTAATAGTAGGTAATGGACTTCTCCTCCAAGAACTTATCCAATCCTTTTTTAAACCCAGCTACACTAACTGCACTAACCACATCCTCTGGCATCAAATTCTAGAGTTTAATATTCACATTAGAAGAATTGTCTTGGAGGAAAGGCCTTCTTACACAAAGCACAGAGATGGAGAATGGTGTTAAACCAAACTTTAATCCAAAAATAAGAATCGCAAAAATCATGAATAGCAAAATAAAAATCATAACAACAAAAACAGTAGTTTCCTTGCCCATAGCATCTCCTCTATTCACTCTTCTTTCTCTAACCAAACCAGTTTCGAAAATCATTTCCCCATGGAGGGTGGGAAAAATCTCTTCAGCTACCAGCATAAGGCAAGGGTCAGATGGAAAAATCCCCTGGTTCCAAAAATTAGATGACTCCAAATACTCTTCAAAAAGTCCTAACAAAAATCAGTATCCTTTACCCACTATTTCTGATTGTGGGATGAAGAAGCCTATCTCTGATTACTACAGCAAGAAGGGTAACTGGCTCCACTGCAAAACTGTCCTCAAAAAATCCTCGCTTCTGAAGCCTATGCCTTGCTATTTGCTGGGCACTGGCAAAAACCTCAGATCACATCCAGTTCTTCCCTGCTGGTAAAGCCTAGGCAAAAATATCTCCAAACCTCTGCAACAAACCTCTTCCAAAAACTCCCAACTTGTAGACCTCTCTGAATCAATCCACCAGAGAAGAGAAAGACCTCTTGATCAATCCTCTGGAACAGAAGAATGATCCTTTGCACATGCTCACTCAGGGGGCATGTGCAAAGGGAAGGACAAAATGCAAAAACTCTCCAATAGCTGAAAAACAGGGACAATATTAGTGGCAGAGGCAAAGCCTTGCTAGACATTGACAGAATGGTATTGAAAAACATAGTCTGTGGAGATCTGGTGTGGTTTTCGAAATGTGCAATAATTCTGTGTTTTAAGTATTTGCTTTTTTTGTGTATAGTGATATGTACAAGCTTTTATTGTTTTTAGTATTTTATGTATATGGGATTATGAATGTAAAACCTGTTATCCGCCTTGAAAATACGGATTTGGCGGAATCTAAAGTGGAATCAATACATAAATAAATGCAGAGAAAGACCAAAATAAAATGTGGATCAATAGCCTTCACCAGGATATTGAGGCTTACACTCAAGCAACAGAACTACTCTTGACTGGACAGCATGAGGAAGGATGGCTAGGTCTGCAAACCCCATCAGTGGGAAATCTGTGTAGGAGAAGAAAAATTGACATCTGTCCTGTCCATTAAGGTACAGCATTGGTAACACCCTAGCAAAGCACACCTTTCCCTTACACAAATTATTCACCATGCAACCGTTGCAGTGCTGTCGTGGCCTCACGTAACACAAAAACTTTTAATACATCAGTTCGGGACAGCAAGGCTAGGCCTAATGGGCAATGCAATATGTCCTCTGCCCCACAATAGGGCTCAAGCTGTGTCCCACCTACCCAGCAGGATGCTAGAGAGAATACTCCCAACACTTCCTAGAGGCCACTTTTGGTAGGGTCCTATAGACTTCTACATCGTATCTGTAACCCGCAAAAAGAAAGGGAACAACATGAAAGGAAGCCCTTCTAATCTCCTGCTTTTTCAGCTCTGTACAGGCCTACTGCATGTCACTTGACATGTGATCAAACGTGATGTGCACAACTGGATACATCTAGAGTCAGAAGGCTAGGTGTAGCCACTCGCCCTTCAAGTCCTTTAAAATGACTGATGTTCATTGTCAGAAAAAGATTACAGTAAGGTCTTTCAGTTGTGCCAAGGAAGCGCAAGCAGGCAAGGACCCTTTAAATGACTTAGAGACGCCATTGCCTCTCTGAAACCATTCACGACCAGCAGCAGGGCTGCAGCGGCTGCTGGCCACTCGCTACTTTCTAAAGGTGTGTGTATTCATTTGAAATGGAACAGGGGATTTTAACTAAATTTCCTGTTTCATTTCAATTTGTTTTAAAAACAAAACAATTGGTTTAATGTGGAACAAAAAAATTCTTAGCATTAGTTGGAAGATTCTATAGAGAACTATTAATTTTCCTAACTTTTATGAGCATTACCTAGCTTCTTTATTTAATTTACTTTCTCATTCGAATAATCCCGGTGATAACCAGCATTGGATAGGACATGAAAAGAGGGAACTGAGCATTAAACAAGGATGGTATCTCTGGGGTTCAGCACTTGCTAAAATGCCATTTGGTTCTGCAAATGCTTCAAGAAAATGATGGTCTTTTTGGACATTAGGAAAGGGTGCACGTATCTTGGGAGTAACTGCTATATTGGGTTGTGAGGAAGTCTGCAGTATTTGGGATTCTACTATCTGCAATATGATCCTGCATTCACTTTCTCCCAGCTTTTTGAGGGAGACATTTTCGGTAAATGGGCTGGCTCCAAAACTACATTTTGAACTGGATAATTTTCCCTTTTTGTCTTTTGCTTTTTTTCAGCTCAGGGATATCGCTCCAAAATCAAGAGTGTTGAGGAATGTTCTCTCTTGTTCTCCTTCATTACAGGACACAAAAATATTTTCTTAAATAAAAATTCTAGAGGCCATATAAGCACAATGTATAAAGCCATACAGTGGCTCAAAGACTTAAAACAGTTTAATATATAGGATGTGTGAGGCAGAGAGACAGGATGGGAGATTCCACAGGAGGACTTGGGGTCAAAACTTAGGGCCCTAGACTAGTTCTCTATCACTGGATATTGTGGAATAGTAATACCATATCTGTTTGCAGACCCATTGGACTCCAACACCCTTGAAAGTGATGGATCTGGGCAAACCGGAAGACTGTTGAAGAGGCTGTGGTATCAAGGGAAACATCACACATACTCTTTTCATGCCCTGTCATTATGCCTTTTGGGGGCAAGGTTAGACATGCTGTTGTAACGATGATGGAAGATCTGAGGATTTTTTTACTCTGCTTTTACACTCTGAGTTGGGGGGGGGGGGGTAATAAGACTATACAAATCATGAAGAAACTCTTTGCAGTTGGAAGGAGAGTACTTTTAAGAGGATGGAGGAAAATTAAACCACCCTTTATAAAGATTGGTATCAAAAGCTATGTTTTTGGATTGAGATGGAACTGTTGGTAGCTAAACATAAAGGAAAATATTCTAAGGTCCAAAAAGATTAGGAGCAGGTTATTAAGGAATTGAAGGTCTTCACTGTTAATGTTTACATGTGGGCTTTTTTTTTTTTATTCGAATATTATACTTCTGTTACATCTCATGCTTGAGCCACGGAGGGACAGTTTGGGAGAAGCAGGTTGGATGGCTTGGGTTGAGATTGGGGAAGCCTGGATTGGCCTTTTTGGATGTGTGTCTAAAGAACTGTTGGTTGTTTGATTAATGCTATAATGTATGGTTTTGCTGTAAAACAAACATTTTGTACCATGGATGGTAACTCAGTTGTATCTGTTTTATTTTGCTTAATAAAAAGTTAAGTTCTAAAACAGAACGAAACAAAAGAAAGACAAACAAAATTTCATTCATTTTCATTGAATTTGCTTTAAGAAAAATGTAACACCATCACCGCTACCATCACCGCATTAAAAAAAACAAACACAGATTCTCTGTCCCCCCCTTACTCTCTTACTTTGTAGGTGAGAATTTCTTCTCAGGGCAGCAATGGCTGGTGACAAGGTTAATTTTTGCCGTACAAAATGGCGCCAACTGGCCTGGCCAGTGCCATTTCTAACAGCAGCAGTGTTGGGGAGATGGAGTAACTGTAGATTGCTCCTGCCCTGTAAAGAAACTTTCACCTACAGGGTAAGAGGGTTTGAGATTTAAGGGGAGCAATGGGGGAGGGCCTGGTAGTGGAGGGGGGGGGGGGTTGGCTGCAGATGATATTTTGTTTGGTTTTGCTTTTTGTTTTGTCTTTTCATTTTCTTTTGCTTTGTTTTTCTTTATTTCAGTTATGGTTATTTTCATTTAAAAAAAATGAAAAGAAACAAAATTAACAAAACTAAAAAAAACAAACCAAAAAAAAACGGAGCTGACCCAGTCTTGTCCCACCCCACATCCCAGCGCCATGTGCCTCCAGATCCTAGGGGAGCAGCTCGGGGATGGAGCGGGGCGAGATGCCACCCACAGTATAGGTGTGACTCTATTCTCTCACCAGTCTCTTCTTTCAGCAGTTTTCCAGCCCTTCACACCCATCTGTGAACAGTTTGCAGGCAGTCCAGGTGTGGCATGGTAGGAGGGACAGCACTGAACAGGTGCAGTACAGTTTGCCAAGGTCAACCACATCCAAGGGTGCACAGCAAGTATTGTATTTAAAACTGGTCAGACAGGGAACACCAAGTAACTGGTCTTCCTGTCCTTTCATAGCATGGGTGAGTGAGAGCTGCGCTGAGTTTTCTGTCAAGTCTTCGGTTTTGATGTCCGGGACACCACTCAGAAATCATGTTTGCCTATTCATAAGTGACTCCTGCTCTTTTACGGACCAGGATGCATTCGCACTATATTTTTCTCGGTAATTAATTATTGCATTGCAGGATAACTTGAGGGGTGAGGCTTTGGTGGCCCACCGTCCCAGACAGCAGTATGTGTAAAGGGAGCTGGCTTCTATGGCCAGCCCTACAGCAGCATAATGTTTATTGAGTGTTTGTGAATAGAAATTCAGCAGCTGAGGGCATGGTCATCCTAAGGGTATTTGAAAAGTTAGATGGCCTATTTGTTTATGTTCAGTGATTGATTTGCTGCAGCCATATACATCCAATAAAGGATCTTCTTTCTTGAATAGCAGTTTGACCTAGAGCTCTTTAACAGGTCCAGTTGGAAGAAACCAGGGGAAGAGGTGGGGGGGGGGCAATAAAGGAGGCGAGGGCAGGAGGCCAGTTGCACCTGTCACAGTTGTGTCTCTGCACACCCCTACATGCTTACTTTCATGCACTGAACTGTCTGGACCAGTTCTGGGACACTAATAACCAGCCCTGACAGATTCCTCCTGTCAGCTCTGGTAAGTATCTGTTCTTTTCTACTAGCATGTCTGTGAAATGTATGCTTGTCATACATTTTTGATGGGTCTGGTATGTGCTGCCAGAGAAAGAGTGCCCTATATTAGTAAATTATTTACTTGTCACTTTCTGAAAGCAATGGACTCATTAGCCTTTCCCTTTTATGTTTTCCAGACTGACCTAAAATCCATCATCTGCTGGTTTAAGTATCAGATTATAAAAAAAACCCACATTACTCAAAATTATATCCGAAGTAAAATTTTCCTTATATTATTATAACTTATTCTATGACTCCAAAAGAATTCAAAAAAACTCATCTAGACAAAAATGTATTTTTAAGAGAATAGTGGTTGTTTCATAAAATTGAATCAAGGGGTACAATCCAGGTTTCCCCCATTCTTTATTATAATCACGAACAAGCCACCATCCCCCTTAATATTTAAAAAAAAATTTTTTTTAAAAATTCAAAAACTTGATCCTTATAAATTGAAATTTTATTTCATCAAAAATGGGAATAGTCCACCACTTTCGTGGCCAAAAACAGCTTAAAAGTCCTTCCCTAGGTAGAACTCATTCATGATAATCCAATATCTCAAACTGAATAAACACTGCTAAAAATATTCTTCACTAATTACTTCATGGACTTTATTTCCATTAAATTTAAAGAGGGAAATACTTAGCTGAATGAACGCTGTTACACGATGAACTGAATGAGACGCTGAAAAGAAATACTTGGTAGCGCTTTTTCCCGACATGGCCAGGTTTCAAAATTAATTCTTCTTCAGGGGTAACAGTTCACCAAGGCCTAGATATTCTAACGTATCGCGGTGTCGTGAATCGCGCGATACAGGGGGGCGGGGATGAAGCGGAGGAGCAGGCCTGCGATAGCCGGCAGCAATCGCACCTCCGCAGTGCAATTGCTGCCGCTTTCGCACCCAATAGCGCCATCGTAAAAGGTGGTGCTATTGGGCGCAAAATTGGAAGCGAAAAGGCTCCTTACCTTTTCACCGTCCACACTGTCTTCGCCCTTTAACAGGTCCTCCTCTTCCGGGGCAGACGCCGCCCCGATTCCTCCTCTTCCGGGGCAGACGCCGCCCGACTCTGCACTTTTTCAGCTAGCACAAGCGAAAAGGGACTTTTAGCATGCAAAATGTCTCTTTTTGCGTGCTCTAGCTTTAGAAAATGACCCCCCAAATCACCAAAGACGTCTCTGTTCACAAAGTTATATTGCCAACTTCATCTGTACTGCTTTTACTTTCTCCATTTCTTAGCTCACTCCCCGAGCACTGCATTGAACCTCTTTCAAAATGGCAGTTCGCCAGAGACGTTTTTGGTGATTTGGTGAGCTGTTACCCCTGAAGAATTCATTTCGAAATCTGGCCACATCAGGAAAAAGCGCTACCAAGTATTTCTGTTCAGCGTCTCATTCAGTTCATCGTGTAACAGCGTTCATTCAGCTAAGTATTTATCTCTTTAAATTTAACGGAAATAAAGTCCCTGAAGTAATTAGTGAAGAATATGTTTAGCAGTGTTTATTCAGTTACCATCGGTTTGAGACATTGGATGATCATGAATGAGTTCTACAGAGGGAAGGACTTTAAAGCCGTTTTTGGCCACGAGAGTAGTGAACTATTCCCATTTTTGATGAAATAAAATGTCAATTTATAAGGATCAAGTTTTGAATTTTTGAAAAAAATAATTTGAAAAAATATTAAGGGGGATGGTGGCTTGTTCGTGATTATAATAAAGAATGGGAGAAACCTGGATGGTACCCCTTGATTCAATTTTATGAAACAACCACTATTCCCTTAAAAACAATTTTTTTGTCTAGATGAAGAGTTGTTTTTTTTAATTCTTTTGGAGTCATAGAATGGTTATAATAATATAAGGAAAAAATTGACTTTGGATATAATTTTGAGTAATGTGGGTTTTTTGATGATTTGAAAGTTTGGATATTACCTACATTTGTGGGCTTTGTGTTTTGGTTTAAGTATCAGAGCAGGACATTCAGCCTCCTGAGATAATTTCTCCAAATGGGTTCATTTTGTGCATACCTTGATAGGAATGCACCTCACTCATAAGCCAGAGTGTGGTGGGTATCATCTCAGTCTCTCAAATTTACTGCTAATGCCCTTCTTAATACTTGCATTGTGCCAACAAAAGCAGCCTTCTGGAGTTCATCGGGTGTTATATGCACAGGCAACATGTTTAGATGCACTTGGAAGTTCTTTTTAATCAAGCCCAATATAATTTGGAGAACATCTATATCTTTCTTCCACATTTTCTTGGTCTCTGCATCATTTGGTACTTGATCTTTTCTCTCTCCATTCAGCCCACAGAATAGTTGCTTGGTACTGACATTTCGATCAGCAATTCCATTCTTGGGCCTTTCTCCTTTATCACAATATCTGGTTTTCTTGCAATGAGCTTTTTGTCAGTTGCAATAGGAATATTCCAAGTGATCACAGCTTCTTCATCGTCTACAGTTTCTCTCAGGGCTATGATCCCACTTTTCTGGTAGGGTGGTGTTATAATTTTTACACAATTTCCAGTGGATGAGCCATGCCACTTTATTTTGCCGTTCCTTATACAGGCCTTCTGATATCAGCACTTGACATCCAGTGATAAGATGTGCAACCATTTCAAGCTCAGTTCTACGGAATCTGCATTTATCTGTTTTACCATTTTTCCTGTGCTGCCTGTGAAACATCCTATAATCCATTGTCCTGTGCTGCGATTATCATTCTCAAATATTTAGGTCTAAGGTCACCTTTCTTTAGCCACTCCTGAGTCAAGTTTTGATCCATGTGGGGTTTCTGAAGCAACTTTCTATATTTTCCACTGTATTTGTGCTTTGCCAATTGGTTTTCCCTGTTTACTGGTCAGATTTTTTTCTCTTGTTTTGCAAATTCCATTTTTTCTTTCCCCTCATTTGCTGGTAGATTCTCACTCATTGCTTCCACTTGCCAAAATGATCATTCAAGCTTAAATATGGAGATTTATTTTGGCTGTTCACTTTTGCACTTTAGCAATTTTTGAGTAGTAGGATCTATTGATGCTGCTAGGCATGCTTGAATGTCTATAATGGCAGTTTTATATGTATAATCTATTTCTATAAGGCCCATAATGCTGCCTTTAGCTCTAGAAATGCACAATCTTGGCATACACAGATTCATATAAGTTAGTTTCTGGGCATGGAGAAATTTTCTTTTTCTTATATACAACTGTTTAAGATCTTTATCTAGAAAGTCAAAACTAAAGGAGAGTAGGGAATTGCAAGTTGATAGCTTGCATCTTATTTCATGTGATAAAGAACTTATCAAAATCAAATCTCCTGGCTGAGTACAATCAGGCGACAGGACGCAGGTGCCTCAATGACTATGAGAAGATATGCAGTAGGCCATCTTTGGCTGATGACAAATAGTTATCCCATGCGTATCTCCTTTTACATGTCTCCCAATCTCCAGCATGGCTGCTTGGGTATGACTGTAATTATGCTTTCCAATAGGAATGTGCAGCCCCCAACATTTTGTTTTGGTTTGCTTTCTCAGTTGTTTTTATTTTTTTTTTTGGCAGGGTCTGAATTTTGTTTCATTTAGGGGTAGATTTTAAGACCTGTGCGTGTCCATGTGCGCGCGCTACCCGGCGCGCACACATGGACGCCCAAATTTATAACATGCGCGTGCAGGTGCGCGCATGTTATAAAATCAGGGGTCGGCGCATGCACGGGGGTGCCCATTAGTGCAACAAGCACGCGCTGATGCCTGTGGGCTTCCCCCCTTCCCTCCCAGGTTGCTCCGATTTCCCAGGCTGCACCGATTTTGGAGCAGCCTGGGAGGGAACCTCCGAACCTCCTTCACTAACCACCCTTCCCCTTCCCCTAACCTACCCGCCCCTTAGCCCTAACCTAGACACCCCCCCCCCCCCCCGACCTTTGTCTTACCTTTTGAGCCTGCCGGCAGCCTGCCGGCATGCGATCTCCCAACACAGCAGCAAATGGCCGCTGTGCCGGGATCCTCTGATCCCGCTCCGCCCCCGGACTGTCCCCCTCCCTCCCTGCCCCTTTCCGAAGCCCCAGGACTTACTTGCATCCCAGGGCTTTACGCGCGAGGCCAGGCCTTTTTAAAATAGGCCCGGCACGCGCAGGCTTTTGAAAATCCGGGTCTTAATGTTTATTTCACTTCAGTTCATTTTCTAAATAGAAATAAACATTTTTAAAAAAAACATGAAACAAAGCCTCCCTGGGCCTTTTCATCTCTTGCTGCCCCATTTGAAAAAGATACCGGGGCCATCTCAGCCCCCATTTACCCCTTCCATGCATCCTGGGTCATGAAAGGGGAAGAAGGCATGCCCTCTTGCCTCCTATTCCACCAGCATCTCTTGAAAATGATTGAGTAGGGCTTAGTGATGCCAAAATCGCACCGACCTCATGACCAGCTAACACCATTTTGTTGTACAGCCATAAAAATATACATTCATACAACAAAATAGCACAAGCCGGCATCGACTGATGCCATTTTGCCATACCTATGACAGCAGTCTCAGGGCCAGTCAGCCATTTTTAAAGGGCAAAAGTCAAGTAGGCTTTGCAACTTGACCTTGCCCATGCAACTCTGTTGACACTAGCCAGCTCTTGTTTCTGTATACAGCAATAAACATTCATATAAATGCAAACTGTCTTCTCCATGAAGATTAGATACATTTAACTAATTTCTTTGTATAAATGTTTTTAATTCTTACAGTTTAATGCAGCGGTAACTCAGACCTCCCTTTTCTAGCTGCAATATAACTGCTTTCACATTTTTTCAGCAAAGAAAGACTGAAATATATGATGAGGACAAATTAAACACTAACTATCTGTACCTGAAGATTAGACTGAAAGGCTTATTTGTTATGTGTCACTGATAATAATAACTCATGCTGATAATTAAAAATACTGTTTCTGTAGGAATCTTGTTTAATTTAACTATAGTCAGAGACTTCCAAGAGCAAAATGTCACTGGGTTGCGTCAATATGTTGACAAGAACTTATACCAATTTGTGCTTGCTCAAAGTTGTATTAAATCACTTTTTCACTGTCAGATAGTGTCAGTTGAACCATTTTATCTAACAGAACTAATGTAAGAGAGGCTCTTTCATCGCAGTTCCCTTTTCTGCACCAGTTCAATGGTATTTCTTTATGAAGTCATTGATTTCTTGCACTTAGAATATCAAGGAACTCATAGATTTTTATTGTAAATTAAAGAGTTGTATGTGATGAGCTGCCAGGTACTTGCTACTGAAGAGGAGAAGTCTATTATATACAGTATACTGATAATGCTTGATAATAAAGAAGAAATGTTTTCAACACTCAAGACCCTATTGATTTCTACAGTGTGGGCTAAATATACTTACTCTATAGTTTCCCCGCCATTTATACTTGTAACTGAGGTCACCAGGTGGGGAAACAGGGGTCACCCTTCTTGAGTGAGGTATTGGCCATGGTCCTCTGTTTCATTTGTTATTTTAACCAGACCTGGAATGATTTTTCATCACATCTCAGGGTTTCAGTGCTTCATGAAATCATGTTCACTATTCCCCACAATTAAATATACCGGCGCTTACATTTGGGCGTGCAACACAGTGTTTCAATTTATTTCTAACTTCCAACAATTAAATATTCACAAAAATCATTGAACATTCTTTTCACATATTTCTAATTCATCAACAGTAGTTAATAGGTACAGCACTTGACAGGTGTCCTGCCCACTTCTGAGCAATGCCACTCCCACTGACCCCACCTCCCAGCCAATCAGTGTTCACCTCTTGTCCAAATCCTACCCTTTATCCACCCCTAGCCTCATCCCTTTGTTGATATCCATCTTAGCCCTGCCCATATCATGCCCCTTTTTGTCACTTTTTGATGAAGTCACGTCCAGTCACACATCTTTCTGCCCCTTGTCAACAATGCAGACCGGAATCATAAATATGTTTTTCCAAATGGCAGCGGGTGCCTGAAGACAGGAAATTTAGCACATCCAGGATGGCAGCTGTTGTGGAGGGATAGAAATGATGTCACAGCCATGCATGAACTGTAAAACCGAAACAAAGCACGCTTGAATCATGATGCTGTGACCCATGCCGCAGGCAGCCATTTTGGAATGATATCACAGGCCATCACATTACCCGAGCATGCTCAGACATTTTGTTTACAGGGAAAGAACACAGAGGGCAGCCATGTTCAAAAGAAAAACATCACCTGAGCATATTTACTAAGCAGCTGGAGTTCGAAAGGGTAATTGATATTAGTTATTAAAATAAAAATAAAATACTTCTGTTTTCTTTTGCCACAAGCCATACATTTTTGTGTCAGATTTTTTTGTTTTTAAGAACATAACATGAGAAATTGCCAAGCTGGGTCAGACAAGGGTCCATCAAGCCCAGCATCCTGTTTCCAACAGAGGCCAAACCAGGCCACAAGAACCTGGCAATTACCCCAAACACCAAGAAGATCCCATGCTACTGATGCAATTAATAGCAGTAGTTATGCCCTAAGTAAACTTGATTAATAGCCGTTAATGGACTTCTCCTCCAAGAACTTATCCAAACCTTTTTTGAATCCAGCTACACTAACTGCACTAACCACATCACTCAGTGCTTAATTGTGCACTGAGTGAAAAATAATTTTCTCCGATTAGTCTTAAATGTGCTACTTGCTAACTTCATGAAATGCCCCCTAGTCCTTCTATTATCCGAAAATGTAAATAACTGATTCACATTTACCATGTCTACCTCTTCCCCTGAGCTCAGTGCTGCATAAGAAAAGAAAAAAGACTAGTTTTAAAAAAAAGCTCTCGTCTCTGGCTGTAAACTCATTTCAGCAGAGAATTTCAGCCCACCTTGTTTTTTTTGTAACACAGAGAAAAGTGGCTTGGGTTTTACTAGGCCCTCCCTCCACCCCCACTCCCTATACTCATTGCAGTTAGCACAGACAGCAGACCCCCAGTCTCTTTTCAGTGCAACGTGCAAAGATATCACTTTAATAAAACAAGAAGTGTAGCTATTTAAAAAAAAAAAAAATGGAAAGTTGTATTTGTGTGCCTTTTATTTTAAAGAGGAAAATCTCCTTGGATTTTGATTTCTCAGGAAGTCATAAATAGGAAATGTTGTTTTGATAAACATTCCAGGCATATTTTTCTTTGCTTTTCTCAGCAGGAATAATTCAATTTCATTCTTCTCACGAAACTTGTCGTTTTTCAGCATACCCCCTCTTTTCACCTCTGGAAAATCATTTTTTTCCAGCCCATAGCCAACAAAGCTATAGTTTTATAAGATAGACACAGAGCTGCAGCCTCTTTTAGTGCAAAATACAAAAACATCAGAGAAAGCTTTAAAAGAATGGAGCAGTACCAGAACACTGAAAAATATGCTGAAAGCTACACAAAGGGCCAGATTTTCAAAGGGTACGTGCGTAAGATACGCACGTACCCCCGAAAACCTGCCCGAAGTTCCCCCTGCGCGTGCCGAGCCTATGTTGAGTAGGCTCGGCGGCACGCGCAAGTCCCAGGGCTTTCCTGGGAGAGGGCGTGTCGCAGCGGCGCGTCATATGGGGGCGGGGCCGAGGACGTGATTCCGGCCCAGGAGCGTTTCGGGGGTGTGGCCGAGGCCTCCGAAATGGCTCCTGGGCCTGGGAATCGCGCGCCAGTGGCCGGCCCGGTGCGCGCAAGTTACGCCTTGGGCAGGCGTAACTTGTGCAACAAAGGTAGGGGGTGTTTAGGTAGGGCTGGGGGGGTGGGTTAGGTAGGGGAAGGGAGGGGAAGGTGCGGGGTGTGGAAGGAAAGTTCCCTCCGAGGCCGCTCCGATTTCAGAGCGGCCTCGGAGGGAACGGAGGCGGCCTGCGCGGCTCGGCGCGCACAGGCTGCCAATTTTGCACAGCCTTGTGCGCGCCAATCCCAGATTTTAACAGATACGCGCGGCTACGCGCGTATCTGTTAAAATCCCGCGTACTCTTGTTTGTGCCTGGTGCGTGAACAAAAGTACGCATGTGCGCAAATTTGTAAAATCTACCCCAAAGTGTAGTTATAATTCAGAAAATAATAAAGAGTGGATAACAGCAGTACTATGTATAAAAAGCCATAAGCAGTTTTTAAATATTGTGCATGGTTTTGGAAAACTATCCATAATGAAGAATGATCTTTTTTATGCGTATTCCCTTTTTCCAAACATATATAAGTCTCAGATTTTGTAACAAAATGTTTTAATTTTATTCTTAGGATGACCAAGAATATGCCTAGATGCCCCAAAACAAAACTTTGATATCATGGAAGGATCAGTTTTTCATTTTAGGAAACATGATATGTGCTATAATTTGAATTAAAATCCGTGTCCTTTGTTCACAAACAGGTACTAGAATGCAGCATACTGGGTCTTGTAATTGCCCCCCAGGACTGCGACCTCATGCAGCAAGGGGTACTGGGTAAGTTGCCAAGACAACCCCACAGCCCCCATGGCTCCCCACCTGCTTTTCTCCATCCAGAAGCCAGTGACGACCTCTATGGGAATTTTAAAAAAATGCAGTTTGTTGTGTGAGAATGATAATAATAATAGAATAATATGTCTTTTTTTGCTTTTTAACAGGATATTTAAGGGAAAAACTAGATTTTAGGCAAATGAGGATTCTGCATCCCTCCTTTTTTCAAAACGTACATGAAAATGGTAACTTTCAAACCGGAGCATGGGTGCTCACCTGCGCGGGTTCATCAGCCCGCTGCTAATTTATAACTTGCGCATGTATATGTGCACATGCTATAAAATGGCCCAGCTGTGTGCACGTGTGACACAATTTAAATGGGCGCATATAACTGCATGTAAATACCGCTTCAGAGATTTTAAAAGGGGCGCACTACGACGCCATTTCCAGTTTTACCAATTCATCCACAGTTCACCAGTTAAGAGATAAGTCCTCCAACCATCCATGGTTTGATAGCCTTTCATTCCCCCCCCCCCCCCCCCCAGTTATCCCTAATCTTTAAAACCCCACCAATCTGCCTATTTATCTTTATTTTATAACTTATACGACATCCATAGCAGAAGCAAAATTACGTAGCAGGGGGCCTCTGCACGCACCAGATCAAGTAAGTATTTACCTACACATCTCAGCTTCAAGCCCTGAAATGCCCATGCCCCGCCCAAAGCACGTCTATGCCCCGCCTCTTTTAGAACACTTCTGGCATTTAAGCGCGTATCCAGGTGACTTTTAAAATCCACTCGGCGTGTGGGAGCACAACATATTTGCACATCCTCTAATTAATGTGCGCCAGGCTATTAAAATTCACTTTTATGTGTGTACATCAGCCCTGGATTTGTCAATAGGCACCCATTATATCTGTGCCTAGGGTGGCAAACATTTAGGGGCAGCAGGCAGGGACAGATTTGAGATTTTGCCACCATTAGGCACTTTTGGTGCTTTTACCCTCCCGCCTCCTGTAAAGGTCTGTTACAGGGTAGCAGATGGCTGTTCTCTGTTGAATGAGATTCAGCAGAGCTGGAAGAAAGCCAGTCTTAGCCAGCCTGCTCCCCTAAATGTTTGCCAGCCTATGCACGCATATAGGAGTAGATTTTAATAGGCGCGCACACATGGATGTGTTGATTATATAACATGCGTGCTCATGTTATAAAATCAATGGGTCGTGCAAGGGGGGGTAGAATTTGGGTAGTTTCACACAGCGACACATCCCGGCCTTCCCCAGTTCCCTCCCAGTCCACTCCAATTAAGGGCATACCCTACGATCCCCAAAGGACTGGGTCAAAAATCTGTTTGCTCAGGCGACCAGAAATAGCTTTGGTGACCACAATATATATTGAACTCTTGTATTAGAGATTTCAAAGGAAAAAGTTTGGACTTTTGTACTAGAAACAACAAAGAAGGAAGATTGAACGCTTGGACTAGAGAGACATCTGAACAGTTTCTATTTGGATTACAAGTTGAGAGTTTCTGACCCATTTTAGGATTTTGCTAATGATTTTGCACTTGGGAATTATCTACCTCCAGTTTTCATGCTTAGGGGATATTTTTTCTATCTTTTTGTTAGCTATGTGCTGGGACCCCATTCCAGCCACCTAACTCCCCAATCAGGGGATATTGTTCCTATGGATAATAGTGCAAGAGAGCTTCGAAGGGAAGTAATACACAGCATGGACAAACTATTTATTATTTTCATTGCCATAATCTTTTTGATGCTGTTTCCGATTTTTGGAATAATGGCTTGGATTATTTTATTTAAGCTGCAGTAAAGACTTTAATATGAACGCCAACCTGGACTTCTGTTTGATTGTTGCCTACTCTTCCCTGTACACTGGTTGTATGGAAGGACCCTGGTGTAAGTATTGGCTGTGTCTTATGGTTCCTTTGCTTTCTTAAGGGATATCTTTGCACCAAGTAGAGGTCTTCATTGTGGACAATGACCCTCTGAAAAATGATAGTGATTGACCATGCCAGGGGCTCCAAAAGACTATCTTTCTCCGCATCTGGAATTGAACTTGGACCTGTAGCACCCCTGGATAAGACTAATCTCCCCAAACAGGGAAACCGTTACATAAAAATAAAAAAAACTTACAGGCCTGTAGGCCCAATCCTCCAGTCCAGTTTATACCCCAACAAGTCTATCCTTCAAAAAGGTGGGGTTATAGTAATGGGAGGAATCAAAAATATCAAAATCCCTCCTACTGCCCCTAGATAGAAAAATCACATAGGGATCATGTTAGTAATTGGTATAGCCGTCACATTATTTAATGTGTCTAATAATAGGAGTCCATATTTAGTGTTTCGACAGTGCAACATGAAAGGGTGCCCACTTGATTATAAAAGGAGGCATGCATTGCAACATGAAAGGGGTATCATGTGTACAATACGGGTAGGATGAGGTGAGCTTTCATCACTGGAAACAAGCCAGAGATATACAAAGGGTAGCCATCAAGAGCTATAAATGGGGTTGTGCAGGAAGAGATGGTACAATTATTGATGAAGAAAGTGAAAATAGAAAGTATAGTAGACTTCTGGGTACTGTAGTCCAAGAAAGGCAGGGCTGGACATAGTTTCAGCACCGAGAAAGTGTAAGGAGTGGTTTAATTAACAGGGACCTCCAGGGGGAAAAAAAGCCCTGGGAAAAGGTAGACCAGGGGAGATGCTGAGATAATCAGACAGAGTGCTACTAGGAAGACTTTGTAAGCATGGTCATGTAGCCAAAGGACCTATGGATGGACAAACGGGACTATGGTGTGTCTGGAGCCACTATCACCACTAGGCAAGTGAGCCTGAAGGAACCCGGTAGGACCTGCAGTTCAGGACTGATCTCAGAGAAGCAAGCTATAGCCTGGGAAGGGTGGGCAGGAAGGTGCTGTCAGGGAGAACGTGTGGCTGAGGAGCAAGAGCTAGTCAGAGAGGACTGTGGTGTGAGTGGAGGCACCATTACTAGGAGACTAAGAAGTCTGGAAGAAGCCGGTAGGATCTGCAATTCAATGCTGGCCACAGAGTGTCAGAGCATAGTCTCAAGTAAAGTCCAACACTCTATTATGGGGAATAGGTTGTTTAAGATGCACTCTTTGAAGCTGAACTGTGATTGACTTGTAGCACAACCTGCTGGAAAATGAAACCTCTATTTCAGAGTGTCTGCCTGCGGTTGTGAGGTTTTTTTGGGCTATCGGGAAGCAGTCCTGGACAAGGTGTGAATAGTGCCTTGTCAAGGTGGCATAATGTTTAAATCCTAGAAGAATGAAAGCTTACGTATCCCACTCAGCAACTCACTATTGGATCCTATAAAGATATGTCCTATTAAAAGGGTTTAAGGTAATCCTTATGTGAATCCTTTTAGAAGGATACTGATTTATGTTCTAATGCTAGTGTGTATATGTAATAATCACATATTAATTTTCAGGGATAGAGTTTGTATCCTGAGCATACTAATGCCTGTGCCAGGCACAGATCCTGTGATAGTCTGATCAACAACCATAAAAATAGGAATATTATATTCTCCTTATAACTTCTCCTTTCTGTATTATGTAATGTACTATGATGGTCTAATAGAAAAACAATGTCTTTCCATCTTTTACATTGTTTCCCTCAGGCATAGAAGAGTGTAAATCTGACTAAAGCTTTCACCATAGGTTAAAATATGGAAATTTACAGTAATAGGAGTATCAATGGGAGTAAGGTATTTTGTGAGTGTCATGGTCTGTCCCCAGAAAGGGTGGACTTCTATCTAAAAAATATTGTATAGGTGTTTCCATGAGGCAGAAGAGAGTTTGACAAGGTAGAAGGGAGAATGTGAAGCAGCAAGGGTGCTGGCCAGATCTCTGCAGAGTTTTTCCAAATTCTTAATCTTTTCCCAGTGGGATGACCACTGATCTTTTCACACAGTGGACCTGTTACCCAATTCTAGCAGGGATATTTAGGCCAGTCCTGGATTTCTGACAACCCCTTTCTGATGCATTATGGGACCTGCAGCACTGACTGAAATGGGTAGACTCAGGGACTACAAATACCACCATGCTTTGGGATGTAAGTTTAAAACCAGGACTAGCCATAAAGTCTCCCTCCTGGAATGGGGGAACTTGGCAGCTTCGCAGCTTTTCTACTGCTTTGTGGAAAGAATTTCTCTCTTTTTTTTGTCCACCAAGGGAGGAAAGCTCAAGGCTCTGTACATTATTTTTGTAATTCATGGTCTCTAGGTTGTGCTAGTGAAGAAGAAATTGTTGGTAAAAACTCTGTGGGTGCAACATTTGGAAGGCATCCATTGCAAAGAAAGAAGAGTTGATCCATATCTGAAGGACTGCAATGCTTACAGGTACAAGAAAGAACCGGAAATAGCAACAGCAGAAACTACAGTACCCTGGGGAGGTCAGAAGAGGCACCTGGGATCTACTCTATTGCTCTGTGATTTGTATTTTTCTTTTTGTACCATGAACTGCATTTTTGAGAGACTGTAATATTACAAATAGATTTCAGTTATTTATTCAGTACACTTTTAGTTTTGGAACCATACTATCTTTATTTGAGCGACTACATATGATTTCTTTGGAATTTGCAGCTTTGCTGCCTCCTCCTCCTCCCCCCCCCCCCCCCCCCCGGAAAATCCTGACGTTGGAGCTGCAGTCAGTTTTTACCTTCTCAGCAGCATCTAAAGGTGGCCCTTTTCCTTTTACAGGAAGTGCCCCAAAAATGTAGAGCTGCCAAGTTCCCCAATTATAGGAGACAGACGTTTTGGTCAGTCCTGATTTTGAACTTACATCCCAAAGCAGTCTGGTATTTGTAGTCCCTAATTCTGTCCATTGCAATCAGTGCTGCAGGTCCCATAATGCATCAGAATGGGATGTCAGAAATCCAGGTCTGGCCTAAAATCTCCCTCATGGAACTGGGTAACTTGACAGCTCTGAAAAAGGGGTTACAGGTATCTCCTCGTGGGAAGAGAACATTTTAAATTCAGTTAATTTATAATTCCAGAAAAAATAAGAAAATTGTGAAGAAGTTAAATGAAAAGTACAAAATGTTAAGACCGGGCTTGACTGCACAACCAGTTGGTAGTGTCAAGATGGCAGTTGCTGTGTGCTTTTTGGAAGCTCTTCCTACTTTTATCGGTATATCCTTTTCTTCAAGCAGTTCGTGAGTGCAGTGTACTTTGTTTCTATTGCTATACTACTATTCCCCACCTCACCAGCATTCGTAAACACAAGCACAAAAGGGACATGGTTACCCATCAGAAGATTCCTCAAAGATTACAAGCAGGCCAGATGGATTGTCGCTTTATGAAAACCAGCAGGCTGGAGAATGCGCACCATGCATTGGAGTTGGCTGCAGCCATGCCTGTTGGTTCTTCTGAGCTGGAGAATTTGCTCAGCCCTGCTGTTTCTCTGCCAGCAAAAGTGTTCAGAACAGATGTATCTTCAGGCAGTGAATTGATTACTTTTGTCTCTGAGCTCAGAGAAATTGATTTGTTGGAATAGGATACCACTGCCAATATACCAGTTGATGTATCAGTGCCTGAAGCAGAGTGAGAAAGGGACAGATTGCTTTACTATCCCCTGGAGTGAATGCTGATATAATTTTAACTGAAACTATACAGGATGATAATGTTGTTGAGGCTACTCCTAAAATTACTTTTGTACTGGTTTGGAAAACTCTTTCGGAAGTCAAACAAGTTTTACTCCTGAATCTAAAGTTAATGGATAAATCTAGTAGTGATTTAATAGCTAAAGTTTCATCTTATGATGTTTCATTTGATAATGTAAAGAAGAAAAAACTTGGAACTCTACACTGGGTCACTTCAAAGTATTAATGTGCCACTAAAGATAATACTACTTTAAGGTGGAAAATTAAAAAGATGCAGACATTTTTTAAATTTAAAAAAATTAGGACTAATGACTTTTCCAAAAATTAAGAATATTTAGAATTTGATATATGTATTAAAAAATATCTAAATGCTTCCAAAAAAAAGGATGCCTCTGATTTCTAAGCCCATTGCCTTAATCTATTTTGAAGTATAAGGGGGAGGATATACAAATATTTAAACATTTTGAGGAATAATTGTCTCAGACATTGGAGCTATATCAGAAATACATACACATGCACAGATATAAATAGTTTATGGCCTTTCTCAGCATTATTATTTATTGATTTGTATGAGCGATTCAGTATATTTGCTTTTATTTTCACTAGTGGTCCTTGCCTCTCTAAATTGTAGATTTTCACTAATCTAAAGCAAATTATAATCTGTTATGTTATATAGGGGCACATAAAAAAGAGTTCTGATGCTGGGTTTTTGTGCTGCTGGCACCAGCTCTGTGAGGTCACAAAACAATGATAATATGGTAGATTGGACTAGCTCAGAGGCTTAAGGGAATAACAATTTCTTGCAGGATAGGGAAACTTAAAATCAATCTGTTCCCCTAGGTAATCATCAGACTGCCCCAATATACAAATTTGTTTTACCTTGTGCCATTCACTGGCAGACCAATAAACAGTGAACTCATAACCTGGGGTTTCAGTAATCAGTCTTTTGTTCAAATTTATCACAAATTTTATTCTTCTGGGGTACCAGCAGTCGATTAGCAATAAACCTCATAAGAGGATGAATCACAGGATCCCAAAGCAGAGATTATATCAGCAACAACAAAAACACACTTTTCCTTTCGGAGTTCATTAGAATCAGTATCTCTCCTCCTAACAAATCATTAACCATCCCTCAGAAACAATCTCATCAGTACTGACATTAGTACACTGAATTCTTCATAGGAGGAAATTTCCAGAGAAGGATAAAGGATCTCCCATATGTAGTTAGCGTCTATGACTCCTCCCAGGTGCATGCTAGCAAATGCCTAGGAGTATTCCTTTGGCACACCAGCATCTACTGTAAAGGAGGACCTTGCTGAACTGGAATACCCAGCAGATCTATTGGAATATACCCTGAGCCTAGAAGGGGTCCTTTCCCTCTAGACTTCAAACTCCTAGGATCACACACCCCCACTTAGAACTCAGACTTATGATTTCTGGTTATGTAACCTAGCTGAGCAGTCACAGTCACGGAGAGCTCTGTGAGAGTCTGCTTGTTTCCTGCATCTATTACATTTTTTGGTGGATTGAATGGAGCAATATTTGGTATAGCTTCAGCATAATTAGCTGTACAATATTTTGGAAAGTTTGGAAAGTCGACACAAGCCTCCCATTATTACAAGAGATAAAGGGAAAGATGGCAAGAAAATAGTACTAGTTGAGACAATGATGGCAACTGCCCTGGTGGAGTTGAATGATGATATTGTTTGGGATATATCAAAATGTTTCAGCTGCTCTGACTGCTTGTAGATTGATCAATTGAACAATCTACAAGCAATGATGGAGGAAATGACTTAGAGAGTGAGTGGCTCAGCTGTAAAGATCTTGGAGTTGGATAACAGAGTAGCTGCTCACAAAATAGTGGCAGACCAATTAACTACACAGTTGGCTGAACTTAAAAAAGAGAATGTGGTATTACAAGAAAGAACTGAAGATCAAGAAAATTGAGTGCAAAGGAATAATTGTGTTATTGGACTTTAGAATCTATTAAAGAGCAAGATCTTCTGCAGCTTTTTCAAATATGGCTACCTGAGGTCTTGGGACTCTCACTTGAATTGGAGTCTGTTATGGTGGAACCGACTCATCGCGTTGGGATGCACAGAGAAGAAGATTCGAGACCCAGGCTCCTCATATTTTGAATTACGCGGACAAGGTTAAGATTATGAGAGCCTACAGGAAACACAACAATTCCTTGGAACAAGATGATGTAATGTGGTTAATCTTTGGTGATTTCTCAGCAAACGTCTCAAAGGATTATCGCAAAATGACACCAATCTGCACATCCTTGTGTCGTAAATGGGTGAAATTTTCTTTTCAATTCCCCACAAAAATACGTGTGTTTACAGATGGTAAACATATAGTGCTTCATACTAAAGAACAAGCAAGCACTATCTGGATTCTTAATGATTTTTTTTACATACAGCAACTTTTTAAGGTTCATTCGCTATCCAGGAGGCCTCTGCGGTGTGAAGATTGGAAGCAGTTTTTGTCGCACTGTGGTTGCTTGGCTGGATTTCCTCGTTAGTTACTAAAAATTAATAATCACTTTTTTTTTTAGCTAATTTGGAACTCTGCTTTTTGCAGGTGTTTCTTTTGGACTTATTTTCTATGAAAGTTTTCAATTATTATTTTAGAATACTGCGTCACGCTGGAAATATGGCTGCCTATACTTTAGTCTTATTTGAGGGCCTTCTCTCTGAATAATCTATATCCAGACTATAATTTTTTTTGGATGCATTTTCTTCTTGGAATTGGGATTGCAAGTGTGTCTGATGATCGTTTTACTTTTTCATCTGAGATGGCTTTCTTTTTCTTTTATTCTTTTTTGAATGTTGCTCTGGGACACGAGGCCAATGACGCACTTTGATTTCCTGAAATGTTAACGCATTGCAAAGAGCAATGTTTGTTTTGACTTATGATTATGTGACTGTGATAATTTTAGCAATCTTGTTTCGGAAATATGTCCAAACTGTTCTTTTCTGGTTTCACTCTCATATCACAGTTTATTGGAGCCTGAAGGATGATATAATTGGGGATTGCATAGTTGTGAAGTTTGGTTCTCTTTTGGCCCGAACTGTTTTTTACTTTCCCATTTTGTATATTCTTGTTGAATAATAGCAGGGATGATGGTTTATTTAATTTTACATTTTTATAATATGGTGGACCCTCTAGGACTCATCTTCAATGCTGATGCTGATAATGAAGATGTGGGTCCTTGGAGCACTGGGTTTTCACTTTATGTTTGCGTTGTGTTTGTTTTGTGTCTGTGTGTGTGATTTTTTTCAAAGTCTTAAGTGTGGTGTTTGTTGCTGGTGCCTTGAACTTTCTGGGACTCGGGGGATTTCCTCCCTTGGGCTAATCAGTGTTTTGCCAGGACATCTATGCTGGGGGATGTCTGGGCAAATTAAGCTGCTGTATTTTGTCTTTGGTAATTTTTGTTTTATCTCTAATGGGGATACCAATGTTTTCTCTCTTAATGTGGATGGAATTCATTCTCCCATTAAGAGGAAAAAGTTAATTTTTTTCATGAGGCTGAAACACAAAGGGATAGATTTTCAAAGAAGCCCACGCACGTCCATGTACACGCGCTACCCGGCACGCACACATGGACTCCCGATTTTATAACATGCACATGCAGGTGCGCGCATGTTATAAAATCGGGGATCGGCACGCACAAGGAAGTGTATTGTACATTCTGCGCGTGCCGACGCCCGCAGCCTTCCTCAGTTCCCTCCCAGTCTGCTCCAATTTCAGAGCGGACTGAGAGGGAACTTCCCAACCTCCTACATTAACCTCCCTTCCCCTTCCCCTAACCTACCTGCCCCCTAGCCCTAATCTAGCCCCCCCCAAAACTTTATCTTACCTTTTGCGCCTGCCTAATGTCTATACCCGTTCTTTCTTTCCTGAGCTGGTTACGATGTTGAGCCAATTTCCTGAATGATATGATCCTGCTGGGGAGAGATTTCAATACTGTTGCTGATCCTCTTATTGATACCAAGCCTCCCAGACTGATTAAGCAATTTCCACACACAGCTGGGATCCTATTTCTTGTGCAGGAATTGCATCTATTACATATATGGTGGGTGCTACATCCAGGGGAACAAGATTTTTCGTTCTTTTCGAATGTTCATAATAGCTACTCCCATTTAGATTATTTTTTTTATTTCTGGCTCTTTATTCCTATGGTACAACATGCAGATATTGAAGTATCTGCTTTGTCAGATCATGATCAGATATCTTTCCAATGAAATTTGGAAATTACCACATCTAGGGCATTTAGATGGTGACTTGATCCCTCATTAAACTTTGATCCAGAGTTTAAAATATTCTTGACTAGTAAGTGGCAGGACTATTTTGAGAATAATGTTTCTCCTGATATTTCCCTGGGTCTTTGCGGGAGGCTCGCAAGGCAGTAATGAGGAGAGAAATAATTACAAATGAATTGAGTAAACGTAGAGCCTCTGATGCTGTAATCTTCTGCTTATTGAAGGAACTTAACTACAACATTGTGATCTAGTGATTCTTACCTGGAATGACGGTATATAAAAAATCCTAAATAAATAAATAAATACCTTTAAGGCTGTACATATAAATTCTTTAAATTTGGGGGTAAAGTCTCGATTGGTAGATGTCAGGCATACATTAAACCAATTATTACATCAAAAGACAGGAAATATTATTAATTTCAAAGTAAATTATTTAGACACAGGAATAAACCTGGCAAGCTGTTAGTGCATCTAATACTTGGAGTTAAATCTAATCAGTTTTTTGAGCCTTAAAGAATGCAAATGGAATATGGTAACAATGCACAGCTAACAGATACCTTAATTGATTTTTATAAAAACTTGTATTCGGCCTGGCCCAGTTGAAAAGAAGTACAATCGACCTTTTTTGAGGGCCTTTCTTTACCAACTCTTTCTGCTGAACAACTTCGGAGATTGAGTGTTCCTCTTACGCTTCTGGAAATAGAAGAAACTATTAAGTCTCTGAAATTAGCTAAAGCCCCAGGACTAGATGGCCTAGGCTCAGAATTTTATAAATTATCCTCCTCTATTTCAACATTTTTATTAGGTATGTATGTTTCCTGCTTGGAGAAGAATTATTTTGCCTTAGGTGCTAATCATTCTCTTATTACTGTTTTTTTGAAGCCAGGGAAGGACCCTACTTCTCCTAATTCATATAGACCAATTTCTTTAATTAATGTTGACATAAAGATTTTGGCATCCATCTTAGCCAAACAGTTAAGTGTTTGGCTGAGGGGGGATATGATAGAGGTCTTTAAGATCATGAGAGGTCTTGAACGAGTAGATGTGACTCGGTTATTTACACTTTCGAATAATAGAAGGACTAGGTGGCATTCCATGAAGTTAGCAAGTAGCACATTTAAGACTAATCGGAGAAAATTCTTTTTCACTCAATGCATAATAAAGCTCTGAAATTTGTTGCCAGAGGAGGTGGTTACTGCAGTTAGTGTAGTTGGGTTCAAAAAAGGTTTGGATAAGTTCTTGGAGGAGAAGTCCATTAATGGCTATTAATCAATTATACTTAGGGTATAGCCACTGCTATTAATTGCATCAGTAGCATGGGTTCTTCTTAGTGTTTGGGTAATTGCCAGGTTCTTGTGGCCTGGTTTTGGCCTCTGTTGGAAACAGGATGCTGGGCTTGATGGACCCTTGGTCTGACCCAGCATGGCAAGTTCTTATGTTCTTATGTTCTTTTATTGTGGTTCTACCTTTTGTAGTTGCTAAGGATTAAACTGGATTTGTCAAATGACGACATGGAGACTATAATATTCAAAAATTATTGGAGGCCTTATATGTTGCATATCCTGAAAATCAATTAGGAATGGAGGTGAGCCTCGACGCTGAAAAAGCACTTCATAAAGTGCAATGGAGTTATTTGTTTTGGGTATTGGAGGAGTTTGGAATTACAGGATCCTTTTTAAATTGGATTCAATTATTATATGTTGCGCCCCAGGCTAGACTTAGGGTAAATGGTACATTTACATTTATTAAAATTTGTGAATCGCCCAACACAAAAAGGCCTGGGCGATGAACATAAAAAACACACATAATGATAAAACAATAACACAATGAAACAAGAGGTAAAACAGACAATTATAATAAAAAATTATCATCCTAAAAATAAAAAATAAAATACATCAGTTAAAATAAAATCAGTAATAATTAAAACAAGGCAGTAAGCTTGAAGAAAATCATAAATTTAAAAATAAGCTAAATTAAATAAAAATGTTTTAACTTGTTTCCTGATTTGCTTAAGTGAATCTGATTGTCTCAAATCAATTGGTAAGGAATTCCAAAAGGTGGGCCCAGCAACAGAGAAAGCACATTCATGGATTGTGTGTAAACGGGCCACATTTGGAGAGGGAATCTCAAGTAAGTCACATTGTGATGAGCATAGGGCTCTTGTTGGTTGGTAACATTGAATTAGTCCAGTGACAAGTCTGATCATTTATCAACTTAAAAATCAACATTGCAACATTGATAGAGCTGCATTGAAAGACAATGCAGCTCTATCGATGTAAGTGTAATGTACTCTGACCTTTTTAAACCTGAAAGTAACCACGCAGCAGAGTTTACCAACAATTGCAAGGGTCGCAAAGAAGAGTATGGAAAGCCAAAAAATAAACTATTTCCGTAATCGATGATTAGAAAAATGGAAGCTTGGAGTACTGTGTGGAAATCTGCTTCATGAAGCAGTTTAAGAACAGAAAGTAAACGAAGCCTTAAAAACCTTGAGATATGACTTGTTTAATATAAAGGTGACATGACAGTGTATCATCTAATATGACACTGAGACTTTTAATGTGATTCTTAATGATAAATGAGCAGTTGTTAAGGGTAATGGGTTTTTCATTGAAGGAGCAGTATGGGCTGTGTATCGCTAGAAATTCTACCTTAGACATGTTAAGTGACAGTTTATTGTGTTGAAGCCATTTCTGAACCGTTGAAAAGCAGATGTTGAGATGTTCACAATCCTTTCCCTTATATTGTGACACCAGACAGGGTTGTCCCCTCTCCTCTTTATTGTCTTTATTGACAGTGGAACCACTTTCACTTAAAATCAAGACATCTCCAATCATTAAGGGGCTGATTTTAAAAGGGTTACACTCGTAATCCTTTAAAACCCACTCCTGCGCACACCGAGCCTATTTTGCATAGGCCCGGCGACGCGCGCAAGCCCCGGGATGCATGTATGTCCAGGGGCTTGAAAAAGGGGCGGGGAGAGGGTGGGGAAGGGCAGTCCGGGGGCGGAAAGGGGCGGGACTGAGGCCTCAGGCACTGTGACTGTGCCGGGGGATCGCGCTTCGGCACTTGGCCGGCGTGCGCAACCTACACCCACCCAATTAGCGAAATATAAATCCTTCCTACACTCCTACCGTGAAAATATTCTTAAAACCAAAAGAGATTTCTATGCGCTAAGAATCCACGACCTACAATTTAATCCCAAAGCCCTCTTCGCATTTGTGGCTGACCTCACCAAAACCTCAACAACCTCCATCCCAAATGATGAAGCCAAAACAAAATGCGAAGAATTGGCACAATACTTCAACGATAAAATATCAAATCTCACAACACGATTCCCTACAGCCACATCCCCCATTAAACCTCCCACTAAAACCCATAACACCGAACTAAACACTTTTGAGACCACCGCCTCCACTGAAATAGAAGCAATCCTAAAAAATATGAGACCATCCACATACCCATCAGACGCAATCCCTTCTAAATACCTCCTCTCCATCCCTAATATCATTGTCAAACCCTTAGCAAGCATTATCAACAGCTTCATCACCCTTGGAACTGTGCCTCCCCCCCTCAAACAAGCCATTGTCAAACCAATACTTAAAAAACCCAAACTCGACTCGACAAACCTGGCTAACTACCACCCTATTTCCAATCTCCCATTCATAGAAAAAGTCCTTGAAAAAATTATTAACCATCAACTAACAGACTACCTAGATCAACACCACCTCCTCTCTACATCTCAACACGGATTTCGCAATCATCATAGCACAGAGACACTACTGACTACCCGTACTGACTATCTCCTGAAAGGCCTAGACAAGGGACATTCTTACATACTGGCCATGCTTGACATTTCCTCAGCCTTTGATACCATGAGCCATAACCTGCTAATCGAACAGCTATCTGAATTAGGCATCTCTGGAATCCCATTGCTATGGTTTAAATCCTTCCTAAGCAACAGAAATTACAAAGTCAAAATAGGCACCAGCGAATCCAAGGCAATTAACATAACTCGAGGTGTACCTCAAGGTTCCTCCCTCTCCTCTACCCTCTTCAACATTTACCTACTGCCCCTATGCCACCTCCTATCAGAGCTCTCTCTTCCATATTTCGTATACGCTGATGATGTGCAAATAGTTATCCCCATCAAAGATTCCATACATAATGCCATTGAGACATGGGATTCTGCCCTGTCGGCCATCAACAACCTCCTTACCAAGCTCCATCTTGCTCTCAACACTAACAAGATGAAACTTATGATCATTATCCCCCAACACAACTCTATTATCACCACCCCCACCAACACTCGCCTGCCCACACTCCTTCCGAGCAACTCAGGAATTCTTCCCCCAACTCTCACCCCCAAAGATCTTCTTCTAAATGCCCTAGGCAGTGGGTTGACAGGAGTGGAAAGCTGCTTGCTTGTCATCCTCTTGAGTGGTGATTTTCAGCACTTTGCACTGAACCACAAGTTCAGTTTTCTATAGTGAAATCAGCCCCTAAATGGGTTTGAAAAGGATCAATCTGGGAATAGAAATCCAGTCAACAAAGAACCAAATTCTTTGAAAATTGCTTTTCAATGCAAAGACAAAAAATAGTGCATTTTTATAATATTCTCATAATTATTCTCTACTCTAAGGCTAAATTAGTAAAAGGGCATTTGCACTCCTAAAATATCAATTGCTGTACCTGTGAAATGTTTCAGGTGAATGTGAGTCCTTTCTGGAGATCAGTTTGCTTTATATAAAACTGTTGTTACCGTTTAACAACCTTTATGCTTGAATTTCTCTTTAACCATTTTCATTCCATAGCAACGTATCACATAGAAACATAGAATACAATGGCAGACAGAGCCTGCAAGGTCGCCTTGCTATAATGCAGTTTTCATGCTGTGTGCCTCTGTTATCCAATATGTTACATTTTATTTTAAAGAATTCCAGACATTCAAAAGCAAGAGGTTTTCACAGGAATCTATTGGATTTTCCACTGTTTGGTTTTTCAATGTTACATCATATGAAAATGATAGTCCCAGATATTATACACAAGGAAAAGAGGTGTCATTAGATTCTCAGAAATCCAGAGATTAAATTAAGCTGTCTGATTGGTTGTTGGGGTTTTTGTTTTATTTTTTATTTTTTTTTTTAGCAAAACTCCAAAAGTGATCATGATACTCCTTCATGTTATTCATCATCCTCATGAAGGTAAAAACTCAACAAAACATAAAATTTGAAGACTTGCCATGGCTGTCTACACACTTGGACTATCCATTCAATCAGACACGAAACTAATTAGGCATCTTCTGCATTCACCCATTACTAGAGTTCAGCCTTCACATGGCTACCTTCTCTTCCTCCCTGCCAGATTAGTGTACACTGTCCCAATACTTTAACAGGTCATCCTTCTTAGCTAACAGTTCCATGTCAGTAAAATACATTTGGGTCAATATTCAAAGGGATCTAGCCAGCGAAGCAAAGACTTGGACAGCTAGGCCAAAGCTTTTGAAAATTTGGCATCCTAACCAGATCAATTTATCCATCTAGATTTGAGGAGGGTGGGTAAAGGGATCCCCAGCTCAGCCCTCTATGCCTATTTGCAGCAAGGCAGGGGATCCCAGAGCTTCCCTGCAGCCTGTATTTTATACACAGAGTGAAGAAGAAAGTTAGCCAGCTAATGGATGGCCGTGAGGTAATTTCTTTATAAATGACTGTCTGGATGGCAGGATGGGGGATGTGTGCAAAGAGGACAGGGTCCTGGAGGACGTTGATTTTATAACAGGCATTGTCCATATGGGGGTAAGGGGAGGCACAGGATGGGGCCATGAGGGCCAGGTTTTTTTTTAAAGAAATAAAACAGCATTGGGAGGGTGGAAGGTGGAGGGAGAGAGGATGGAGTTGCTTGGCAATATTTTTTTGCAAATTAAACAGTTCCCTGACTTTTTTGGGGTATTTGTTTTTGCATTTTTCTTTTTGTAAAGAGGACTTAGTTGGCTAGTATCAGAGTTTCAACGCTAACCAGCAAAATTTACCTGGGGAAGCTCAGGAGTGCTAAATCTAGCCAGTCAAATTTTGACTACGAGATTTAGCCAACCATTCAGCTGAACATTCACTAAAGATTAACAGCTAAAATTTGCTGGTTATCTTACCTACTGAGCGGGTTTTTGAAAATATTTGCTCATTATGTTCAAAGGGAGTTATCCAAGGAACAGAGGAATTACATTGGTAAATTCATGGGGCTAAAAATTGTCCTTCGCTTCGCCTCGCCCCTCATTCCCCTCCCTCCTCCCGACTGGGGATAAATCTATCCACTGACTTTCACGAGGTGGCTAGATTTTAAAGTTGGGAGGAAAATGGCATTCACAGCGCAGAAGAAGGTGAAGGATGAGCAGGGATTTGATTTCTCAGACCAACTCAGTTTTTACATGGGCAAACACACATTTATCCCCATAAACGTCTTATTATTGTCCCATTAGTAGATACTGTGGTAAAAATGGTTTCACTGTAGCCAGAAATGCGTGGATGTTACCAGCGGCGCAAAATGCGTTCTCTTGCTTGGAGCTGATCATGTTGGTGTGGGTGTGGAAATCATTTGGCCAGAAGTGGCTCTTTTGTTCCTCAGGCGAGGAAAAAGCCTTTGGAGGTAATTTTCAAAGGAGTTATGCATATAAATATAGCATACTATCATAGCAATTTTTTAAAGCCTTTTACCCATATTAGTGCACTTACGCATGTAAAACCTATGGACAATTCAATAGCATACATTCTAGCAATTTTCAAAAGCCCACTTGCACGGGTAAAGTGCATTTATTTATTACAAACATTTGATATTCTGTTTTTTGCCAAATTTGCTCTAAATGAGGATTACAGAAATTAAGCTTCCACAGGTATAACATGGCTAAATGTATTTACATGTGTAAAAGCTCCAGGGTGAATACGATTTTCAGAAAGCATGCAAATGAGATAGTGTGGAGACTAAAGGGTGGGCAGGCAGTATTGGCTTCTTGCTTTTAGTCCATGTTACTTTATATAATCTACCTTGAGCCTACCTTTAGTTCATTAAGGTTTGAGTAAATAAAACAGTGTGTTGTACTTAGTCTTTTTCTTTGTCTACTAAGTACTATGGATGTGTTTTATGTTTGTAACAAAAGAGAACATTTCAATGACAATTCCTGTTTCATTTCAATTTGTTTTGAAAATAAAAGAAAAATTAACGACATTTCATTCATTTTTTTGCTTCATTTTCATCAGGCAGCCAGCCCAGAGACCCCATGCCACTGTAAAAACCCACATCTTCCACTTCAAAAACAAAATCTCCCTGGGCCTTCTCCCCATTGTTCCCCACCCTCTGGACCTCTCTTAACCCATCTTTAGAGTGAAACGGGGGTAGGAATGATCCCCAGCCACTACTGTCCCACCAGTGCCTAATCCAAAATGGCACCAGCTTCAGATCAGCAGGTGCCATTCTGGAATAGGCACCAGTGGGGGAGGAGCAACTGGGGATCGCTTCTGCCCATTTGACACTATGAATGGAGTAAGAGGAATTAGGTGGGCAATAGGGAGAGGACCTGTGTGAGGATTTGCGTTTGTTTTCATGGCAGGGCCCAGATCAGTTATTTCTTTTATTATTTCTTTTATTTTTGTTGTTTTGTGTTTTTATTTTATTTTGATATTAAATAAACAAAACAAACAGCAGATAAAACAAAAAATTAAAACAAAAGGGCAGGATTTTGCTGGGCCTATTTTTAAAAGGCCTGGCGACGCGCGTAAAGCCCCGGGACATGTGTAAGTCCCAGGGCTTGCAAAAAGGGGCGGGGAGGGGGCGGGGCATGGGCAAGGTGGGGCGAGGCGGGACCAGAGGCCTCCAACAGAGCCGCCATTGCTGCTGTGTTGGAGGATTGCGTGCCGGCAGGCTGCCGGTGCATGCAACTTGCGCCTGCCCAGAGGCAGGCGCAAAAGGTAAGATAAAGGTTTTGGTGGGGGTTAGAGTAGGGCTGGGGGGAGAAAGGTTAGGGGAAGGGATGGGAAGGTCAAGTTAGGGGGAAGGGAAGTACCCTTCCAGGTTGCTCCGAATTCAGAGCGGCCTGGGGGGGAACGGGGGAAGGCAGCACGCACGCAAAGTGCACAATTGTGCACCCCCTTGCACGCGCCGACCCCAATTTTATAACTTGCGTGTGCCTGCGCACACAAGTTATAAAATCAGGCGTACATGGGCGCGCGCCGACCCCAATGGGTCGGATTTTAAAAGGGTTACACGTGCCGGGCCTATTTTTAAAAGGCCTGGCGACGCACATAAAGCCCCGGGACGCATGTAAGTCCCGGGGCTTTACTAAAGGGGCAGTGCGGGGGCAGGGCAGGGCAGAGGCGGGGCCAGAGGCCTCCAACAGAGTGGCCCTTGTTGCTGTATCGGAGGATTGTGTGCCGGCAAGCTGCCGGCAGGCGCAAAAGTAAGAAAAAAAATTTTTGGGGGGGGTTAGAGTAGGGCTGGGGGGGGAAAGGTTAGGGGAAGGGGTGGGAAAGTCAGGTTAGGGGGAAGGGAAGTTCCCTTCCAGGTCACTCCAATTTCGGAGCAGCCTGGGAGGGAATGGGGAGGGCAGCGCGGCTCGGCGCATGCAAGGTGCATAATTGTGCACCCCCTTGCGCGTGCCGAACCCTAATTTTATAACATGCGTGCGCATATTATAAAATCGGGCGTACATGTGCGCGCACTGGGTAGCGCAGGCACATGTAAACCGCGCGCACTTCTTTTAAAATCGACCCCAAAATGAAACAAAAGCTTTGTTGTACACACCCTTATGAGGTACACTCCCTGTGTATGCATGAAAATGTTAGGTAGTTTCTAATGATCATCCATTCCTATATCTAATAATGTTTTTGACACCTGAATATTTATTTCATTTATTCTCTACTGAAAAGAAGACTGAATAGCTTCCCATGATAGACAATCCTAAAATCTTACCTTTAGATTAGGAAATCATTCATTCTCTTTAATTAAAAATTTACCCCAAGCTTCTTTCTGTAATAGTCCTTTGTATAAATTGCATGATCCATCTTAGGAAGTTTAAAAAAATAAAAAGAATTGTTTGAAAATGAATTTAATCTACTCATATAATCCTCCACGGTTAGGGGCTTCTATAATAGCTCTTGTTCCAATTTGTTGGTGATTTAAGACTGTAGAATATCATTTTAAAATATAGGACCTGATTTACTGGGGTTTTTTTTATCCCTAGACACAGAATAAGAAAAAAAAAAACTTTAGTAAATCAGGCCCATAATTTGACCATCCCAGCTAATGGACCCATGGATTTCCAGGTACTGACAAAGAGTGTTGCAAATCAACCCAGCTTATCTTCTTCCTATTTCATCCAAAACTTAACAAATTGGTATCAAAGGAGGTCAAGCTAACACTATGTCAAGTGGGTTTTATGTGTTGATTGACAGCAGCAAGACCCAAAGATTTCATTACCTATAATGCCTCAGATATATTTAACAAGGTTTAAAATTTAACTTGCCACTTAAATAAAGCAAGGCCCACTGAAAAAAACAAAACAGTGAATGAGGAGTCTGTGAACTGACCTTAAAAAAAGAAAAGGCTTAAAAAGTCATGAAGTAATTAGTATACATAGTATTTATGTGTTCATGTGAAATTCCTGTACCTTTAAACTTATATTAGTTTTAATATGCACAAGTATTTAAGCTCTGCGGTTGCAGGCAGCCACACTGCTCAGTATCTCACATTTCATGAGAAAATCACACTCAAAATATTTTTAGATCACATTTCACAGTCAAATGTAGCATTTGAATTGACCATATTGAGGAATGAAAATAAAAAAGTGTATGAACTGTTTTGTTTGGAGATACACTTTTCCACATGTCTAGGATGAATTAATCAAAATTTCTAATATTGGCAAAATACAGTGAGGTCGATAATCAAAAGCTATTTATTTAATCAGATAATTGAAAATGGCAAAAGCGAATATGGCAATATTCATCACTGTCTACAGCTACATTCTAGCTACCATACTGCTGCCTTAAAGTTAGCCAGGGTTATTTACTAAAGCTTTATCGCGTGCGAAAAGGACCTTTTCGCACGCGATATAATGCAAATTAGGGGGGAGGGGAGAAGTTGGGGCAGGGAAGTGGAGGAGTCGGCCGCAGCACCACTGCCGGCGATAATGTGAGGAACATTATCAACGGCAGTAGCGCAGCGAATAGCACCACCTTTCACAGTGGCTCCATTTGCACGGAAGGCTGCAGCCGGCCGCACCGCAGCCAGAGAAATCATGCCGCCGTGGTGCAAATGTCCACGGCCTTTCTGCGAAGAATGATGAATCCAGCCCTAAGTTAACTAGCCACGTTGCCGCAGCTGAATATCGACTCCAGTAAATTCAGAGCATGATAACAACAGCAGAAAATAAGGGGACTTACTGTGGCTTTCACTATTATAGGTGTAACCAAAGTGTCTTTTTCTATATGCATCAGAGTCTTCACAGATGCTGAATGAGTGTAGTAGTGTATAGTGTTCCCTGTCCCTCCACAATGGGAGGTGTCCTCTCAAGGACTGGGTTTAACAAAACTCATGTGCCCACTTTGGCTCATGTTAAGAAAGTAAGAATTTCCAATATAAACAGTTGTTCCCACTTATAACACACTCAAAGTAGTTGGATCCTCACAATGAGCACTACCAGTCAACCAACCTTCTGTGCTTTATGCATAATCATCAGTCCTTACAATGTTCACTTTTTCTTTTTTTTTTTTTATCTTTTTTTGCCTCATTTAAAACTATTTTTGAAATCTATACACACACACTTATTTTATATGCTGCCATTAATGCTCTCTCTATTCTGCCGACACACGCCATATTTCTACATCAGGGGATATTCATAATTTTTTAAGCAACATTTAATCTATAAAGGAACAGGATAAAGAACCTTATTTGTGAGTTCAGCTTGTAGCACAGGGAGTAACACAGTAATCTTGCTATCAATTTTGAGACCGCCTTCTTCAGGATTGATTCCAACTCCCACGGCTCCAGACCCAGGGTTCCCCATTCCCTTGCCCTAGGCAGTGCAGAGGCTCCAATAAGGTTCCTACCACTTAAAAGGTTAAGTTTAAAAAATGTACCCAGAAGGAAAACTCCAGACCAGCCAGTGAATGAACTGAAAAGGAAAAGGCCCTCCCAATTGTGGTCAGGACCACCAAACAGGGCTTGCTTGGCTCCTCTGACTGGGCATGTAAAACAACAAAGAATAAGCTCCTATCTATCTCTGAACTTTTCCAACCTAAAGGGACTGCCCCCCAAACTCTAGCCGGAGCACTGCTTTATATCCTACCCAGGGGGACGGCCATTCCAGAACCCTCAAAAGGAGGGGTGCATTTGAATGGAAACTTCAACATCATGGACAAATGGACTTTTATTTAGTCATTGCCAAATCAGTAAACTTTATTTTAACACACAGAGCCTGGTCCTGCTAACTTGTTTATATGTTGAATGAGAGTCCAAAAATCACAAAATGTATTACAAACACATATACATTTGTTTATTATTACAGCTTCATAGAAAAATACAGAATATATAAAAATAAACACACTCACCCCACATTCATTCCCTAAAATCACAAATTTTCAAAAAGTGATTAACAATGGGGAAAAAAGCTTACATAAAAAAATGTCATATACAAACCAGTTTATAAAATGGAATCGTTACATCATGATATTTCCAAGCAAATAACACCAACTTTTAATAATACTTCTTTTCTTAAACTGGTGTTATATCAATAAATGTTGTCACCAAATTATCAATAACTACATGATGTAGAGAGCTTAAGCCTCTCAAATATCCAATCACATTGCTTTTTGTATTCTTCGGAGGCTGATCTTTTATTCACATTCCTTTTCACCCCTATTGCTGCTCTTTTTTCTTATAGCTTGAAAACATTTCTTCATACAAATGTATACTGATGATCCCATTCCCTCGATTATACAATGAGATTCATGTTCCCTTCATACAAATGTATACTGATGTTCCCGTTCCCTCGATTATACAATGAGATTCATGTTCCCTTCATTCAAATGTATGCTGATGTTCCCATTCCCTCGATTATACAATGAAATTTATGTTCCCTAAGGGACCCTCGTTTTGCCCGTTCTGGCTTCCTCAGGGGAAACGTATATATCTATAATACCAAAGCAGTTATAATGTTAACCACTAATCACCAAGGCTCCTATTTCTAACTCAACATATAAACATAAATATAATTACCCAAAAGCTGCTCTTAACTGAATATGGAACTGTTATCTCGCCGGTAAACACGTATACCAATTCTCTGGTGGGATGAGCTGCATCACAGCCCCCAGGCTCCTCTTTTCTTTGGGCCTAGTGGGATGAGCTCCACCACGGTCTCACGGGCTCCTTTTCTCTTCAAGCTGTGGTGGAATGAGCTCCACCATGGCCCGGCAGGCTCCTCTTCTCATTGGCCCCAGGGGGGAGTTGGCACTGAAGCAGGGGAGAACATTGCGCGGTGCAGTATTGAACTACTGCAGCAGCACGGTAGTTCAACCCACTGATAGGTTAAGGAGCGGACTGGGAGGGAACTTCCCAATCCCCTAGCCTAACCTCCCTTCCCCTATATTGCCCTCCCCCTATCCCTAACCTAAATACCCCCAAATTTCTTATTTTACCTTTTGCTCCTGTTTCCAAGCAGAAGCAAGTTGCAAATGGCCGCTGAGCGGGGCACCTCTAGGCCCGCACCTGCCCTGGCCCGCCCCTTTTTCTAGCCTGGGTCTTACACACGTCCCCGGGATTTACGCGTGTGGCCAGGCCCTTAGAAAATTGACCCGGCGCACGTAAGGCCCGGCCACATGTAAACTTTGAAAATCCGGCCCTTAGCCTTCACTTAAACATCAACTAGATCTCCCAGCTCCACATTCCAAAACATTTCCCCAGAATATAACCATTACATTCATCGCATTACAGTCATCTCATTTCCATCACTGAACACTTTTCCTTCTCGGTATCTCAACCCATTCCCAAAACCACAAGGGGCATGTAAAATACTCCCAAATTCTTCTTCATTTTAAACACCAGCCTCAAAACCTTTTGGGAAATGAGGTTCACCCCCTTAGGATTTACTCACAAACTCCTTCACTCAACCTCAACAATCTCTCCACCTCTTCCTTCCAACCATGCGCAAATCTCCCCAGTATCCTTCATGACCTAAGCTCTTTATGGGGCATTCTTCATCTTATAACAACCCCTTCTTCCTTCGTCTAGGCTAGTTTCCTGAAGGGGAAGAATCAACTTTTCTCCACCTTTAACTCCTGGCTTTTCATGAGGGGGAGGAAACTTTTCTTCCACTCCACAGCCTTGGGCCTCTTCCCTTGAGGGGAAAACTCCTGAAGTGCCCCACTCCATATTGGGATGGTCCTTGGGCCCTCCAACCCACAGGATGGTTACTCCAGGCCTCTACATACCGTAGGTCCCTCTCATACCAACTCCAACCTGGGAAAGAGCAACTCCTGTCAATTCCTCCCAAACTTCTACCTCCCGCTAAACCTTCTACCAATCATGTAAATCCATGTTCTTAAGGGGCCAACACACCATTCCTTAAACCCAAAGGGGCGGATTTTCAAAGGCCCACGCGCAACGGCGCGCCTATTTTGCATAGGCCGCCGGCGCGCGTAAAGCCCCGGGATGCGCGTAAGTCCCGGGGCTTTTGTAAGGGGGCGTGTGTGGGCGTGTCGGGGCGGGGCCTACTGACGCGGTGTTTCGGGGGCAGGCCCGGGGGCGTGGCGCCGGCCCGGGGGCGTGGTCGAGACCTCCGGACCAGCCCCCGGGACCGGAGGACGGAGCGGGGCTGCCGGCCGACGCGCGCAAAGTTACGCCTGCTGGAAGCAGGCGTAACTTTGCCAACAAAGGTAAGGGGGGGTTAGATAGGGCAAGGGAGGGGAAGGTGCGGGGAGGGCGAAGGAAAGTTCCCTCCGAGGCCGCTCCGAAATCGGAGCGGCCTAGGAGGGAACAGAGGCAGGCTGCGCGGCTCGGCGCGCACAGGCTGCCGATTTTGCGCAGCCTTGCGTGCGCCGACCCCAGATTTTATAAGATACGCGTGGCTACGCGCGTATCTTATAAAATCAGGCGTACTTTTGTTCACGCCTGCTGCGTGAACAAAAGTACGCGCTCGCGCAACTTTTTAAAATCTGCCCCAAATAGTATTAACACATCACATTGCTCAGATCCCACTAAAATGCCATCCAGTGGCCACTCAACATTACAAATAAGGCATACAATATGTTAGATAAAATGTTAAACAATAAATTCCCCAGATCTCCCCCACTTAAACTATCTTGTGCCACCAAAGTAGAAAATAATACACTTTAAGGGAGTCCCCCCTACACTAGAGTCCCAGTACACCTTTTAAAATCATGAGGAGCCATCCAGTTCCTCAGGGGCTGAGTTGCAAATCTTGGCTTCAGGCCTACTGAAAACTCTTGTGGGTTGCTTCATTTTAGTTTAACAGATCCACTCTGTGCCTCAGAGGCAGAACAGTAGCCTCTTATCCTGACTGACTACAGTTCAAGGCCAGCCATGGCATGTTTTGCCCTGAAAATCACCCTCAAAGTTCTCTCTCCTCCACGCGGCGACTGAAGACCTGCGTGACCGGCGCCGGAGCCCCACCGGGGGAAGGTCAGGTCAGTGTTCGGCCTCCCTACCCGGGGGACCCCGACGCCAGCCGCGATCGCCGAGGCCGTTTACGGCGAAGGAAAACCTGAAAAAAAAGAAGAAAACAAAAAAACGCGCCTAGGCCCGCCCCAAAACAGAAGGCAGCCAACCAGAGAGAGCCCGGCAGGGATTTAAATCCTACCCTGCTAGGCGCCTTCTCTCCCTTCTCTCTCCTCCACGCGGCGACTGAAGACCTGCGCGACCGGCGCCGGAGCCCCACCGGGGGAAGGTCAGGTCAGTGTTCGGCCTCCCCACACAGGGGACCCCGACGCCAGCCGCGATCGCCGAGGCCGTTTCCGGCGAAGGAAAACCTGAAAAAAAAGAAGAAAACAAAAAAACGCGCCTAGGCCCGCCCCAAAACAGAAGGCAGCCAACCAGAGAGAGCCCGGCAGGGATTTAAATCCTACCCTGCTAGGCGCCTTCTCTCCCTTCTCTCTCCTCCACGCGGCGACTGAAGACCTGCGCGACCGGCGCCGGAGCCCCACCGGGGGAAGGTCAGGTCAGTGTTCGGCCTCCCCACCCGGGGGACCCCGACGCCAGCCGCGATCGCCGAGGCCGTTTCCGGCGAAGGAAAACCTGAAAAAAAAGAAGAAAACAAAAAAACGCGCCTAGGCCCGCCCCAAAACAGAAGGCAGCCAACCAGAGAGAGCCCGGCAGGGATTTAAATCATACCCTGCTCGGCGCGCGGCGCCTAAGGAGCGCGACAAAGGGGCCTGCCCCTTTGTCTCGCCCCTTCGTAGAGCCCCCAGGAGGCCCAGAGCCTTACCCATGGAACAACCGATATCTTCAACAAAGGCAACAGCCAGCAAAGATTCAGATTAACCGTTTCAGACGTATAGAATAAAAGTCCACCTCCCCAGCAAGCTCTCCAACAAGCGTCCAGCATTTATCCAGCCTCTTCAACAAGCGTCCAGCATTCACCCAGCCTCTTCAACAAGCGTCCAGCATTCACCCAGCCTCTTCAACAAGCGTCCAGCATTCATCCAGCCTCTTCAACAAGCGTCCAGCATTCATCCAGCCCCTCTTTCAAGCGTCCAGCATTCATCCAGCCTCTCCAGCAAGCTTTAAACATTCATACCAATCTCAGCACTCAACATCAGCTCTCAACCAAGATTCGCCCCAGCATTTCACCCCAGCACTCAACTTCAGCACTCAAACTTAGTGACCTCCAGAAGTGGAGCTCTACCACCACTTGATCAAACAACCACCCACACCTAAGGAGGACTGAGCACTCCTCCAATCAATCCAACAAGCTTATAGACTTCCTTTCAACAATCATCCAAACCGCCCTTCATTCAGACAAACACCTTCTTTCATCCGTCCACAGACATCTCTTCTTCATACAGACTTCTCACCAGTTGTATCCAGTCACAATCAAATATTGCTCAGACTAAACCTCTTCCGGAACCTCATTCATCATGTTCACACACAACATCCCAATCATCTACAACCAGAGAAGAATCTCCTTACCTAACTCCACAAACGTCTTACAAAAAAGAATTATTCCAATCATGACGTCTCCTTTGAACCAACTTCTAGGCCTCACGCTACTCTCAGTAACACTCCTCAATGCACAATCTTTAACTAAAAAGACACACATCCTCAATGATTACCTCCTGGACTCCAACCCAGACATCTGTGCCATCACAGAAACCTGGTTAAAAAACTCGGACATTGCCTTAACCAACCAACTACCTATCCAGTTATATGACATCTTCACCTTCCATAGACACAAAAAAGAGGAGGCGGACTTCTTCTAGCCTCCAAGAAAGAACTCAGACTGACCGCTCACACCATCAAGACTGAATCCAAATTGGAACTAGGATTAGTCAAGTCAAAACTTCTACAAATTTTGTTAGTCTACGCTCCTCCTGGAGTTTTAGAAACTAGGGATGTGAATCGTGTCCTCGATCGTCTTAACGATCGATTTCGGCTGGGAGGGGGAGGGAATCGTATTGTTGCCGTTTGGGGGGGTAAAATATCGTGAAAAATCGTTAAAAATCGTTAAAAAATCGAAAAAAATCGAAAAACCGGCACATTAAAACCCCCTAAAACCCACCCCCGACCCTTTAAATTAAATCCCCCACCCTCCCGAACCCCCCCCCAAATAACTTAAATAACCTGCGGGTCCAGCGGCGGTCCGGAACGGCAGCGGTCCGGAACGGGCTCCTGCTCCTGAATCTTGTCGTCTTCAGCCGGCGCCATTTTCCAAAATGGCGCCGAAAAATGGCGGCGGCCATAGACGAAAAAGATTGGACGGCAGGAGGTCCTTCCGGACCCCCGCTGGACTTTTGGCAAGTCTCGTGGGGGTCAGGAGGCCCCCCACAAGCTGGCCAAAAGTTCCTGGAGGTCCAGCGGGGGTCAGGGAGCGATTTCCCGCCGTGAATCGTTTTCGTACGGAAAATGGCGCCGGCAGGAGATCGACTGCAGGAGGTCGTTCAGCGAGGCGCCGGAACCCTCGCTGAACGACCTCCTGCAGTCGATCTCCTGCCGGCGCCATTTTCCGTACGGAAAATGGCGCCGGCCATACGCGTATGGCCGGCGCCATTTTCCGTACGAAAACGATTCGCGGCGGGAAATCGCTCCCTGACCCCCGCTGGACCTCCAGGAACTTTTGGCCAGCTTGTGGGGGGCCTCCTGACCCCCACGAGACTTGCCAAAAGTCCAGCGGGGGTCCGGAAGGACCTCCTGCCGTCCAATCTTTTTCGTCTATGGCCGCCGCCATTTTTCGGCGCCATTTTGGAAAATGGCGCCGGCTGAAGACGACAAGATTCAGGAGCAGGAGCCCGTTCCGGACCGCTGCCGTTCCGGACCGCCGCTGGACCCGCAGGTTATTTAAGTTATTTGGGGGGGGGGTTCGGGAGGGTGGGGGATTTAATTTAAAGGGTCGGGGGTGGGTTTTAGGGGGTTTTAATGTGCCGGCTCACGATTCTGATTTATAACGATAAATCGTTAGAATCTGTATTGTATTGTGTTCCATAACGGTTTAAGACGATATTAAAATTATCGGACGATAATTTTAATCGTCCTAAAACGATTCACATCCCTATTAGAAACCGACCCTTCACCCCTCATAGAATCCATAGCAAAACATATTAACTTAGACCTACCAACTATGATTATGGGTGATTTCAATCTCCATACAGACGCTATACCGCGATCTGCGAACTGCGAAGCCTTCCTCACCACCCTCACTGCTATGGGATTCTCTCAGACTATCAACAGCCCCACACACAAAGCTGGTCACATCCTGGATTTAATATTCATTAACTCTAAATTCACATGCACGGTTGATCCCACATGTACCCCAATCCCTTGGTCAGATCATTTCTTGATAGAATCATCCTTCTCCACATACAAACAGACTCGCACCTCTCCGCACCTTTCCACCATTCAATTCAGGAAATCATGTCCATCTGATATACTCAGCGAGCAGCTCTCCAAGGAACTCTCCAACCTGGACCTGTCTAATCCCGACTCAGCCCTATCTTCCTGGCAAACAATTACTGAAGCAGTCGCAAACAAATGGTGCCCAATAACCTCCAAAACAATCAATCCAAAAAAAAGGGGGAATCAACCTTGGTTCAGCACCGAACTAAAACAGATGAAACAGGACTTACGCCATAAAGAAAATAGATGGCGAAAAACCCCCAACTCAACTACCCTTTCAGCATACAAGGGTTTCTTACATCGCTATAGGACCTGCATACTACAAAAAAAAAAGGAATATTACGCCAACAAAATACACCACTACCAGTATGACGCCCAGGCCCTATTTGCTTACGTAACACAAATAACTAAATCAACCCCGCCACCTATTCCAGACGAACAAGCTCTATCCAAGGCTAATGAACTCGCCTCATTTTTTCAACTGAAGATCCTAAATACTCTCGCCCTCCTTCCTCCTAATACAACACCTCTCAAATCAGATGAGAATTTCAATTTGTTCGCTAAACCTAGGTTGGACAGCTTCGAATTAATCTCCACCAAAGAGATTGAATCCATTCTAAAAAGACAGAAACCATCTAGTCATCCGGCTGATAATATCCCATCAAGACTCCTGCTGCTTATTCCAGACACGATCTCAGGACCTCTAACAAATATTATTAACAGCCTTCTAACTCAAGGAAGCTACCCAGACAGCCTAAAAACTGCTTCTCTTAAGCCCCTCCTCAAGAAACACAATCTAGACCCTAATGTACTAGCCAACTTTAGACCCATCTCCAATCTACCATTCGTTGCCAAACTTACAGAGAAACTGGTAAACACCCAGCTTTCAGAATATCTAGAGGACCATAAGATCCTATACCCCTCGCAATATGGCTTCCGGAAATCACGCAACACGGAGACCCTCCTCATTTCGCTTACAGACCATATTATAATGGGATTAGACAAAGGACATTCCTTCTTATTAGTTCTGTTAGACATTTCGGCAGCATTTGACACAGTCAACCACACCATCCTCCTGGATCGCCTTGAGGATATCGGCATCTCCGGATCAGCCCACAACTGGTTCAGGTCCTTTCTCAGCAATAGGACTTTTAAAGTCAAAATCAATAACAAGGAGTCACCTCTAACAAAATCTTCCCTTGGCGTACCACAAGGATCCTCCTTATCTCCAACCCTCTTTAATATATACCTCCTCCCCCTCTGCCAACTACTGACAGACCTCAACCTAATTCACTATCTGTACGCAGATGATGTACAGATTCTAATCCCAATATCAGAATCCATCTCAAAAGCTCTCACCTACTGGAATAACTGTCTTCTATCCATTACTAATCTACTCAACAGCTTAAACTTGGTCCTCAACGCCTCAAAGATGGAACTTCTCTTCATCTCTTCAAATGAAAACAATCTTCCTCCACCTTCACCGCACAATGCTCACATCACCTGTACGCACGTTAGAGACCTTGGGGTAATAATAGACAATCGTCTAAACCTTAAAAAAATGGTCAACACAACTACCAAAGACAGTTTCTTCAGACTACAGGTTTTGAAACGACTGAGACCACTCTTATTTTTCCAAGACTTCAGGACAGTCCTCCAGGCTCTTCTGTTCGCCAAAATAGATTACTGCAGTGCCCTCTTTCTAGGCCTCCCTAAATCTACCACCAAACCACTGCAGATGTTACAAAATGCGGCAGCGAGACTGCTGACCAACACCAGCTGCGGTGAACACATCTCCCCCATCCTCAGAAACCTACATTGGTTACCAGTAAATTTCAGAATCCTGTACAAATCTATTACCCTAATACACAAAACCATCCATCAGCAACTCCAACTCGACCTGGATATCCCTTTCAAACTCCACTCCTCTAACAGACCAACGAGAGATATCCACAAAGGCACTCTGAAATTTCCCCCTACTAAAGCCACTCGCCTCTCTACGACCAAAGACAGAGCTTTTTCAATTGCAGGCCCAGCTATCTGGAACAATATCCCAGCAAATCTCAGATTGGAACCCTGCCTCTTAACCTTCAGAAAAAGACTAAAGCCGTGGCTCTTTCACCAAGCCTTCCCAGATCCACCGGATAATCACTAGTTTGAGCCTCACTTCTTACAAGGACCTTGACACACTTCCTCCTGAACAATGGACACTGGCATTTCCTGGTTAAAGCATATGCTCTAACCCGTTAAATTATTCGTATCATGTTATATTTATTCTACCTGCCTCTATCTTCCTTCCAGCTTGTCTTTAAGCCTCCAAGTTTTCCATACCTTGTTGATTGTAACTTTGACTTATTCCTTTTCCTTTGTTATCTATTATTTACCAGAATTGTTACCTCAGTTTTACCCTTTGTTAAAATGTAAACCGATCCGATATGGTTATCTACTATGAAGGTCGGTATAGAAAACTGCTAAATAAATAAATAAATAAATCTATAGAATGCAAAATTTCAGTCCGAGATTCCTTCCCTAGACCTTGACATACTCATGTCTGCTGAAGGAATGAGGAAGAGATTCTTCCAACCAGCTCATCATTCTCTTCCACCTGCTTCTCCTCCCCATTTCTGATGTACATGCTTGAATCTCATAAATAGCTTTTGACACTGTTAACCTGGTAAGCTTAGGATGCTAGGTAGAAGGGGACAAGGAGAATAAAGAAAACCATGTACTGAATATTAATAGAAAAATGTTATTACAACATACCAATGAAAATGCATTGTGCTTGATTGTTCAGAAACTAGAGCTACTGCGAGTACTGAAGGCAATCTCTTTATCTATAGCAGTTAAAAGATAAACATTTCTCCATTCAGGCATCAATTAATGTTTGCTTATTTTTCCAACCAGAAGAATTCCTGTTGGCCTTGTATTAAAAACATGTATGTCTTCTATGCAGTCATTGTGCTTATGATCTCTATTGTATTTCAGCTTTTCTTTCTTTTCATATAAGATAGCTAGAATGTAATTTTTCTCCAGTACCATGAATTTAGGGCCAAACTTGAATAGCGTGCCTTCGAGAATGCCATAAAAAACAAAAAACTATATGCATCAGAAAAGTCAGATATTGTATAGTACAGTCAGTATCTCATACAATAGATTTGAAACTGCTTGTAAAACTTTTATATGCATTCCAACATGACAAAACAGCATGCTTTGTAGTTTAAAATCGATGTGAATGTTGCAGGTCCAGCAATATATAAAATAACATTGGATAAGGTTTCTGAAATTTTACAATAGGTTTAAACATTTCTTCCTGTAAAAGAAAACTTTGCATGGGATTACTAACAGAGATACTTAAAATTGGTTAATTCAAGATGCACAAAAAATATGACTATAATTAATGAATATCCTACTGATGAATATTCTGTAGGCAGTCTCCAAGAGAATGAGTTTGATTACAGGCAAGCACCATAACTTCAGCACAGGTTGCATACTTTTCTTCTGAAAAGATCATGATCAAATTAAATTAAATTATTATGGAAGCCAGAAGTGGCTCAAAGCAATCTGTTGCCTGAGGCGAGAGATGAGGAGGCACTTCCCACCACGATGTAGGTCAAATCTCAGAATAAGCCAGGGGTGGGGGGTTCCCCCTTGGAGTCTGGCCCTTTTGGTGATTTGTAATACTGGGGAAAGGGGAAGGTAAGGGCCAGGATTCTCAGAGGAGTGAAAGGTAGTTTGTCATTGATAATATTGCTAGGAAGCTGGCAAACTTGCCACACTCTAGGAACTCTATCACCTGCCTCCCACCCTTCCCCAGCATCTGCCCTCTGGGGAAGTGGAAGATGGATGAATGGATGGGCCTGAGTGTAGCACATTCTCTCAGGGCTGGTTCAAGGATATTAGGCACTCTAAGGTAAGGCTTTCAGCCCTGACGCCCCCCCTTCCCCAGGCCTCACCATACACAATTAAAAATGTTGCATTTATAACAGATTTTACAAAAAAAAGGACATTCAAAGTATAGTCTTCTGAGGTAAAAATATAATTTACAGCAACATTTACCGGTTTATTATATTTACATGCATTGCTGAGGTACCAACAAGAAAACCCTGCAAAAAAGGCACTGGAAGCCATATGGTATTAAGACGATTGTAAAGTGAGTTGGGTGTGGGCTTGGCCCTCAGAAAGCCATGAGTAAACAATTACAGTTCTATTATAGCACCTCCCATACCAAAACAGCACTAACTGCCAGCACTCAATAACAATCCTACCTATGAAAAGGTAACACTGCATATATTACACCAGGCCCTAAAACACCATATTTGGAAAACAGAACAAACCAAACTGCTATAGATCGCCTCACAGAAATTACATGCTAGCAGAATACCTCACCTTGGTCACACATGCAGAACACAGACTCTCACTAAATACAGAATAAACAGAACATACAGTATAAATAGAAATGTGCAGACAAAAACTGAACTGGAAAATGCAAAAAGCCAGACTCTGTAGTGCAACAATAGAAAAATGGAAGCATTACCATTCCTCATAAAACAATAAAATCAAGAAATATAAAACATCATAATAGTAAAACCATACTAATAAAAAATAAATATTTCAAAATAGTTGATGAATACAATAGCATTCAAGAATAAAACTTAATTAGAAATATTTTTTTTTAAGTTCCCAAAAAACAATAACACATTTCAAAAAAGTAAACACATCTAACAACACTCAATAATTAAAACATAAAAGGATAATACAAATTCCCTGCTCTCCATACTCCAGAAGTTTTTCTTGCTTGTCACCCTGAGATTGTTAAAGATTAAAGGAAGGATGAGGGAGCACATAAACTTTGTCCCCTATCTCTAAAATACAGTCATATTTTAAAACATATATATTCATTCTCACACTGGGACTGTTAACGTTGCAGCAGGATTGTAAATTTCTGAACTGGCTTTTTCAGCCATTTTAGTTCATGTTATTTAAGGCATACTCTACACGTGCTCCCTTTCTTTGTGGTAGTTTTACTATATATGTATGTATATATACATATATACATATGTATATATACATACATATACACACATATATACACATATATATACATACATATATACATACTGGTATATATATATATATATATATATATATATATATATATATATATTTATTGATCTTCAACTGCATAAATTGCTTCCGTAACTAAACTCACTAGGGGGAGCCTGGGATCTGCTTTCAGGATGCACAAAATATTATGGTACAATTTTGCAGACAGCTATAAAATGTTCTGTAGGTTCTTTAAGTGGGCACTCCCCTCCTTCCAGGTTAATAAAGAAGCCTCTTAGGATCAGGTCTGTGGCTCAGTCATAATGCATTTCAGGGCCTACTATCTGTCAAGAACAGCAGGATATAATGAAGTCAGAGGACCCTTGCTACAGAGGTGACTTCAACTGATGCACGGAGACACTGACCCTCAAATAAAACCTCCCCTCCAGCCCCTGGACACACACAAACAGGCCGATGCAATATGGACCACTAAAACTGTGCATCCAAACCGGGCGCCCTCTTTCCTAACGCGTGCCCATCCACCTCTCCTGGGCACATGATGCAGCAGGCAAATGAGCAGGTGCATTATAAAGGAGGCGCTGTGATTGTGCACGGCTTAGAAAAACGGACACTCAATTTTACAAGCGTCCTGTGCACAGCCACGGGTTAGGAAAATGAAAACTCTTTAATTGAGCGTCCGTTTTCCTAACCTGTCCGCCGGCAAGACATTTTTTTTTTTACTTCACTCCCTTTTTTGGTTCCTTTGACTTAATATAGCTACGATATTAAGTTGGAGAAACTACTGAAAAGCAGTATTTTCTGCTTTTCTGTTAACTTTAGGGGCTCCTCAAGACTTAACGCCTGCTCCAGGGCAGGCATTAATTTTTGGGAGCAAAAATGTGCGCGTCGGGTGCACATTTATTTTTTACATAAGTGGGTAATAGCTAATAGCCTCATCAACATGAATTTACACGTGATGAGTACTATTAGCTACGCGCTGGTTCCCCTTATTGATAAGGGGTTTTGGGCATGCGTCCAAGCTCTTGTGAACCTGTGCACTAGGCTCACAATATTGCATCGGCCTGATAGGCAGCTAACCTGGAGAAAGGGTACAGAGTAAATTAGGTAAATATAGCATAAAAATAAAAATCCTGTGCTAAATTTTCATTTATTTATACTACAGCTATTCTTCCTGGGGCTGATATTCAGGCGCTATCTGGCTGAACAAGTTAGCCAGATAGACTTTATCCAACTAACCTGGCCGAGATATTCAGCGGTGCGGCCGCACCTGTGGTGTAGCCACGGTGGACCTGGGTGGGGCAGTGGCCCGCCCAATTTGGGCCCAGGCCCACACAACTGGAAGAGGTCTGAAGGAGCAATGCCGTCGCAGGATCCCATCCCCGTGACAGTGAAGAGGAGGGGGGGCCCCAGAAGAAGAAAGGCTGCCACGGGATCCCATCCCTGCGATGGTGAAGAGGAGGGCCAGAGCTGCAAGGCCCCCGTGGGGATCCCATCCCCATGGCGGCAGAAGTAGGACTTTGGCTGTGCCTAATGAAAAGGCCCTGCATGTGTGTGGGTGAGAAAGGAAGCTTGAATGTGTGTGGGGGTTAGAATGGGAGCTTGAATATGTGTATATGGGTGAGAATGGGAGTCTGGGTGTGAGCCTGTGTGTGCATAAGAATGGGATCCTGGGGGGAGGGGGGGGAGGGGGGGGAGAGACTGAGAGCTTGTGTTTATGTGCATGATAGAGCATGTAGAGTGAGAGCTTTTGTATGTGTGTAGAGAATGTGAGCTTGTGTGGGGGGGAGAGCATATAAGAGTCAGAGCTTGTGTGTGTGAGGGAGTCTGTGAGAGAAAGCATGTGTGTGTGTGTGTGTGTGTGTGTGTGTTTGAGGGAGGAAGGGAAGAAGACAGTAGGAGAAGAGAGACACGGAAAAGGAATTAGGAAATGAGCGACAAGGGAAAAATGGAAAAAAAAAAAAAGACCATGACCAACTGATTAGAAAAATACAAAGAATAGACAACAAAGGTAAAAAATATATATATATTTTGAGATTTTAGCAATTTCAGTATGCCACCTTTGGGAATGTGCATTTCTTATATTTTTGTATTTTGCTCTTTCTTCAGTGTTCAACTGTTCAGAGTCTAGTTCTCAGGCTTTCTATTTTAGTTTTATCTGCATGTTTCTGTTTCTAATTTGTAGTCTCTTATTTCTATATTAGGTAAAGGTTGGACTCTATTTTGCCTGTGTGTGTGTGTGTGACTGAAGCGCAGTATTTCTGCTCGCATGTAGTTTCGCTGTAGTAGTCCAGCTTGTTCTGTTATTCCAGTAGGTGATGTATTAATTAATGTTCTACAGCCTGGTGTAGTATTTGCATTGCTGCTTTTTCATAAGGTTGCTTTTATTTGAGTCCTGAGAGTCAGTGCTGTGACTGTATGGTATGGTAAGGTTCTAGATGTCTCTTTCTTTGCAGGAGTTTGTATTCCTTTACAAAATAGCAGTGGAGGGATATTTTTTGCTGAGGTGACACTAGAATTTGAATATTTGTTTTTCATGTTAGTTGTATTGTGAATTTTCCTAGCTCTGCTCTGCACCTGTTCTGATGATTAATTATATTTTATAGTAGTTATGATGGTTTTTAGCTTTCTGCAAAGAGGATTCTTGAAAGAATACATTAATCTCTACCTGGGTAACATCAAGCTAGGTTGAGAGAACATTGCACAAATCTCATCTTTGGGTGAGTTTCCTCACTCCGAAGGTCATCAAATCTTCACAAGAGAGCACTGTTCTGTTCGTACGTCTCACTTTGAATGTCAAAGTGGCCCCTAACCCCTATACTAATACCTAAACCTCACCTCGCGTTACTAGGTGGGCCTCCCATAGAGATATACCGTATTTTTCCGTCTGTAAGATGCATCTGACCATAAGATGCACCTAGGATTCAGAGGAGGAAATTAAAAAAAAAAAAAAAAAGTGGTGTGCTAAACCGGCTCTGTTCCCGGGCATCTGTGCATCTTAAGAAGCAAATTAGAGAAGTTCATACAATTTTTTTTGTCCTCGTTTTGTTTTCGGGTCTGGGGAGGACCATTTTGGTCCACTCCCCAGATCAGAAAACTTTTATTGTTCTCTTTCTGTGGGAAAAACAAAATAAATCCCCATCCCAACCCTTTAAATGTAATTAACTACAACCCCCCACCCTTCTGGCCCCCCCCCCAAGACTTGCCAAAAGTCCCTGGTGGGCCAGTGGGGATCCGGGAGCGGTCTCCTGCACTTGGGCCATCGACTGCCAGTAATCAAAATGGTGCCGATGGCCTTTTGCCCTTACTATGTCACAGGGGCTACCGGTGCCATTGGTCGGTCCCTGTGACATGGTAGGAGCAATGGACGGCCAGGTTCAGGAGGATGGGGGTTGTAGTTAGGTTTTTTTGGGGGGGGTTTTTTAATATAGTCACTCCATAAGACGCACAGACATTTTCCCCCCACTTTTGGGAAAAAAAAGTGTGTCTTATGGAGCGAAAAATACGGTAAATACCTATCTAGTGTGAGAGAATTATGGCTAGGCTAGGCTCTCTCTCTCTCTCTGTCTCTCTCAATAAACTCAATAAACTATTGATCTATCCTTGCGAATAGGAAGTGATGATGTCACTTCCGTTTTTTGAAGTTCTGTGATCTAATTGAAGAATTGATATAAAGCGCTGATGACGTTGAAGTGAATTTAAACGTTTGGAGAAATTCGTGACTGGGATAAAAAAAATTTTTCTGTGCCCTTTGGACTCACATGGGTTATTAGACGTTTCCCCTGAGGAAGCCTGCTTGTCAGGTGAAATGGAGATCTTCGTCGGGAGTAGTATCGGGAGTAGTATCGGGTAGTACGCAAGTGGATTTCATTACGGCAGTGACTAATGGAGGAGAGCTGTGAAGTTGAAAACTACGAGAATCTGCATTTAGAAGCACTTTAATACAATACATGTGAAGATTCATTTGAATGCTATGTTGTTTATGATTACATTATATTTATAAACATTCTCTGCCTATATGATTTTCATGTTTGTGATGTTTTTAAATGTGTGGTTGTATATGTATTTAGCGGGGTGATATTAAGATGTGTCTTTCTTAATAAATGTGTGTTTTAAATTACTTATGTTATATTATGTAAGGTTCTCCTTATTTATGGGGTAATTGCGTATGTTGGGGAACCAATATTTGATTATTTTCCCTCAGTTATTGTATATCTCTCAATAAACTGCCTATTACCATAAAACACACCCCTTTTCCTAACCCATGCAATATTTAGTGCATTTTGATAAATCCGGGCCTAAGTTTGTCCAACTAACTAAAGGACAACCAAATAACTGTGGTTTATTTTTATTCCTGCTATGGGAATTTATACTGCTCAATGCCAGGTAAGTTCTTATTAATATTTTATGCTGGTTTTTGCATCACAAATAAAATTGTTCATGTAGTTCAGTACATTTGTAGGGATCCTGTTAGTCCCCTATTTGAGTTAGGTAAAAGAATATATCAGTTGTTGTGGGGGGAGACCTAAGGATAACATTGTGGGTTTACAGCTTCCCCATGTGGAAGCTGGTGAATAGTATGTTCCTCTGGCATTTAGAGCCAGTGCACCATTTTACCTTGTAGATTCCCTTTTTGTTTTAGCAGAGGCAGTGTGCCCTGTGCTGTTCTCCATTTTTCCTATTAACTTCTGCCTCTCTGGAGTATTTAATTTAGATGGGACTTCTTTCCACCCTTCCAATCCACCTTTAAGACTTTAATTAAATTATTTAAGTTTGGAGTGAGCAGAAACTTGGAACTCAATTAAGCTACCGGTAAGTAATTTCTACTCTACTACTAACTGGAAGAGGTTCACTTTACACAAGAAGGACCTGAGATCTTCCAGATCCAAGGAGAGGATGACATCCAGCCATCCTAAGGAGAGGAAGAAGGAGATAGGGGAGAAAGGAATTGGAATGGACCCCAACTGGACCCTTGAACATCTACAACAGATAGGGAGCAGAGAAGCTACAGATATCATCATGATACTGGACAGGAGAAAGAAGAGAAGGACTTGTGCCTTTCAGGAACATTGATGAAACTAAAGAGTTCAAAGGAGAAATCTATAAGGAGGAGGTAGGCGATAAAATGACAGGTGAAATATACATTCCATCATTTGATACTTCATCAACATTGGGAGGCAAGACAGTAACTTGCCCTGTATCCAATTGGAAGGGATGAATTATATCAACTTAAAAAGTAAATTAAACTGCTTTAACATCTTGAGCTTGATAGATACTATGAGAATTCAGTAACTTTAAGAACTGTATTAATTTGCTCTGACATCTGAATTAAGAAAAACTGTAAGAAGTCACAATCTTACTAAAAAGTGCTTGCAGCATCTTAAGAGGGTAAATAACTATTGCATCTTACCAGTAAAGAGAAATGTTGGAAACTACCAAAAACTCTTGAGTTTCATTAAGTAGTGACTTTATTATCTGTGGTGAGATTATCACTGCTGTATACAAGTCATTAAATTGGGACTTGAACTAAGTAATGCAAAGGGTGTTGAAAGTAACCCCCCCACACACACACACCCCCTTTGTAGGAAACTTTGAAAATATATCTACTGGCATAACAGTGTTCTACTACAAGAAGAAATTTGAGATTATGGCCTCTGGAATTGTTATCCAGTTTATCCATGGGGTTACATATTGAAATGTTATTTAAATTAAAAAATTAATGAGCTGCTGCAATGCAAGATCATGCAAAGCAGCTCATTAATTCTAAATTCAGCAAAAACTGGCATGGGAAAACATCTTTGTGGGACAGTTTTTTTTGTTTTTTTTTTTAAGATAAATATATCTCATTAAATGTGATGTTATCTTTTTTTCTAGACCCCACAGTAAAATTTCACTTGAGAGTTTGTACCCAGTTCATTGACAGGAGTAGCAAACTTTCACACAAAACAGCTAACAACCTGAGGGAAATCTCATGGATTAACATATATTTTATGCCATCAGATTTAAGTGGGGAAAAATGGGTCAAGAAATTGCAAAAATCCTTGAAATTCAGTTCAGTCAGTTTGCACAGCTTTGAAATAGCACACCATGCGCCCAAAAATGTAAGGTCCTGCACTATCTAAAAGAGAAACATTATGTAGAAACAATTGTGCAAGCAAAATGGTGTGCAAAAGAAATTCTATCTGAACATTCTAAATCTAAGAATCAGGCAAAAGGTCCACCATTCCTTCTGCACAGGTTTTAGCTCTCAATTTTGTTTCTATGATTTTTTTTCCCTTCCAAATTTTGTATGAAATTTTTATGCAGCCAGTTTATACTATTTCAAGATTGTGGAAGCAGAACTGACTTGCAGGTGTTTTGCATTTCTTTCATCCAGTTCTTAAACTTTGCCCTTTATGACTTTTGTGCCAATTAAACAGCAGATACAGCTGGCTCTTAATGACAATAGCTTTATCGATGGTTCTTCTGTGCCACGAGCACTTGCGAACATGGTCACCATGTACACCCAAAAAAATACATTTGTGCCGCCTGGCACATCACTCTCCCAAGCTAAACAGAAGATCTTATTGCAAGATAATTTTATGGCAATTAATTTGTCAAGTTAATACTAAAGAAGATAACTGGTAATTTAGACCATAGATATTCAAATTACATCTAGCTTCAGTGTTCTAATGTCAAAACGAAGAATTGTTATAGAAAAAGAACAAAGAAAAACACCCTTCACCTGCTATTTTCTTTGTCAGAAGGAACCTCTGTTTTAATAAACGTGCTTTAAGAGATGGATGCAAACTTGGCTCAGTTACTGGGTCTGACATAGGAACTCTTGAGAAAAAGATTTAGCATAATTAGGGATAACTATTTTAGTATCTTGATTAAGAACCTTTGACACAGGTAAGAGATGGGCTGTAGTTCAAGGAAAAGATCTTTATGGTTTCATAATTAGATGTTACTCTTGGTTCACACAAAAAGGTTTTAGAAGCAAATACCCAAGTGACAGATGCATTGTTATTTAACATGTTGCTGGTGCGTCCATCAGTCGCAGATGGCTGCGGCGGCTCTGCCTTACATCCTTTTCTCCCCTTTCATTCTCTTTGGGCAAGATGGCTGCCTCCGGTGCCAAGTGCCGAGGGCCTCAGCGTTTTCAAACCAGCATGGGCGTCCCCATCCACCATGCTCACTCCCGTGGCCTCCTAGGGCGCGAGCGCGTACATCTCCTACGCTCAAATATACGTCATAGCGGGAACCTCGGGGACAGCCCCACCGCATGACGTCAGTACCTCCGGATATATCTAGCCTCTGCTACCACCTTGAGTTAGCAAAGACTTCGCTTCGCTACTCTGACTGCTCTAAGCTGCACGCTTAGACGCCGCTTTCACTCCAAGGGCCTCGCTCCAGTAAGAAGCTGTAGACACCTACTCCTCGGGGGTCTCCCGCTTCTAACTTCCCTTCGGGGTTCCTCACTAACAAAGACAACCGCTCCTCGGGGGTCTTTCTCTTATTCTACATTTCAGGATATTGGACCTTGGGTACTCGCTCCTCGAGGGCCTATCCACCTTTATATCCTGCACCACGGACCTTCAGTCCCACTATTCTACCACCAGGAAGATGCTTTCATTCTGTGAGGACCTCTACGATCCAGCACTCCAACTCCATCCACCAGCTGCGGCGTTACCCGCACTGCGGACTCCCGCCTATTGTGAACATCTGGGTGAGACTATACTTCTGAGCCTGTTGGAGGAGAGCGAACCAGAATAGAGTTGGTGAGGACAAGGCTAGGGACAGAACCAGAATCAAGCAAGGTCAGGCGAGCAGGGTCAAAGTCCAAGAATCAGCCCGAGGAGTGGTCAACGAAGCAAGGGTCACGATCCAGAGGTCAGGCAAGATTGAAAAGCAGGCTGAGGTCTTTGGCAGGTGGCAGGCAGGCAGGCAGGTCAGGAACAAGCTGAGGTCTTTGGCAGGGGGCAGGCAGATGTTATAATTAGGTGGACCCTTGGACACTGTGGCAGCTGACCACGCCCATGGGCGGCAGTCCTGTGAGGGGCCACAGGTCAGGCTCAGCTGAGGACACACAAACACAGAGATTTGATCTTTATTTAAACAATGTTGTGTAGCCACCAGAGGTGGCAGTGATGAGTAGTTGAAGTAGCCCGGCTGGGCTAGTATCCCTCAGGCGCTGGAACAGCGACTCCTCTGGTAGCAGTGCTGAGTGCTGAGAATAATGAGTACAGTGGAATATGAACAAGCCCCAGTATGGAGAACTCCAGGATAGGAAGAGCAGGCCTTCAAGGAGCGAGAACCTCATCCCTGATTGCTGAGAGACTTGTAGGAGATGTACTCAAGCAGCGGTTCCATGTAGGAGATGGCACCAGGGCTGGAACGGAGGCAGGCCCTCAAGGAGCGAGTACATGGTTTCAGGGAACAGCTCTGAGGTGAAGATGGTAGTACTCACTGGTGTTGAAGATAGCGAATCCTTCTAGGCAGAAGAGAAGGTAGGAGCAGGCAGCAAGTCAGGGAACATGGGCCCCCGAGGAGCGAGTACCAGTTTCCTGATAGCGACCTGAAAGGCAAGTGAGGCCCCCGAGGAACGGGTACCCCGTTAGCGCTAAGAGTCCAATGAAGATTGGAGACAGACTAGCTGGGTACGGAGAGCGAATCCCATCCGTAAGAATCCCCTTGCTAACTCAAAGGCTAGCAAACAGCGTAGGCTTTAAATATCTAGGCAGCGTGATGTCATCACAAGGGAACGCCCCTGAGGTTCGCGCCAAGTAGGAAATAAGAACGAGGGCCACGTAGTGTGCGCGCCCTAAGGTACAGATGGAGCATGGCGGGAGGCAGCACCCAAGCCGGTCCAGGGACGCCGGAGAGGACGGCAGACAGATGCCGCAGCAGCCAGCAAGAGGAGGAGCAAAAGGAGAGAGGTAGGAGGAGTGCAGCCGTCGGGAAAGGACGGTTGCAATAGTAGGCAGGTCAGGAACAAGCTGAGGTCTTTGGCAGGCGGCAGGCAGGCAGGTCAGGAACAAACTAAGGTCTTTGGTAGGCGGCAGGCAGGCAGGTCAGGAACAAGTTCATGGCTTGACCAGAAAGTCAATCCATGGTAAGACCAGGGAGACAAACAATAAACACAGGAACAAGCAGGACAAGGAAGTAGGTACAAGCAGGAACAGAAGGATCCTGGAATGAGACTAGGAACAAGCAAGCAGGAACACGAGCAAGGGCAATCTCAGGAACAAACAGACCCGATTACCAAGACAAGGAAGTGAGGCCAGGAACTTCCTTATAACATGAGTTCAATCAGGGTGCGCCGCGGAACTAGGCCCCGCCCTGGAACCTACATCAGGGCGGCTGGTCCGCGCGCGTAGGGGTGTGGCTAGCTGCTGAGACACCGAGGCCTGGTGTGAGGTCCAGCACGCAACTGAAGGCCCAGCGGCCGCTGCCACGGGACACTGGGGCCTAGCCAGACTTGCAAGGGCCGCGAGGGAGACAGGACCGGGAACCGCTGTGTGACCCCCGAAGGTGAGCGGTCCCATGCGCGGGACGACTGCGGGTGGGGCACGTAACTAAAACTTAGCCATTTGGCAGAGTTGGTTATTTAAAATTCCGAGACTTTACAGCTAAGTCCCGAACTTAGCTGGACAAACCGTTTTGAATATCAACCTCTTAGTTTCCATCTGATAACAGTATGGCTATGTTATTAACTTAATGCCCTTCTAGCTGTAAGAGTTCCTACATTTTTAACCTCTGCTTACTGATCAATCTTTCTAGTCCATGTTTTTAGTTTTATTCCTCATCTTTGAACATTCACAAGACCTTCCTCAGCCTTATGAGGGAAAAAAATAGACTTGCACATCCAAGTAATAGAAGACTATATATCTGCAGCACCCACCCCCATTTCCCCTAGATGTAGCTAGGAAGGCAGGGACATTCAGTGCCAAGTTTTAGTCCATACAAAATCCTACCAAAGTATGCTTACAACTGGCAGCAGGTAAAATATAAGGACATACCTTGCAGCTACCAAAAGGGAAATGTAATTAGATTTTAAGGAAGAAATATTGATCTGTGATGGTCGTTATACTATGGAATCTCCCCCTGGTGAAGCACCACTAAATATTGTTAAGAGGAAATTGGATAAATGTCATGAGCACATAGAATATTCATGAATTTAATTACATAATGCACCACTGAGTAAGAATTTTTGCATAGATATAAGCTGAACCAATAGATGGAAGTTTTCCTTTCCGTTGAAAACCTCTGTAATATGTGTAGATGTAAGAAACCAGGTATACATGTGAAATCAAGAAAGCAGACAATCTCAGAGCAGCAGGAACTCTGCTATGTTGTTATTAGTCTCATCTGGTGTTTTACACAGTAGATCAGTGGTGAGGTACTAACCAGAGCAAATCAGTCTAAGCTCCCTTTTCTATCCTGAGATGTCATGCTACATCACCAGACTGGGCTTCACAATGTGTGCTGAAAAAGGCAAGTCAAGCATTTACTTAATTAAAACAGCAAAAATATCATCCATAAATAATTTATACATCCTTAGAGAAAACAATTAACAATATTAAAGGCTACTTTGGACAGCCTTTCTAAATGTTTCTGTGCAACTGACTGACAGAGCTTAGCGATGACATATTTAGATTAAGAACACACAGACTTAATCTGAGCAAAGAACCATGTCCCCTGGCTCTATATGAAGATTAGAATAGTTGGTAGAATGCAAGGCTCAGAAACCAGAAGATGCTTTAAAAGCATGGATTCTAGTCCTGGCTTTGTCCACAGCTCTGTGTATGACCTAAAAAGAATCACTTTCTGCCATGTGCCTCAACAGAAAAGAAATGCTAGACATTTGAGGGAGGGGAACTCAGAGGGAATACTCCTTCACTGAAAGGGCAGCAGAGATGATAGCAACCGAAATCGTTACTGGACTTCAAGCACACATGGGAGAGAAACAGAGGGTTGGTGGCAAAATCAAAGGAGGGTGATGACTGGAGAAAAGAGTAATGGATGCAATAATATTTCATTTTTCCTGATTTCCTGACTGCTAATGGCAAATTATGATGACATAAAAGAGTAAACAACATTTTTTGTAGATGTGGGGAGACCCTCAAAAGTTGAGCCTCTGATTGGTTCCTAGTCACACAGGATATTCTGGATGTGAGAACCCTGGGATTAATCATGTTTGACAAATGTGTTGAATGTTTGATTTTTTAGCACTAGTAAATGACCACTGGATGGCATTTTGAGAGAGGTAAGCATTGTAACAGAATGCGTTAATGTGGTTTGGGGGTAAGGGGTGGTATGTTACTCCCCTTAAGAATCCAGGGTGTGCGATTGGTAGGAGAAATTATGCAGGAGGTATAGAAGTGGGAAGGTTTTGGCCCTTTTATTTATCCTTTCTAGGATGGAGCTGGCAAAAGAAGGGACATCAGGATGTAGTGGCTTGGAGTAGCCAGCCTGCTGGCTAATAAGCACAAAGACCACCCTACCCTGCAGGGGCTTTTCCCCTCAAGGAAAAGAGCTTGAGGCCATGACATGCAAGAAGGTGTCGTCCCCCCCCCCCCCCCCCCAAGGAAAATACCCAAGAGTTAAGGGTGGAGAAGAGGCAATTCCTCCCCTTGAGGAAAATGGCCTGTAGGAAGGATTGGGGAGGTTCAGAGGAGTGTCCCAAGAAGGAACCAGGGCATGCAGGATACCGAGGATACCTGCAAGTGTTTGGAGTGGAGAAAAGGAGCAATGAGTGGTGGAAGCAGAATTACATACCTGTAACAAGTATTCTCCAAGAACAGAAAGATGTCAGTCCTCACACATGGGTGACATCGGATGGTGCCCGGCCTGGTACTTTGATCTCAAAGATTCTAGAGCTTTCAAACATGCCTTACTGAGCATGTGCAGCTGTAGTTATCACCCTGCCCTCTAAGCAGAGTTTTCAGTTCATGATATAGCTGATACATGGAGAAACCAACTGCCAGGGGAGATGGGCCAGTTTCATGAGGACAAACATCTTGCTGTCCTCAGAGAACATCTGTTACAGGTAAGCAACTCTGCTTTCTCTGAGGACAAGCAAGATGGCAGTCCTCACACATGGGTGATTCCCGAGCTATAGATTGCTCACACAATACAAAAGTGGGAAACCCCACAGTGCTAAAAGCACCACCTTTCTCCTATTTGCCCCCAAAATGGATCTAGGCAGAAAAAGAGTTGGGTTCTACAAAAGAAAATTAAAGAACAGACTAAGACACAAATACCCCAATGCATAGCAGAGATGTCTAAAGCAGGGGCATGATGCAAAGACCAGCAATGAAGCATACTTTGTCTCTCGGGACTATTAAAGTCAGGGTTTTGGATCAGCGAACCCTAACAAGCAAAGCAGGTCTAGATCCTCCTGGATACAGAAAAAGGCCTAGAGAATCAACCAAGAGAAGAACTCTTGGAGGAAGATCACCCAGTTTCCTTCAGTGTTGGGGTCAGAAAGCTTTCAAGAAAGAAACTGTGGGCCAATAGCATCTGAAGGACAGAATGCATTTTCAAATGCACACCAAATGATTGGCTGATAGGCACAATGGGTAAAAACATGATCAGCAGCACTTGGTAAAGGAAGCGGCAACAGCGGCCAGGTCTTTGGCAGACCTTACCAGCCAAAGTACCAGACAGATCTGACCACACAGGACAGACATCAAGAGTGTCAGGGGATAAAAGGCAATCCCGGAAATGAGATGGCTAGCCCAAAAAACCCTGAATAGGGAGCTAAGCTAGGCCTGAAATTCATCCACGCTACAGCCTGTTAAGCGTGGACAGGATAATTCAGGTGAGCAGGGAGGCACTTTGGTCAACCCAATGAAATATGAAAAGCTAAAGGCAGTACTGGCCAGAACTTGGCAAAAAAAACCAAAACAACCCAACAGGAAAAAGGTTGTGTACCAATCCCTGCAGGTATACACTAAGATATACCATAAATACCCTAGCTTTTCAACCTCTCTCCCCCCCTCCCCCCCCCCCCCAATTCTGGCCAGAAATCAGAAGAAGTGAAGAACAAAAGGATGCAGACCACAGGGCTACATCGATAAGAAAAAGCCGCTAAGCTGTATTTATCAGTCTCAACCAAACAACTCACTGCTGATTCAGGTAGAGCATTATTCCCCCCCCCCCCCCCCCCCCAGGTAGACCTCTCAGCATACTAGGAACAGCTGAAACTGAGAGAGGCTCTTACGGAAGGAATCCACCAAGAGTCAGAAAGCAGGGATGCCACAAGTGCAAACTCTTGTAAAACAGGATTTATTTACTGACCTAGCAACCCAAAGGGTATCAGGGTAGGGTCAGTCTGATCTTGGAACAGACTGCCCAACAAACTGGCCTAGGAATCAATACCCATATACTTTTCCCAAGGAATCATGTGGTCCAGTGAGTGAAACAATGGTTGCATGAACTAGGACATCCCTGCCCGCATATAGGGTTATCCCTAAAAGTGGGAAGTATAGCTGCAAGCCACCACAACAAACGTGTAGCACCTCTATAGCAGGTCCCTCATCCCCTTATTCACAGAGCCATGGATATGGTGAGAAGTTGAAAGGCATACCTGCCAACTGCGATGCAAATGGACCACAACTCTTCTCACTGAGGTAGGGTCCCACGTGCGAGAATGACTAGCAAGAGTGATCATCCACAAAAATCACACATTGTGCTCAGCAGGTATCAAAAAGGTGACACCCGAATGGGAAAAATTCCTAATCTTCACTGGGGAGCTGCCCAGAAGAAGAGATCCCGAGTACAACAGGGAGACTGAATCTGGAATAACTCCCTCGAGAAATAGACCTGCTGCATCTAAGGCTGACCTAGGAATGAGCATTAATGCTCGACTTGCTCTCGGATCCTGCTGGGAACAGAGAGCAACCACTAGTCAGAAATTATGTAATCCCTTTTTTAGGAAACCGAGAATGAGGGCCACCCCTTATAGGGGTGGACAACCCGGCATTTACGGAGGAACCCATAAGGGTCACCTCTGGAAACCCAGTCATATCTCCCCTTTCTGAAGGGATAGGAAAGCAATGGGAATCAGGGCCTCCTGATCCCGAAAAACCTTCCTACTCTCCAGGGAAAAGTGGGTTACTGATACTGATCGCTGAGGTTCTTAAGTGACCAAGTCAACCGCAGGTGGCCATCCTGTCAAATGAGGTAGGCCACCCCAGAACGGTCCAACAGTCCAACCTTCTGGGTAGATCTCAGGTGAGTCCCCAGGCTCAGTGGCCTACACGGATCATCCATGGACTGCATTCTGTCAGTCCTGTCATCACCAGAAAAGGCACCAAAAACAGACAGAGCAAGGAGAGGACACTGAAACTAAACTATATATGCAGTATGCCTTCATTAAGGAATAAAATTAGACTCTGCCAGGCTGCAGAGCAACTAAGGCCCGCCATGTAGCTGGTAGAAAGTTGAAAAGAAGAGTAAATAAAATTTTAAAAAACTGCCATAAGGAAAGAGAAAAATCAGCTGCAGCTCCAGAAAAAAATCACAATAAAAAATGTGAGGAGAGAGCAAACAGCTCCCATGACCACATGGCTCCGCAGAAAAAAAAGACTGAGGGACTGTGCCCAAGAGGCAGGGTGATAACTACAGCTGCATATGCTCAGTAAGTCATGTTTGAAAGCCCTAGAATCTTTGAGATCAAATTTCTGGGCCGGGCTCCATCCGATGATGTCACCCATACGTCAGGACTAATATCCTGCTTGTCCTCGGAGAATTGTAGAAGTATGGTGAGAAACCTTTAAGGGGTGCACATCATTCCCTGAGGAGTTAAAAACTGGGGTTAAACTTGAAAAGGAATATGGGAGTGTGATACAGGCCCCTGGTAGGTTGGAATTAGGTGGAGATACTGAGGATGAGTAGTGTTCAATGGGAGGATTGAAAGAACTGTTAATGTGGGGAATGTAAAGCTTGTATTCCTGTAAAATGGTGAAATGGGGAGATCTAAATGATTTTCCAGTGAAGGCTGAGGCACTGATGCACTAAGTCAGAGGGAATGGTACATCAAGTCATAAGGAGACCCAGGTAGTAGGTACTGGAAAGAGATTTTACTGCTGACTGTTGTTTCATATGAACTCTGATTTTTTCAGTATGAGTAATCTTCCTCCATGCTATATCGGTTATTAATACCAGGAGTTAAAACCAGAATCAATAATGTTAAGATTTGGTTATTTGAAAGTGGTGTGTCATTGTTTCTCACTTTAATGGTGCCAGTATTAAGGGGTAATACTGGGGACAGTGCTCATGGAGGGGAGAATTATGGTGGCCTTCCTGTGCAATCAGCGAAAGAGTAGTGAGCTACCTCCACCCCTGCTGTCTCTAGTCGGGTCCTTTTTACCATCTGCACGATCTAACCACTGAACCCACTAAATAAATTTGGGATAAGGACCCTTCTATCAATAGGGAAGCCCTCCCATCTTTTTATATGCCCAAGGTGAGGGTTACATAGAAATAATGACTGTTTCAAAGTTAAAGCTATAAGGATTTAAGAGTCTTCCCACCAGGTCAATTCTCTTTTTCCCCAGTGAAATCCCACAGTGATGCTTATTCTGCCAGGTAGTTTTGTCTTTTGCCACTTTACCTTTTTTTTGCTGTTTCCTTCTTGCTAGCTAGATATTTAGGGGCAGATTTTCAAAGGGTCACGCGCGTAACCCACGAAAAGCTGCCCCTGTGCGCGCCGAGCACAAGCCCCGGGACGAGTGTATATCCCGGGGCTTCGAAAAAGGGGCGGGAAGGGGGCGGGTCCGGTGGCATGGCAGCAGTCCTGGGGCGGGTCTGGGGGTCCGGGGTGGTCCAGGGGCATGGCGGCGGTCCGGGGGTGGTCCCGAGTCCTCCGGCACAGCAGCCTGTGCCGGGGGATGGTGCGCCGGCATGTGCAAGTTACGCCTGCCTTGGGCAGGCGTAACTTCTGAAATAAAGGTAGGGGGGGGATCTAGTTAGGGCTGGGGGGTGGGTTAGATAGGGGAAGGGATGGGAAGGTGGGGGGGAGCGGTAGAAAAGTTCCCTTCGAGGTCGCTCTGATTTCGGAGCGGCCTCGGAGGGAACGGAGGCAGCCTGCGCGGCTCGGCACGTGCGAGTTGCACAATTGTGCACCCCCTTGCGCACGCCGACCCTGGATTTTATAACATGCGCGTGGCAGCGCGCGCATGTCATAAAATCGGGCGTAGATTTGTTTGCGCCAGGTTGCGCGAACAAATTTGCGCCCGCGTGCAGGTTTTAAAATCTGCCCCTTAGTTTCTAAGAAATTGCAGCAGGGATTTCTTTGCCCCTGGATTGTAAATCTTGGCAGGGCTGTGGCCAGTGTTTCAACAAACACATATTAAGGTACCAGCGCTATTGTACTCACAGGCACAGGACTCGCAGGAGTACTGCAATAAATGTCAGAGCCAGGAATTCTACATCTACTACTCACTGTTGCCGAGCTCATACTTAAAGGCCAATAAACTAACAGGAGTTAAGCTCTGCACAGTGCACATGCTATTTTTCTATCATGACATACATGCAAATAAGCCCAGTAGAAAAATAACACGATGGGGCAGATTTTCAAAGGGTTACGCGCGTACCCCCCAAAAACCTGCCCCAAGCTTCCCCTGCGCGTGCCAAGCCTATGTTGCATAGGCTGCCGGCGCGCACAAAGCCCCGGGATGCATGTAAGTCCCGGGGCTTTCCTGGGGGGGGGGCATGTCGGGGGCATGGCCGCGGCCTCTGGACCAGCCCCAGGACCGGACCATGGCGCGCCGGCAGCCAGTCCGGTGCGCGCAAGTTACACCTGCCTCGGGCAGCCATAACTTTCGCGATAAAGGTAGGGGGGGAATTAGTTAGGGCTGGGGGGCGGGTTAGTTAGGGGAAGGGAGAGGAAGGTGCGGGAGGGTGGAAGGAAAGTTCCCTCCAAGGCCCCTCCGATTTCGGAGCGGCCTCGGAGGGAACGGAGGCAGGCTGCACGGCTCGGCGTGCGCAGGCTGCCGATTTTGCACAGCCTTGCGTGCGCCGACCCCGGATTTTAAAAGATACTCGCGGCTACGCGCTTATCTATTAAAACCCGGCGTACTTTTATAAAATCTACCCCACACAGTTTATCTACAGGAAATTTCACAAAAATCTTAACTATACCTCACTGAGGCCAATATTCAAAAACACAGTTAACCTAAATTTAGCCGGATAAGTTATCTGGGATGTTCAGTGGAATAAACATTCCACTGAATATTCCCATGCTATCTGGCTAACCATAGCCAGATAACTTTAAACATAATGGATATTAGAATATATTCAGCTAAGTGGTGAATTGCAGCATTAAAAGAAAAAAATAATCACGAGCCTACTGTCTCTAACACAACCCCCTTCCTCCATCCCAACCTAGCTCCAAAGCCTCAGCTCTGCTGGATGAAGCATTCAGCATTCCTAAAACCCCCTCCATCTAATTTAAAATAAATTATCTAAGGGCAGGGACCAGTGCCGGTCTTGACTCCTCCTCCCACTCCCGGGTCAGGTATAATTTTTAAAAATGTTAGCTCTCCAGGGCCCACCCCCAACACTCACCTTCCCACCCTCCAAGTAACTTAATTGTAGGTTCGTCTTCAGCTGAAATTGCAATAGCGGCCTATCATGATCTGACCTGGTGTTTCTTCTACCACTAGGCAGATATGGCTTGAAGGGCAGCCTTTTAGCGTAGTTTAGACATTCTAAGCTGAAAGCATGTGCTTCCAGCATATCTGCTTAGTGATGGAAGAAGCATAGACATAGGGTGGGAGGGTAAGGGTTGGGGGTGGACCTTGGAGAGTTAAAATTTTTAAAAATTATACTGAACTTGGGAGCTGTGGTAGAACCGGAAGGGGCTGGATCGGCACCAGCCTCTGCCTTTATTTATTTATTTATTTATTTTAATTAGATGGAGGGAGTTTTTGGGAGCCTTTGGCGCTAGGGTGGGAGGCAGCAGAGAGGTTTTGTTAGGACCAGTAGGCCTGCAATTATTTTTTTAAATCTTGCACTTTACCACTTAACCAGCCTCATTCTTTTGAATGGAGCCAGTTACAACTCAAGTTATCAAAGAACACGTTCTCAGATACGTCTAGAGTTTGCTGAATAACTTATCTGGATAATTCCAAATGTCAGAGCAAGCCAGGAGGGCGAGCAGGAGAGAGCGAGAGAGGAGTCCCGGAACATCCACGCTGCAGTCCGGGGGTAAGGAGGAGCAGCCCCGACACAGCTGATTGAGATTCTGACATCGGACAGATAATTGGAGGCGGGACCGGAAGCGGCCATATCAGGGGGCGCGCAGAGACAACGGGCTTCGCCAGATTCGTCCGATTCGACAACAGAACCAAGTAAGACACTCTCTCTCTTTTTAGCTCTCCTTCTCGGGGTAATCAGTTTTATTATATAGGATCCAGCTGAGCTGAGATGAAGTTTGTTCTCATTTTCTGCATATGTGGTTCGGGCAATATGTCTCCTAAACGGAAGGGGAGGGTTAGAATATTTCCCTACCTTCCTTTACCATCTCCCATACAGCAGGAAATTACAAATTTTATGATCGCTCCTACACCCTTAAGAGTGGGAACTGAGGAATCTGGTGTGCCAGGAAATCAGGGAGGATCTCCTGTGCCTGCAGAGGAGGCGTCCTTAAGCCCTAATGTCAGGCTTGCACCAACACAAAGAATGAAGGAAGGATTACCTGAAAATGCTTTAAATGAGAATAAAGACCTAGAGATTATAGCGGGAAATCATCAATCCCACGAAAAAAGCTCTGAAAATCAAGTCAACCTAGTTACCTCCGTGAACTTAAATGGAGGTGCAAAGGAAATGACTCAAGCCGCCACCTTACAGGTGGAAAATGATCTTTCGCTAAGAGTAAAGCTGACGGATATCCCTACCCGACCTGCGTTGATGACTATGGACACTTTGTGGGATATGATGGCAGGCATGACTTAATATTAAAAATCTTGAACGAAAAGTAGATATGATATGTGAGAAGAATCAACATGATTTTCTAGTAACACAGAAACAAATTAAAGAAACCAATGAAAAGATTAAAAATCTTGAAGTACAGGAGAAAAAAAATCTGGAATTTAAAGCAGCGATTGTTAAAGATAAAGAAGCAATGTCCAGACGAATAGAAATGTTAGAAAATAATTCCAAGCGTTTCAACTTGAGATTTCAAAACTTCCCCAGGATTGTGGGGGAGGATCCACTTATTTCTTTAAAAAAATTCTTAGTTGAAAAGCTTGGATTTACTATGGAACAATCACCAACGGTTAATAATTGTTATTTCCTTCCCCAATCTAAAAATGCTGAAAGATCTGAAATATTTCAGGGAAATCTTTCCAATTTTTTGGAAGATTCTACCGTGAACATTATAGATTGGGGAACAATGTTAGCAACTTTTTATTCCTTAACGGATATAAATTTAATTATGAAAAAATATTTCAATAGATATCCGGTAAATTACTTAGATAAACCTGTTAAAATTTTTCCAGCTTTGGCTATCTCCACTCAGTTAAGGAGGAAAGCCTTCTTGGCATATCGCCAAGAAGTCTTATCATTGGGCTTCATGTTTGTACTCAGATTTCCATGCAAATATATGATAAAAAGACAAGACGATATGTATTTATTTTTTGTTCCTGAACAGTTAAAAAGTTTCTTTGAACAGATGAGATTGGGCACTGGGGATGATGTAGGCAATTAGACAATATGTTAGTGTAGATGTAGCTGGAGTTTATCCTTGTTTTGTTTTTCTTTTTTTCCTGAATATTCTCCCAATATGATATAAAACAAAACCCCTCCAATTTGATTGATATGTAATGGGACAGGCAAAATGATTGGGTAAGAATTGAATGGGTGTATTAGATAATTATGTTTCAACCTTACCATGTTTTTTTTTCTTCTTACAAATAATATGTTTATTGTATTATTTGAAAACTTATAAATAAAGAATTAAAAAAAAAAATGTCAGAGCAAGCCAGATAGATTATTCTGCTCACTCAACCCTGTCCTGGTACCTCCCCAACACGCCCCTTGCTTATTCGGCTAAATCCTAGATAGATAATATCTTATCCAGCTAACTTTTAGCTTATCCAGCTAACTTTTAGCTGGATAAGCAAAGGAAATATTTATAACTAGTCATTTCAAAAGTTAACTTATGAGTTATCCATCTAAATGGCTTTGAAAACTGACCTCGCTTAGATGTGTTAAATATTATGTGAAATTGTTTTTGTGACATGTAATTCACATTTTTATTATGTACTAATGGGTATTATTCATTTTATTATGTGCTAACAGTTAATGAGCAACTTTGCATAATTTTGTCTTGCAGCAATTCATTGACTATTTAAATTAATTTTTGCAAATTAAAAACGCATGCAAAAATTTAGTATTTGAGAAATTGAAAACATTTCCAAAGTCCATTTTGCTTGCTAAAAGGGAAGATAGTAGGCGCTATCACAAATAAAGCTTTTGCGTGCAAAGGGGACTTTGTCAAATTTAGTTCCCCTTTTACCTTGTTCTCTTAGCTAGGGACTTTGTAGCCATCCTATTTATATTACTGTGCACCAGAAATGTAATATTGCCCAATGGTTTTGGCAGCATATTTTTGGCCATTCCTGTTTTTTGAAATTCCATCTCAAGGGTGAAAGCGGGTAGGCTAAGGAGTAACCAAAGGAAGTATTTCTTTATTGAAAGGGTGGTGGATGCATGGAACAGCCTCCCAGTGGAAATGGTGAGGACAAGAAAGGTGTCTGGATTCAAGAAAGCATTGAACAATAACAGGGGAGTTTTTTGGGATTGTAGAGCTGAGTAGTTAATTTGGATGGGCAGACTAGATGCATTGTGATTTTGGTTTTCCATTTGCAAACACCACCACAAGCATCACATACATCAGTAAGGGTGTAAAAAAAGTCGGAACTGACCAAGTGTCTACCTCTTTATCATATCCCAGCAGCATTGTGAACATGGAAGGCTCTGTATAAATAGCAGGAAGTTCCACTCAGAACTGAAGAAGCCTACTTGCATCCATGATCCGCTCATGTCAAGGGATCCAAAAAACTCACTCCCGTCAGAGATCCTACAATGACTGCAGGAACAAACCATGAGTGTCTCGTGTTAGTCTTAAAGCAAGGACACACCTTATTTGATTCTGTAAGTTATGGGTCTAATAAAGGATATCAGGCAGATTTACTAAAGTGTTGCTCAAATATTTTTCTCTTTGAAAATTCTAGGAAATTTTCACTGATTAATGGGAAGCAAGTTTTGTACTGGAGCAGAACCTTGATAAAATCAGCCCTTATATCTACAGGTATTGCTGCACGGATTTATTTTTAGCATGAGTAATTGATAAATAAATAAATACATTACTATGCCCTCATTTTTTATATACCACTCATAATAGTGCCTTCTCATTGTGTTTTTGTCACAGTAAAATAGCTATGAAATGTAATTATTCAGTCACCTCTGTGAGCAAGAGGAACCCACTTGTGAGGAGAAAATAGGTCTTAAGCTTTTTATTAATAATGTAATAGAAACCACAGGGATTATTATTGGTTGCTTTGGAACAGAGGCCTGAGGGACACAGGATATTTCTTTAATTTCACATGGCTAGAATTTTTTTTTTTTTTAAACAGTAGTCCATAAACTTGCAGTACTATATTTTATCAGTGCAAAGGTAATGTGTGTTGACCGAACTATCAGACTGAGCTTCACAGCAACACAGCACGACAAAGTGAACATGTGCTTTAAGATCAACGCCGCATAATTTATGGAAGATAAAAAATGTAAAAAAGGTGTATTTCTAAAGATTGTGATTAAACCCTGTACCTTACAAGATAAGCGTTTACTGATTTTAGATGCAAAAAATATATTAAAGTAGAACTATAAACTTAAAAAAAAAAACAGCTTGAAAGGGTAAACAGGGACAAAACAGTTTGATGAGGCTAAAGAATTCCAACCCATATTCCATTAAGTCAAAGTTAAGAACTGCATCAGTCCTGAGTCAGAATGCTATTTAATTGCTAAAATGGCAAATAAAATACACTATGTCTGCAAGTTTATTTCAAAGTTAATGAATTCAGTTTAACTTTTCAAAGAATGCAATTATTTTGCCAGTGGGGAAGGGTAAATTTCAAACTACCTGCATAGGCTAAAGTCTGTGGGTGCTTTTTAACCACAGACAGACTTTAGCCCGAATTTTCAAAGTGGATTTGTGTGTATAAACCCACTTTGAAAAACTGTGGTGTGCTCAGAATCCCCTGCGTCTACATGCACAAAGTTGCACCTCCTCAGGAGGAAGTGTAATTTTGTGTCTACATATGTGCATGGATACTTTCAAAAAGCGAATGCAATCACCTAAATCATATCACTGCCCCAACTGCACCCCCCTGAAACGCCTCCTTGCAATGGGCATAACAATACGCTCGAAATTGATTTTGCACATACATAGAAAAATAAAAATGACAGCAGAAAAGGACCAAACAGTCCATCCTGTCTACCCAGCAAGCTTATGGTAGTATCTGCTGCACTGTACAGGTCACCCCCATACTTAGTTTCCCAAACCATAAAAGTCAGGGTCCTTGTTTATTGCTGTCTGAGTCCAATTTGCCAGTTATCTCTTGCCATTGAAGCAGAGAGCAATGTTGGAGTTGCATCAAAAGTATCAGGCTTATTAGTTAAGGGTAATAATAGCTGCATCAGCAAGTTACCCCTATGCTTATTTGTTTCCCCAGACTGTAAAAGTCAGGGTCCTTGTTGGTTGCTGTCTGAATCCAATTCCCCTTTTCCTCTTTTCCCCCTGCCGTTGAAGCAGAGAGCACAGAGCAATGATAGAGTAGCATCAACTGTATAAAGGCTTATTGGTTAAGGGTAATAACCGCTGCACCAGGAAGTTACTCCCATGCACTTTTTTCTTCATTTCCATTCTCTAGCCTTTAGGGATCCACAGTGTTTATCTCATGCCCCTTTTAATTATTTCACTGTTTTTGTCTTCACCACCTCCTTCAGAAGGGCATTCCAAGCATCAACCACCCTCTCCGTGAAGAAATATTTCCTGACATTGGTTCATTTCATGACCCCTAGCTCTACTGATTTCTTTCCAATGGAAAAGGTTTTTCATTGTGCATCATTAAAACCTTTCAGATATCTGAAGGTCTGTATAATATCTCCTCTGCATCTCCTCTCCTCCAGGGTATACATATTGAGGTCTTTCAACCTCTCCTGAAAAGCCATTTGATGGAGACTCCCCACCATTTTGGTCACCCTTCTCTGGACAGCCTCCATCCTGTCTCTGTCCCTTTTGAGATACGGTCTCCAGAACTGAGCACAGTACTCCAGGTGAGGCCTCAGCAAGGACCTGAACAAGGGGATTATCTCCTCCTTTTTCTTACTGGTTATTCCTTTTTCTATGCAGCCCAACATTCTTTTGGCTTTAGCTATTGCATTGTCACATTGCTTCGCTGTCTTCAGATTGCTAGACACTATCACCCCAATGTCACTCTCTTGGTCCGTGCACAACAACCTTTCTCCCCCATCACATACAGCTCTTTTGGATTACTACACTACAGATGCAGGACTCTGAACTTCTTGGCAGTGAATCCTAGCTGCCAAATCTTCGACCATTGTTCAAGCCTCCTTAAAATCACATCTCATTCTTTCTGCTCCTTCTGGCATGTCCACTCTTTTGCAGATCTTAGTATCATCCACAAAGAGACAAATTTTACCTTCTATCCCTTCTGCAATGTTGCTCACAAAGATATTGAACAGAACCGATCCCAAAGAATGTAATGTATCATTAAAATCATCCATTGTACCTGAATACTGGAGGATAGCTAATGTAACCCTAATATTTAAAAAGGGCTCCAGGGGTGACCCGGGAAACTACAGACCGGTTAGCCTGACTTCAGTGCCAGGAAAAATAGTGGAAAGTGTTCTAAGCATCAAAATCACAAAACATATAGAAAGACATGGTTTAAAGGAACAAAGTCAGCATGGCTTTACCCAAGGCAAGTCTTGCCTCACAAATCTGCTTCACTTTTTTGAAGGAGATAATAAACATGTGGATAAAGGTGAACCGGTAGATGTAGTGTACTTGGATTTTCAGAAGACGTTTGATAAAGTTCCTCATGAGAGGCTTCTAGGAAAAGTAAAATATCATGGGATAGGTGGCGATGTCCTTTCGTGGATTACAAACTGGATAAAAGACAGGAAACAGAGAGTAGGATTAAATGGACAATTTTCTCAGTGGAAGGGAGTGGACAGTGGAGTGCCTCAGGGATCTGTATTGGGACCCTTGCTTTTCAATATATTTATAAATGATCTGGAAAGAAATACGACGAGTGAGGTAATCAAATTTGCAGATGATACAAAATTTTTCAGAGTAGTTAAATCACAAGCAGATTGTGATAAATTGCAGGAAGACCTTGTGAATGGAAATTGGGCATCGAAATGGCAGATGAAATTTAATGTGGATAAGTGCAAGGTGCTGCATATAGGGAAAAATAACCCATGCTATAGTTACACAATGTTAGGTTCCATATTAGGTACTACCACCCAAGAAAGAGATCTAGGCGTCATAGTGGATAACACATTGAAATCGTCGGTTCAGTATGCTGCGGCAGTCAAAAAAGCAAACAGAATGTTGGAAATTATTTGGAAGGGAATGGTGAATAAAAACGGAAAATGTCATAATGCCTCTGTATCGCTCCATGGTGAGACCCCACCTTGAATATTGTGTACAATTCTGGTCGCCGCATTTCAAAAAAGATATAGTTGCGATGGAGAAGGTACAGAGAAGGGCGACCAAAATGATAAGGGGAATGGAACAGCTCCCCTATGAGGAAAGACTAAAGAGGTTAGGATTTTTCAGCTTGGAGAAGAGACGGCTGAAGGGGGATATGATAGAGGTGTTTAAAATCATGAGAGGTCTATATCAGGTAGATGTGAATCGGTTATTTAGTCTTACAGATAATAGAAAGACTAGGGGGCACTCCATGAAGTTAGTATGTGGCACATTTAAAACTAATCGGAGAAAGTTCTTCTTCACTCAATGCACAATTAAACTCTGGAATTTGTTGCCAGAGGACGTGGTTAGTTCAGTTAGTATAGCTGTGTTTAAAAAAGAATTGGATAAGTTCTTGGAGAAGTCCATTACCTGCTATTAATTAAGTTGACTTAGAAAATAGCCACTGCTATTACTGTTATGTTTTGTAAGGTTTGGGTGGACCCTTGGACACTGTGGCTGCTGACCATGCCCATGGGGGGAAATCCCGTGAGAGGCCACAGGTTAGGCTCAGCTCTGGACACACAAACAGATTTTATCTTTATTTAGACAGTTTATGAAGCCATCAGCGGTGGCGTTAGTGAATAGAAGATGGAGCCTGGCTGGGCTAGTATCCCTCAGGGCGCTGGAACAGCGGCTCTTCCGGTAGCAGTGCTGTAGTAAAAAGAACTGAGAGAATGAGTACAATAAGACATTCACAGAGTCCCCAGTATGAAGAAGCCCCGAGATAGGGAGAGCTGGCCCTCGAGGAGCGAGTACCAGATCCCTGGGAGCAGAGACTCGTTGGCAAGTACTCACGCATCAGTTCCAAGTAGGCGATGGCACTGGCACTGGAACGGAGGCAGGCCCTCGAGAAGCGAGTACCTGGTTCCAGGGAAACAGCTCTGAGGAGTAGATGGTAGTAGTACTCACAGATGGTGTCTGTAGCAAATTCTTCTTATTAGAAGAGGAGATGGACACAGGCAGCGAGACAGGAAACATGGGCCCTCGAAGAGCGAGTACCGGTTCCTGATAGCAACCTGAAAGAAGTAGAGAGGCCCCCGAGGAGCGGGTACCCCGTTAGCAGAAAAGAGTCCAATAGCAGTTGGAGGCAGAGAAGCTGGGTACGGAGAGCGAATCCCATCCTCAAGAATTCCCCTTGCTAACTCAATGGCTAGCAAACAAACATAGGCTTAAATATCCGGGCAGCGTGACGTCATCACAGGGGATGCCTCTGAGGTTCGCGCCATAGAGGAAATAAGAATGAGGGCCGCGCGGCATGCATGCCCTAAGGTACCTGAGGAACATGGCGGGAGGCAGTGCCCAAGCTGGTCCAAGGATGGTGGGCAGATGCCGCGGCAGCCAGACGTCCACAGGGAGCAGGAGGAGACGCAGAAAAAGAAAGGTAGGCGGAGTGAAGCTAAGTCTCTAAAACATCCTGTGCAATTCTTCTTTTCTATGCAGCCAAAAATAAGACTATTGTAAAAGTAGAGAAGTACTTTATCTCAGCTAAAAATCTACTTTTTTAGGAATATTAACTCCAGGCCAATATTCGGTAAGCTATTTAGTGGACAAGTTATCCGGCTAAACCGGATAACTTGTCCCATATATTCAGTGGGATAAACGCCCCGCTGAATATACTAGCCTAAAGTTATCTGGCTACATGTAACTAAACTAAAAAACTTAACCAGCTATGTTTGAATATAGCCAGTTAGATTGTTGTGTGGCCGGATAACATCTTTCAAAAGATATCCAGTTATGTAGCGTTGTGAAATTTAAAAACAGAAAACGTAAAGGGGCCTGCGGCCCAATTTCCTCTTCCCTGCCCATCCAAATTTCACAGAAGCCCTATTGGGACTTACATCCCCAACTTTACATCACCTCCTAAATAGTGAAAATGTCCCGAGTTAAACTGCTGGCCCTCTCCCCACCCCTTTCCCATTCCTATAAACATTAAAATCTTGAGCTGCCATCAGACCCTTCGGCCCCCTCCCCAGTCCTAACATGCAGCACGACACTCTCCTCCCCACCCCAGCAAACCCTCTTCATCCCCCGAAACCACAGATTCCTTGTCTGTAGTAGGGTCCGAACTTATCAGCTCTGGGGTCCAGCACAGCTTCTGTCAACAAGCTGCACTAGAAGGGTAAACTACACTCAGTTTATGCTTCCAGAGCAGGAAGGAACTTAATCCGGGACATTTTCACTTTTTAGGAGGGGATGTGAAGTGGGGATGCAAAACCCAATAGGGCTTCTGTAAAATTTGGAAGGGGCAGGAAAGAGGAAATTAGGCCACAGGCCACTATGCTGCTTTTTTTTTTTTATTATTATTATTTCACAGCACTACTTAACTGGATATCTTTTGAAAATATCCAGTTAAAGAAGGGCATTAGCCGACCACACAAAGGTTTTTGTTTTTAAATTTAAAATACCCACAAAAAAAGATATTCTAAAGTTAAAAATAAAAACCCAGGTCTTATGGCTGGTCCCTTCATGCCGCTTCTTATCCCATCTACTAAGTCTTCATGGAACAGGAGCAATTCCAATTTGCTCCTGCCCTGCCCACTTTGTTCTCATAATGGGTCTGGTCAACCCACAGCTGGCACCATTTTCAAATTTTGCCACACAACAAAATGGTGCTGACCTCTTGGCAGCTGACTGATGTACAGCCAAGGAACAGGGATTGTCTCTTATGTGTCTCTGTACAGCACCGCATACATCTGATATACATTATACAAATGATTAATAATAATAATATCTAAATGATTGAGCCCTGGGAACTTGCCTTAATCTGGCCCAGTCCATATGCATTTTTATCTCCATACAGGCTGAGCAATTTTCAGACAGCCTACTTATGCAGGTAAATGGCTTTTGAAAATTGACCTCTGTAAGAGGAAGTTTGAGATAATAATTAGCTTATTATTTCCTGTCCATGCAGTAAAAAAAATATACTTAGTCCTATTAACATACTCTGTTTTAGAGTTATTCTCCAAAAGGATAAACATCTGCACCTGCTAATGATATTCTTTACTCCAATTTGAGAATGCAGTACATCTAATAAAATTTTCAGGAGCAGAAACATAAGCTTCACAAAAGGATATCTTTTGAAATGTCATGCCTAATCTTGAAAGTGCATTTTAAAAGGTGGTATCCCATTATAGTTTGATATGAAAGTCACATATTGTCCTGATCAGGCCTGCCAGAAAAGAAGATTAATGTATTATCTTTAATGTATGAATGCTGTGCTCTGGGGTGACTAGCTTTATATGCAGCTCAACTCAAAAAGCTGTATTATGCCATTGAAGGCACTAATGCAGCCATTTTATTCAGCACACTGTAGGACAATTATTATCATTACTGCAAATTCTGTGCCAGAACTTTAGAAAGTTTTGCATGCCTGTGAGTTTTACATCCGTATACATTGGCTATACTGAACTGAAGCAACATTCTAGGTGTGCTATGGCTAGGGATGTGCTTTCGTATGAAACAACATAAACAATCTGGCATTGCCTATATCATTTCATTTTTTTTCAAATCTCTTAATTGAGGAATACAAAATAACACAGAACACAATACAATATTATCACTAATACAATCATATTCCTTCAGATTTTCTCCCCCCATTTTACCCCCATGTTCACCTACCCCCCTTCCACTTGAAACCCCATGACCCTTAAGTTGACCTTTCTTTGTCCACATCTCTAGCAAAACTTAAATATTTCATAAGAGTCCATCACTAAACATAAATGCATCTTTTGATGCTGAACAATTTCTTACTGCCCTCAAATAGTCTCAATCATCAAGTGGGAAGGCAGCATCCAATGAAACCCAACCCAAATGTCCTTGAAATACATCTTCCTTTTGCGAGAGAACTTATGATATAAGGAACCATATTCCATCTAAAACAATTCTGTCATTAATGATGACCACATTGTGATCATGGGAGATGTTGGCTTTATCCAATGAAGCAAAATGCATTTCTTTACTATCAAGAATGCTTTTAGTAAAAACATTATATTGTCAAAATTTACACTCTCTTCCTCTGAATCATTCCCCAGAATACAGAAGGAATGAGACCATTCTACTTTACCATAATTGAGGCAAGCGCTATCGTCTATCAACTCCATCTTTTGCACCCGCTGGGGTGAAAAAATGGTGCAATGAAATATTCTCAGCTGTAATTCCCTTAATCCAACATTATTAGACATCTTGTATACCAGATCATGAAAATTATCCAATTCCTCCTCTACATCTCCCTGCCATTTTGTTACTTATTTCTCAAAAAATGTTTATTTTTTATTTTGTGGTGAGATAGTGACCCTTGTTTGGCAGCAACAATTTTAGCAGTGCTTGAGATGAGGATTTATTCAGCTCCCAATCCAGGTTAGACATGACTTTTCTAAAGAAAAAAAAAAAAGCACATATTTGGCCGTTTAACAAAAAATGGCCGTGCTGGAAACCTAGCCACTTTTGGCATTGATCAAATGTATATAACTGCCCTGTGATATTATACAAAATTAATTTAATTGCCATTCAGGAGATACCTTCAAATTTTGCCTCTTTGGTAAGACGTATGATGGAAACCCCGGATTACCATGCAGGGGCATATGAGGTGACACAGAGACTGACAGGGACATCACCTTACATATGAAAAACCATACTTTTCTCACCAACCTAACCAACATCAAAGGCATGAGTATACCACACAACTCCCCTGACTTAGCATGCAAGATATATTTTATTCCATATGGAGCACAAAGTGCTTGGACCAACTGACTGTCATTATTAGGTGTATCATATAACCAATCCCCTAGAAATCACAAATTGGCCACCCAAGCATACATTTTGAAATCGGGTACTCCCATGCCTCCCCTTGTCCTGGGGGCCATCACGGTTGCATATGGCAGTCGTGCCCTCTTCCCTCGCCATAGAAAAGTCCCAAACACTTTTTATATAGCTTTCAAATCCTTTGCTTTATAAAAAACTGGGAGCATCAATAATACATTTAGTAGTTTGGGCACTATTACCATCTTGATTAGCACAATACACCCTTGTAATGTCAGAGGGAGGGTCCACCAGCTATCCAATTTTTTCTGAATCTTTTTTAGCAAGGAAGAAATGTTAGAAAAAAACATACCACTGATCAACCCACCTATGAATTTGCAATCCTAAATACTTTATACATTCTCCCGCCCATTTAACCGGAAAATTTATTCCAGTTTTGGTGACGTGTATTAGACACATCTAGCGTCTCAGTCTTGTCTAGATTTAATTTAAAATCTGATACCCTTTGATATGTTGAGAAGATCTGTAAAGCCACTGGCAAAGCCATTTTTGCATGAGACAGTAATAAAAGGATATCACCCGCAAACAACAAAGTCTTGACTGGAAACTCATTTATTGGTATCCCAGTAATTTCCTTAGTTATTTGCAGCTTTTGAACCAACTGTTCAACTGTTAATATAAATAAGGGTGAGAGAGGGCATCCCTATCAAGTACCTTTTTTAAGGCCAAAGGCTTCAGATAAATGCCCATTAACTAGGATTCTGGCTGCAGGATTTATGATTAATAAAACAATATATTCTAGAATCCTACCGTGAAACCCAAACTTTTGAAGAACCTTAAACAAGAAGGCTCATGACATCCTGTCAAATGGCTTCTTGGCGTCACAAGTGATCAGTAGGGGTTCTGGTACAGATTTATATACACAGCACTCCAAAGCTGCACAAACTTTATGAATGTTAGCCATGGAGTGTCTCCCATAGATAAAACCCACTTGGTCGCTAGATATCAGCTTGGGCATTGTTATGATATAGAGGTGACTGGTGGATTCTCAGGGGCAACAGTGATGGTATCTCCTATGGGGAGGAGCCCCGTAGGGAACTGAAGCATCGGGCTAGACTTAGATGCACAAACACAGAGATTATATCTTTTATTATACAGCTAGTGTGGTCCACCAGAGGTGGCAGTAGAGAGTAGATTAGGTAGCAACAGTCTATGATCCTTAGCATAGGAGGCCCATCCCACAATGGTGGTGTAAGGCTCCGATGCAGATGTCCAATAAGGCACTGTAGGTGAGACAGATTGGCAGATATTATAATACACTCCCTGGTAGCTGAGTAGATAGAGTTCCCAATAAGCAGTAGAGAGAGAATAGGTATTAACAGCTTGTAATCCTCGGCAGAGACCCGTTCCTCAATGATGGTGTAGGGCCTGATGCAAATGGGCAGCAAGGAGCTGTACATGGACAGACTGGGAGAAGTAGTACTCACTCTCTGGAGCTGATAGGTAGTGTTCCAGCAGGTTAAAGAATTGGTAGCAGGCACCAGGATAGACACACAGGCCCTCGAGGAACAAGTACCTGTAGTTAGGATAGGCACCTGGAAATAAGCAAAAGGTCCCCGAGGAGCGGGTACCCAGGTTAGTAGAACCCCGGAGGGTGAAGGTGGCTTCCAGCAAAGTAGAAGCGGCAGAGCAGCTTCAGACCGGAATTAATCCAATCTGTTGCTAACTCAGCGAGAGTCAGCAAATGGGCAACCTTTTGAATACGGAAGAAGTGACGTCACTCAAGGGGGATGCCCCCGAGGTTCGCACCAACACTGCTACAAGACGTGAGGTGTGCGTGCGCGTGCCCTAGGAGGCCTCAGGTCAACATGGCGGGACACCGCACCAGAGCTGCTCCGGGGAAGCCGGAGGGTGCGGAAAGGAGACACTATGGACGCCATTCTCCTGAGGCTGGTAGAGAAAGCTGAAATAGAGGTGAGGCATGTCGGGCGAAGCTGTCTGAGACTGACGGATGCAACAGGCATGAAATACTTGAGGTGTGTCACCATGATTTTCACATATATTTTAATATCCAAATTAAGAAGTGATATAGGTCTATATGATGAAGGGAGCTGCTCATCTCTACCTGGTTTGGGTAAGACAACTATGGTTGCTTCCTTCATCGTTTCTGGCATCTTATCCCCATCACTTGCATTCTCAAATGTTAAACGCAAAAATTCGGGAATCTCCTCTACTAGCGATTTATAAAAAAGTGCATCCAACCCATCCGGGCCCGGTGCCTTCATTGATGGTAAGGATTTAATGACTTTCTTAACTTCATCCACTTCAATTGGTTGATTTAATTTCTGCAGTTCTTCCCCAGATACTGCAGGACATTGTATATCTGCCAAAAATCTATCTATATCCCTATTCTCAACAATTTCAGCTGCATAAAGAATTTGATAATAATCTGAGAACACCTTTGCAATATCCTTCATGGAAGTTAGTATAGTATTTTGCCCCATTCTCATTGCTGAGACAAATTTGGACTGTTCTTGACTCTTCAAAAGATTAGCCAGAAGCCGCACTGGCTTGTTCCCAAATTGGAATAATTTAAACTTCATTTGATTTATTGAGGCCATCGCCCTAGAGTAGAGCAAATTATTCTGGGCCATTGTACAATTCTAAATTCCTCCAGAAATTTCCCATCAACATCTCTGCAAATTTGCACTTACATGCTCTTAAATTTTTCTTCAAGTCAATTATATTTGCATTTAACTTTTTACATTTGTATCTAACAAAGCTAATTATTTCCCCTCGGAGAATAGATGACTGATTTGGCCACTTCCCAAAACAGCACTGGATTATCCAAATGCTGACTATTATATTCCAGATATGCCTTCCACTTGTCTCTTAGAAATTTTGGGAACTCCAGATCATTGCTCAAATCTGGTACCATCCTCCACTGCTTTGAGCCCGCAGGCTCACTCAGTACCATAGTGCCCAGTACAGGGCAATGATATGATATCACCAGGTCTTCTATATTAGCTTTAGAGAATCAAGATAATATATTCTCAGATACCAACAAATAATCAATCCTTGTTCTGGACTTATGTGCCCTAGCTAGATGAATAAGTTCTTTTTCTCCCGGGTGTAATATGCGCCATAGGTCTATTAGCCTCAAATGATTGCATAAAAATCCGATGCCCTTATGTTCGTTCATCATATGCCCACCAAGACTAGGATGCCTGTCAATACTCAGATCCACTATATAATTCAAATCCCCTCCAAGTATCATTGGGTAATCACCCATTTGAGATACCTGCAAAAACAATTCCACGAAAAACATATGATCATACTTGTTCGGGGCATATGCTGACACTAAAATTATCCGTACTTCCATCAAATCCCCCATAAGCATTATAAACCTCCCTTTAGTATCTACCACACTCTTTATCAGCTTAAAGGATATAGCTTTATGAATCAAGACTGCCACACTGAAGCTCTTTGTGGATCCAGTGGCAAAATAAACCTGCGCCACCACTGCTTCTTCAGTTTTGCAGCGTCTATAGAAGTTAAGTGAATCTCCTGCAAGAATATGATTTTTGATTGCAATTTATTTAAGAAGCTCAATACTTTTTCCCTTTTTACCGGGGTACAATTTCACAAGAACCAACCCTAAACTAGACCCTATCCCTGCATTCAGAGCAACCCCCCCCCCTCCCCACCACCACACCAATAAATTCACCCCTGCTACTTGAATGCTAATTACTGCCATTATATTTCTATTTATGCTATCTATTTATGCTATCCATTCCCTTATACAATCTATTTCCATCACTGTCTTTGATACAAAATATACCTAATGATAATGCAAATTAATGATATTATATCACTATTTATGCCATCCATTCCCTTCTGGTTACACTATTATTATTTAATAATTATTATTATTTACATCCGACCCTTCTTGTTACACTATTATTTATGCTAACTATTTTGGCACTGGTTTTACCCGTATTGATGCTATATATATACCTAATGATAATGTCTGTTACCCTAATGCTAATGACTGCTACTATACCACTACTTATACTATCTATTCCCTCTTATTACACTATTATTATATTTATGATATCTATTTTAGCACTGTTTATACCCATATTACTGCTATATCATCCTATGACATCTCTCCAATCACTCACTGTACCTGTCTAAAGAACAGGACTTCCTTTCCGCACCTTTCAAATTATTTGTAAACCGATGTGATTTGTAAATCGAACACCGGTATATAAAAATAAATAAATAGATATTGGTATACTTTCTCCATATCTAATATTACTTTATGCCCCACTTGTTGATCCTTCAGCTTCAGACCCTGCCATATTAAATACCACATCTGATGAGGACACTCCCATGTACCTTGCCCTCTTCTCACCCTCCCCCACATCTCCCAGTTGGTTCCTCTGTGTTTACTCATGTAACTCATACAAACATCCTGCCCATTCCTCCCCCACCCCCCATCCCCTGGAATACCAAAATTAGCCCCAATTTGGAGAGACAGGGTCATAAAACTCAACAAAGTGCTCAAATACCAACTTCCCTTACAAGATATTCTTGGGCTTAATATGAAAAATCAAAACCTTTGTTAAGTTCTTATATAACCTATGTACTACACATTTTACCACCCTCTTGAATAATTTACATGGAATGCAAACCAAAAAGATGGTTTTCTTTTTTTTTTTTTAATCCCTTTTTTTTTTACATCAGCCACATGAATCTACTTATTCCTGACCAATTTATAATTCTTTACAGCTTCACATAGCAAGAACACCACTTTTGCTATTGATCTGGAGAGCACAGTTTCAAACCACCCCAGAGTGTTAACAGTTCAAGCACGATCATTACTTATTTCTCCTCTTGGCAGTTGTTTCACAAAATCTGTCGCAGTGCTCGCTATTTCAAAAACATGTGTAGAACCTTGGTGCCATACCCTCAATTTGGCCAGGTATTGGAGAGCAAAGTGCACTTGTTGTCGTGACAATGCCTTGTAAATCGTTGAGAATTCCTTCCTTTGATTAGATACTCGGAGTGAAAAGTCTTGAAATATTAAAATTTGGTTTTCAAATTGCACCTCTCTTTTTTTCGGATAGCAATGCAGTATGTGCATTTTTTGCATATAGTTTATTTAGTAGCTTCACTATAACAACTCTGGGCCTTTGACTCGCAGATGTTTTGGGGCTTAGTTGATGTGCATGCTCAATTATGACACCGGACACATGTGATGAAAAAAGGAGTTCAGAAGCTAGCCATCGTTCCAAGGTACTCATCAAATCCTGATCTGGGATACTCTCTGGAAACCCCATGAAGCGTAAGTTGCTCCTCAGGATCAATTTTCAAGTTCGCCAAGTTTGTCATCCCGGTGTTGCACTTCCTTTTCCAATACTGCCATCTTTCTCTCTAGGCCCAGCAGATCATCTTCTATTACACCAATCCTGTTTTCCGCCATTTCTATCCTTTCCCCAAACTTGGCCATCGAGCTTTGAACCTCATTTAACTGATCCAAAATGCGAGTCAACCTGGGCTCTAGTGCTGCTACCACCACCATTGATATTTTCTCCTCTAGTGTACCCTCATCAGAGTTGACGGGTACTTTGGTCTTTGCGGCATCCATTTTGGATTTGGGGGCCTTCGGTTTTTCCTTTTATTTTCTTATGGATTTTGTAGCCATTACCTCAGCGGTCAGTTCCAGGACTGTGCCCGCAAGTTGCAGATGTGTTCTCCTCATGCTCAGTTCCAGTCAAACCAAAAATTTTAGTAGGGGTAATGCAGAATATCGAAGCGGTATCCAGAGCTTGATTCAAACACTTCTGATCAAATCCACCACATCACGTGACCCCACCTTCAATTCATTTTTAATAAGAAACGACCAAAAAAGTTGTGAAATTTCATTTTCTTTTGTTTTTAATGTGCACTAATTCAAAATACTGTATACTAACTTGAAATAGCATGAACAAACTCAAATAGCAAGCTTTAAAGGAGTATATGATATGACCTCCTTAAAAGCCCAGGACCAGACATTTAGCCTGGGCCATCTTTTTTTTTTTTTTTTTTGCAAAATCATTTTTATTGTGAAGACATGCATTTCCACAAGCACGAAGAGGTATACAAAAAAATGATACCAATAGGGTTACAATAGATACAGTGGTTATGCAAATCCTCTTTTAAATAACATCATCCACCCTTGTAATCAAACAGAACTCCCCAACTCGATCGCCACTCTCATTCAAGCATGCATACCAGTCACACCACACACGTTCCACCCATACAATCACCTCAACCAACAAACGCAACCTCTCCCCCCCCCCCACCCCCCACCCCCCCAAATAGCCCTGCCCAGGAGCCCCAATTTCCATATACATTAGTAGGGTCCTTAACGGAATAACAAAACAGAAAAAGAAAAAAAAAAAAAGAAAAATGTGCAGCGTGGTCCCACTCAGGGTTTAATTGTTGCGGAAGTAGTGGAATACCAAGTGACACGGTAGCCTGCTGTAATCAAATGACCTTGAGAAGCTGAGAAGAGAAGAGTGTAAAAGTGAGTCCAGCAATCTGCATATTGCTTGTCCGCGGGCTTAGGAGATTTGGGATAGTCCATTTGCTCCATGCGATGATGCCAGGCCGCAAGTGGCAGCGTAACTAAGGGATCAGTCCAATCAGCAAGTATGGTACGGCAGGCTAGTAAAAAAGCAATCCTGCCAAAGCGATCCTGGGCCCCTATACACTTCGCAGAGAGCACCCGCGGTCCAGCCAGCAGAAGGACAGTGGACATTTGTAGAGGGATCTGGATGCATTTAGTGACACAAGCCATTATCTGGGTCAAAAAAGTCGCTAGGGACAGGCAAAGAATTAACCAATGTACCATGGTGCCTTCTACTTTGGAGCTTTTAATACATAGTGAAGAAGGGAGGTGACCCATATGAAAACGTCGCACATCATCACAGATGGTATGATGGATAATCCGAAAATGTAAGTCTCGCAAGCCACTATCTTTCAGCCGTTTATGAAGAGATGTGAAACAAGAGACGAGGAAGGTAACAGTGACGTCGCTTGCACAAAACGGTGTCCAATAGTTGGCCAGAAGATCAAGGTGAGATATCGGCAACTCACTTTTAATCAGTCTACTCCATCCTTTTATGGAGTTGTGTGAGTATGCACATTTAAACAGAGTTTTTGCGAAGGCGGTTTCTCGTAAGAACTCCTCTGGCTGCCAGTGAAAGGCCTGCAAATAGTGACAAGCTTGAAAGTAAGCAAAGAAAAACTTGCGTGGCAACTGATACTTTTCAACCATAGTTGCATATTGTAACACTTGAGGGGCTTCTTCTTCAAAATAATGGAAGGCATACATGAGGCCACAATGAGCCCAGGTCTTGAATATCCCACTTGCGCTGATACCAGGCTGAAAGTCACAGTTACCCACTAGCGGGGTTAGCAACAAGAAAGAACCTGGCAGTCGGTAGAGATGACGTAGCCACCGCCAGGCCTTTCAGCAAGGATGGAAAAAACATTTAGGAATGGCTAGTGATTGGACTGTGGCTGCGGAGGCCTGAACTATATATAAAGGAGACCAGGGAAAAGTCATACGGGTTACATCCCCTCTTCGCAGTAAGTATAGGCATCAATAATCCATTCCCCAATAAAGCGCAGCTGACAGGTGACGTTGTAGGCTCGAAAGTCAGGCAGTCCCAGCCCTCCCTGAGCTTTTGGATGCATCAAAGTTTGGTATTTGATCTGGGCGTGATTACCTGCCCATAAGAATTTAATCAGCCCCCACTGTAATTTGTTAAGATTGAGAACCTTGAGCCAAAGGGGGAGCATGTGCAGTTTATACAGCAGTTTGGGAACAATCATCATTTTAATTAAAGCACAATGCCCAGAGAAAGTGAGGGGAAGAGATTGCCAAGCCTGCAACTGCCGCCCCAGAGTGGCCAAGATTTCACATATATTTAACTCATAGAGCTTATCCACCTCTCGAGGGATCCAAACCCCTAAGTATTTCAGCTTCCCAGGTGCCCACGTGAAAGGAAAGGAGCCTGGCCACATCGTGGAGAGTTGCGGATGCAGGGCCAATGCTGCTGACTTGGAAAAATTTATGCGAAGGTCTGCTATGTCCTGGAACTCAGTGAAGATTGAGAGGATGACCAGCACACTCTGCTGGGGCCGGCTTACGAATAACAAGATGTCATCTGCAAACATAGCAAGTTTAATGGGGTGCCCACTCAAACTAATCCCCCAAAATCCTTTTTCACGCCGAAGCTTTTCCACTAATGGCTCGATTGCCAAGACAAATAGCAGAGGTGAAATCGGACATCCCTGCCGAACACCACATTGTAGGGGAAAAGGGACCGACAGCCCCCCGTTAATAAGGATTCTAGCACTAGGATTATGGTATAGGTCTTGTAACCATGCGACAAAGTTCCCTGTTATCCCATATTCCTGTAGTACCCAAAACATATAATCCCAGGATAGGGAATCAAAAGCCTTTTTGGCATCTAAACTAAGAATGAGGGCCTCCTCCTGTAAGTGGTAACTAAGGGCTGCAATGAGCCTTCTCACGTTTTGTACCCCCTGTCGACGAGGGACAAAGTCGGTCTGATCTGAGTGCACCAAGGTAGGCAAGATAGTATTGAGCCAGGCCGCCAGGACTGCTGCGAGGAATTTTTATGTCCACATTAATGAGAGAGATGGGTCTGTAAGATCCCACATCTTGTAGATCCCGCCCCTTCTTTGGCAATAAAATGATAGTTGAGCAATTTTCATGCAGCGGGAGATGTTTAATCTGGATTAAAGAATTATAATAGGATACTAGACTAGGCAATAATGGGAACTTTAGGGTTTTATAAAACTCATTGCTGAGCCCATCAGGACCAGCCTTACCCTTTTTCAGTTTCTGTATGACAGCAAAAATTTCAGAGTCAATGATGCGGGCATTTAATACAGATAGGTTGTCACCAAGTAGTTGTGGCCAATTAAAATTTTGAAAAAAAATCTCCGACGCTGGCCGAGGGTGAGGTTTAGAATCATATAATTTCTTATAATACGCCACAAAACTGGCTTCATTATCCTGCTGACAAGTATGATAAGCACCATCACTACCCTTTAGAGATGTGAATTGTGTGATCGATCGTCTTAACGATCGATTTCGGCTGGGGGGGGGAGGGAATCTTATCGTCGCGGTTTTGTTTTTTAAAATATCGTGTAAATCGTAAATCGGGGGAGGGCGGGAAAACCGGCACACTAAAACATCCCTAAAACCCACCCCGACCCTTTAAAATAAATCCCCCACCCTCCCGAACCCCCCCAAAATGCCTTAAATTACCTGGGGTCCAGAGGGAGGGTCCTGGTGTGATCTTTTACTCTCGGGCCTCCGGTGCGTTGTAGAAATGGCGCCAGCGCTACCTTTGCCCTGTCATATGACAGCAGGGCAAAGGTAGCGCCGGCGCCATTTTGTTTTTTTGTCCCCCGACGTCAGGAGCGTAGGAGATCGCTCCCGGACCCCCGCTGGACCCCCAGGGACTTTTGGCCAGCTTGGGGGGGCCTCCTGACCCCCACAAGACTTGCCAAAAGTCCAGCGGGGGTCCGGGAACGACCTCCTAAACGCGAATCGTTTTGCCGTACAAAATGGCGCCGGCCATACGCCGTACGGTCAGCGCCATTTTGCTGTACGGCAAAACGATTCGAGTCTTGGCAAGTCTTGTGGCGCTACCTTTGCCCTGTCATATGACAGGGCAAAGGTAGCGCCGGCGCCATTTCTACAACGCACCGGAGGCCCGAGAGTAAAAGATCACACCGGGACCCCCCCACTGGACCCCAGGTAATTTAAGGCATTTTGGGGGGGTTCGGGAGGGTGGGGGATTTATTTTAAAGGGTCGGGGTGGGTTTTAGGGTTGTTTTAGTGTGCCGGTTTTCCCGCCCTCCCCCTTCCCCTCCCCCTTCCCCCGATTTACAATTTTTGACGATAAATCGGGGGAATTCCTATTAAATATCGCCTCTAACGATTTTTGACGATTTAAAATATATCGGACGATATTTTAAATCGTCAAAAAACGATTCACATCCCTACTACCCTTAACCCCAGTAATAAAGGATTTTGTTCTGCGAGGCATAACTAAATTCGCATGGAGTTTGCCCGGAACATTCCCATGTTTAAACAGCTGATATTTAAAATATCTTAAGGATTTCGATGCTCTTTGATGCAAAGCAATATTTAGGGCCTGACGTTTTTGGTCTGCCTCTTGCTTGTTTGCTGTGGTGGAATCCTGAACAAAATTAACCTGCGCGCGCTTTAACTCTGCTGTGAGACGCAGAATTTCTACATTTCTCTGCTTATTGTGTGTGGCAACGTAAGCTATAATTTTGCCCCTCATTACTGCTTTTCCAGCGAGCCATAGCGTGTGTGTGGGGCAATGTCGGGCGTATTATTAAATTTAATATATTCTTCCCAGCCCTCTTTAATGTACTCCTGAAAGTGCGCATCAGAATCCAAATCTGGGGGCATTTGCCAGGAAAAAGCCGAAGGAGGGGGACTTACCCAGCTGTAAAGTGACAGATACAGGAGCATGATCAGAAATTGAAATAGGTCCTATAGCGGCGTCAGTGATGCGAGGGAAAAAATGTTCTGGCACCAGAATATAGTCCAACCGAGACTGAGAGCTATGAGGATGAGGAAAAAAAAAAGTGAAATCCTGGTCCCCTGGGTGTAAAAGTCTCCAAACATCTATTAAATGCAGGTCATTACTGCTCGAAGCCCTCAGGGGCCTACAGTCAATTTGCTTGTTCATGACAGTATTAAAGTCGCCTCCCAAGATGAAGGCGCAATCGGGCAATCTCACTAAAATACCCACCAGGTGGACAAAATAGACATGAGAATAGACGTTTGGAGCATATGCATTGCAGAAAGCTATCCTTTGTTGGTACAGCATCCCCACCACCACCACCACAGCATAACGACCTTCCACGTCCTGCAGCACTTTGTCCAGCTGAAATGGCACCTGTTTGTGTAAAAGTATCGCTACACCTCTCTGCCTCGAAGAATAAGATGAGGAGTAGCAGCTCCTCACCCACTCCCGCTTCAATTTATTATGTTCCACCTCCGTCAAGCGAGTCTCTTGCAAAAAGACCACCTGGGTTTTTTAAACACTGAAACAAGGATAGCAATTTTTTGCGTTTGATCGGAGAGTGGATGCCATCCACGTTCAGGGATGTTATCTTAACCGATACCATGACAGCTGGCTAAAAGAACATAAATACAGCGTGTGTCACAGAAAAGGCATTGACAGTGGCTGGACCGAACGCCCCCCAGCCTGGGCGTTCCGTCCCCCATGCCAGAACAGATTTTTTTAATTCCGGGCTAAGCGCAGCCAAGACAGCCACTGTTAATTCCGCCGTAGGGCTCGCAGGCAGCAGCTCCGTCTCCATCGCGCCGGTGGCCATTTCCGAAGTCGGATCAGGGGTACGGGCCTTCTCGCGGTCTTTTTCTCTGTCTTTGTCTTTCTTTCCTGCCCGAGTTGCCATCGATTGTTGAAGCGGGGTAGAATAGCAAAGATTAGGGTCTGAAAAACGTCGGTCCCCCTCGATTCATGCAGTTGGATGTGGATGGAAGGCTGGGGGTCCAGGCAGAGACGAGAACTCACATCTGTTCTCGCCAAAGGGTCACGTGATGTCCTTCCAGTGACTTTAATGGAAATGAAACCCTTTCCTGGTTTAAATCCTTCCTCTCAAACAGAAAGTTCTCAATCAAAATCGGGAACTCCACATCCACACCACAACCCCTCCAACAGGGAGTTCCCCAAGGCTCATCTCTCTCATCCACCCTTTTCAATATTTACATCACCCCCCTCTGCCAACTCCTCTCTGATCTCCATCTCAAGTTTTACCTCTACGCTGATGATGTTCAGGTCATCATCCCCATCCAGAACTCCATCTCTGACGCACTAGAACATTGGGAGAAATGCCTTACAGCCATCAACTCCCTGCTCACCAACCTACACCTCGCCCTCAACACGAACAAAACTGAACTTCTACTCATCTCACCTCACGCTGCCCCTGCACCTCCGCCATCTGGTACCTCCAAACTCCACCTCCTCTCAACACAACCAGCCGTGAGAGACCTTGGAGTTCTCCTTGACCACCAACTAAGCATGAAGAACTACATAAACTCCATTCTCAAAGCCTGTTTTTTCAAACTCAATGTACTTAAAAAACTCAGACCCCTTCTTCACACCCAAGACTTTCGTACAGTCATACAGGCCACCATATCATCCAAATTAGACTACTGTAATGCTCTTCTTCTAGGACTCCCTTACTCTTCCATCAAACCTCTACAAATGTTACAACATGCCACAGCGAGACTCATTGCAAACTCTCGTAAATACGACCACATCACCCCTATACTCAGAGACCTATACTGGCTCCCCATAGCCTCTCGTATTATCTAGAAAACACTCACCATAATGCATAAAGCAATTTACACCCACAACTCCAACTGGCTAGACCTACCCTTCACAACCACCCAGTCCAATCGACCGACTAGAACGACCAATAAAGGCACCCTAGTTGTGCCCTCCCTTAAAGCAGCCCATCTCACCTCTACACGTGACCATGCTCTTTCCATAGCAGGTCCCACTCACTGGAACACACTGCCGCCTGACCTACGCCTTGAACCATGTATGAACAACTTCAAAAAGAAATTGAAAACATGGTTGTTCAAACATGCCTACCCAGAATAAAAACTCACACCTCCTCCAATAAAAAATAGACCACATTGCGTCTGTTCCATCTTCCTCATACTGAGGAACCATATGTTGTTATCCTCTCTCCTCGTTCACACCGAGGAACCATGTTAATGTTAATGTTACTGTTATTTCTCGTCTATCCTATTTAATTATTTACCCTCCTCCCAGTTTCTAATTCCCTGTTAAAATGTAACTTCCATACTTTACCAGTTTTGATGTAAACCGGCATGATGTCCACAACTAATGCCGGTATATAAAAATGTTTAAATAAATAAATAAATAAATAAATAAATAAATAAATAAATAAACAACATAACAAAAGAAATGAATGATCTTGGGAACCAAAATGAATATAAAATGGTAACCAAACTAAAATAACCAACCCAACTGAAAATGTTTTCTTTGCACACGCCTAGTACAGAATACCTTAGAAATGGTTTACCTAGAATTCAACAAACTGACCACAGGAGGTCACCAGTGTGTCAAGAATGAAAGTATTTGGAAAGTAGTATCCTGGAAAGATTGCTATGAAATTACCACTAGTGATGGAACAGCTAGCTACAGATGAGCAGGAAATTCTGTGTCCACAGAATTTGAATTCAGTAATAAGTTATTAGTATTGCCAATTTTTATTTTTAATTTAATCACATGGGTTTCTACAAACCCCTCTTATTTAGCATTATGGAATGATTTGGTGTTGGTACAAAATATTTTAACATGATTAGGGTATTGCACAGTCTCCTCACAGCTAAGCACCCAGTTAAAACACTTATATCAATGCTGCTGAATATTCATTGTAACTTAGCCGGATAAGTTCTAACCAGCTAAGGCCTAGATTCATCAAAATGCTATAAATAAAGCAGAAATATGACGTATTAGTGTCCGCGATTTAAAAAAATGGGCATGTTTAGGGAAATGTTGATCTATCTACATCACGTAGGTAAATTGTACACACGCAATAATTTATTGCGTCGTGCAGCACAGTATCGTGTTGTGCGCCGCATTAGCACATCACGCGTCATTTTATCCGTAGCATGTCATTTTATACATTGCGCGTTAGTTTCTTTGTTTATATGTACCGGCTTCCTGCAGCTGCCTCTATAGGAGATAGGAGAAGAGGTGAGTTCTTGGAGTTTAGTGCTTGGAATAGGAATTGTTTAGTGAGTTCCGAGTTGTCTAGTTGTTTAGTGATCTCATTTGTTTACCTTTTTCTCTTGTCTTTATCTGTGTGGATGTTTTTGTATGTTTGTCAAGTGTGTCTGTCTTTGTGTGGTGGATGAGTGGTGGTTATGTAGGAGAAGTGGCAGTGGTGAAATGGTGGTGGAGGAAAGGGTGGAGTGTGGAAGGTGTGGAGTGAGAGAAGAGGCATATGGGGAGGAGGGAAGAGAGGAGGAGGACAGGAGTGGTAAGAGGAGTAAGAGTAAGGACAGGGACAGGAGTAGAGATAGGGAGGAGGGAAGGGGATAGGCAGGTGAGTGTGGCGGGAGGAGGACGGCTGGGTAGGAGTAGACACAGAGGACATAGGGGAGTGAGAGTGAGAGCGAGGAAAGTTACACCTCTCCAGAAGTGTAAGTGGCACCCCGTTCATCTGGCAGCCAGGCCTCAGGGCGGACTCATCCTCGTGCACACAAGTTCACCATCAAGGACAATTAAATGCTCATCGCTGGGGTCCTCAAACTACAGCATGCTGTTCGGGAACCGTGTGGCAAAAATGTCCATGGCAGCCAAGGGCTAGATATGATGCACCATCACCCAGGCCATATCCCAGCGCAGTGGGATAAAGAAGACCAGGGAGCAGGTGGTCCACCGCTACTATGACATTAAGGCCCAGCTGAAGACCAAGGTGGCAAGCCACAATAAGTATCTGTACCAGATGGGGGGGAAAGAGCCCCTTGTCCCATAGTCCTGATCGCTATGGAGCTGTGCCTGATCAAACAGCTGGGACCCGAAGTTTTTGAGGGGATGGACGAGCACCTGGACACCAAGCAAGCCAAGGCTGCTAAGTAAATCTCACCTGTATAGGGCATGTCTGCTACAGATGTCCATATATTTTGGCATAAAATGCTTACATTGATGAAAAGGGCGCATCTTATGCCAAACAATTAAGCTCTCACCCAGGAAACTGCCCATCCAGCCGGGAAGCCCCAGAGACCAGCAGCACAGCCTCAGCTATCACTGCAACTTTGCAACTTGATGCACAGATACAGTGGAGAGAAGAGGAGGAGGAACAGCATCAGCTGCCACCAGAACAGCACCAAATACTGGACCCCTCAAATCATCCCTACCCCTTGCCAAGAGCTTTACACTCTCATGCTTAATGGAGGGGACAACACTGCACTGGGAGCAAGCTGGCCAATCCCCACCTGCCTCCAGCATGTCGCATCGCCAACAGGATGTAGCAGACACCCAGATGCATCAGTCTACCAGCCCGGGTATGCCGGCTTTGGAGTGACAGATAGCACCTCAAGCACCAGCAACTATACCAACAGCAGCACCGGAGTAGGCAATACAAAACACATTGATCCGCATCAAAAGGAGGCCTGGGCACCACCTCCACCACATATGAGCAGAGTGGGTGCGGTTGAGGTGAGCACAGATCTGCTATACCCATGTCCTGCAGGCACAGACATAGAAACATAGAAATGACGGCAGAAGAAGACCAAACGGCCCATCCAGTCTGCCCAGCAAGCTATGCACTTTTTTTTCCCCTCTTACTTGTTACGCTTGGCTCTTAGTACCTTTTAGTTCTATTTCCCTTCCACCCCACCATTAATGTAGAGGGCAGTTTTGGAACTGCATCTAATTGAATATATAGCTTAGTTAGGGGTAGTAACCGCCCCAATAAGCAAGCTACACCCATGCTTTTGTTTACTCGACTATGTAATTCAGTCCTTGTTGGTTGTTGTCTATATATAGATCCTCTTTTCTACATTGCCCCTGCCGTTGAAGCAGAGAGCTATGCTGGCTATGCGTTGAAAGTGAAGTAACAGACTTTCTCCACTGCCATTCAAGCAGAGAGCTATGCGTTGAAAGTAAAGTAACAGACTTTCTCCCCTGCCGCTGAAGCAGAGAGCTATGCTGGATATGCGTTGAAAGTGAAGTAACAGACTTTCTCCTGCCATTGAAGCAGAGAGCTATGCTGGCTATGCGTTGAAAGTGAAGTAACATACTTTCTCCCCTGCCGTTGAAGCAGAGAGCTATGCTGGATATGCGTTGAAAGTGAAGTAACAGACTTTCTCCCCTGCCATTGAAGCAGAGAGCTATGCTGGCTATGCGTTGAAAGTGAAGTATCAGACTTTCTCCCCTGCCGTTGAAGCAGAGAGCTATGCTGGATATGCGTTGAAAGTGAAGTATCAGGCTTATTTGGTTTGGGGGTAGTAACCGCCATAACAAGCAAGCTACACCCCGCTTTTTTGTGAATACAAATCCTTTTTTTTTTTCCCACATTTCCTCTTACCATTGAAGCTTAGAGCAATGTTGGAGTCGCATTAACCGTATGTATGTATATTGAATAAGGGTATTATCTCCAGTTAGTAGCCTTCATTCCTGCGAGCCACCCCCTCTTCATTCACGTCCTCTAGACTTGATGGATCCACAGTGTTTATCCCACGCCCCTTTGAAGTCCTTCACAGTTCTGGTCTTCACCACTTCCTCCGGAAGGGCATTCCTGGCATCCACCACCCTCTCCGTGAAGAAATACTTCCTGACATTGGTTCTGAGTCTTCCTCCCTGGAGCTTCAGCTCGTGACCCCTAGTTCTGCTGATTTTTTTCTGACGGAAAAGGTTTGTCGTTGTCTTTGGATCATTAAAACCTTTCAAGTATCTGAAAGTTTGAATCATATCACCCCTGCTCCTTCTTTCTTCCAGGGTGTACATATTTAGATTCTTCAATCTCTCTTCATAAGTCATTCGATGAAGACCCTCCACCTTTCTGGTCACCCTTCTCTGTATCGCTTCCATCTTGTCTCTGTCTCCTTGTAGATACGGTCTCCAGAACTGAACACAGTACTCCAGGTGAGGCCTCACCAGGACCTGTACAAGGGGATAATCACTTCCCTTTTCTTACTCGATATTCCTCTCTCTATGCAGCCCAGCATTCTTCTGGCTTTTGCTATCACCTTGTCACATTGTTTTGCCGACTTCAGATTGTTAGACATTATCACCCCAAGGTCTCTCTCCTGCTCCGTGCACATCAGCCTTCCACCCCCCCCCCCCCCAATCGAATACTGTTCATTCGGATTTCCACTCCCCATATGCATGACTTTGCACTTTTTGGCATTGAATCTCAGCTGCCATATCTTCGACCACTCTTCCAGCTTCCTTAAATCCCATCTCATTCTCTCCACTCCTTCTGGCGTGTCCACTTTGTTGCAGATCTTAGTGTCGTCCGCAAATAGACAAACCTTACCTTCTATCCCTTCCGCAATGTCGCTCACAAAGATATTGAACAGGACCGGTCCCAACACCAATCCTTGCGGTACACCGCTTAAAACCGCTCTCTCTTCAGAGAGAGACATCAGCCCTGACGCAGGGTCTATCCACCATCTTGACCTCCATAAACAATCTGACAACTGCAGTGACACAAATCCTTGACAGATTGCCAGAGCCTCCACCAGTGCCATTCCCATCCTCCCAGGAGTCCAATCCACACAGCAGTCCCCGACTAGCAGGTCAGCCCAGGGGTAGGCCCTCCAAACAAATGCCACCCTAATCGAAAAGCCCCATAGAGGAAAAGGCCCATGAGGCCACCCAGTAGTTAAGAGAAAAAAAAAAAAGCAATCAAAGACTTGTCCAAACAAGCCTGGCCAGTCCTGACTACAGAGTTCCGGTGCCAGCTAGATGGAAGACCACTGGGCCCATCCTGACTACAGAATTCCTTTCTGCTCATTCTGCTGATGCCTTCATGCTGGTATCTCATCTCCTGGAGCTCCTGCTTCCATGCTGCGCTCTCTGATCCTGGGTTCCTGCCTCCATGCTGCGCTCTCCGGTCCTGGTCCTGTTGCCTCCACGCTGCACTTTCCAGTCCTGGTCTTACTGCCTTCTTCTCGAACTATTCTGCTGTGGCCCTTAGGCTGTCCCCCTTTGAGTGCACTCCTTCAACAGAGATTAGCTGAGTCTGCTCTTGCCCTCACATAGTTATGCTGGCATTAGCTCTAACCTTAGAACTATACTGTAGTTATTAGGTTACCACTTCCACTTTATAGGTTCTTTGCAGTAATCGTGATTTTGCAAAAGATAAGATCATAATACTGTATATGTCATGTTGCCATTTGTAAAATGTATGTTCATGTCTACACTAAATGTACTGGTCATTTCAGTTACAATGTCAAGTGCTATTTGATATCATGTCCTTGCAGTTTGTGATTACCAAAGATATTGACTTGCTTTGAATCTGGTGACTACAGTTGTTTACTAAAGTGGTCATGTTTTGAAACTTCGCTCTCTGGTTGTGACTTTTCATTGTGTGGTTTTGTCTTAAGGGTTCATGGGTAAAAGGTTTGGGACACACATGATCTTGCATGCAAGAGTGCCATTCACAATTCCAACTAGGCACATTTCTTAGATGCAAGCTCATTGGATTTTTCCCAAGGAGGACAACAAGAGCAAACAGGAAACTCCTTACTGTGGAGCTTCCCAAGTGGCTCATGTTGCCTTCTCCAGAGAGTATACTCTTAGCTACCTCTTAGTGCTCATCTCAAATACATGCCCATCTAGTAGGGATGTGCAGGAAAAAATTTGTTTTCATTTTCAGGAGGTTTTTTCCACGAATTTTGTTTCATAGATTGCTAGATTCATTTTTATTCCTGAGAAAAAATGAATCAATTTAAAAAAATAAAAATTAAAAAATGGACAAAAAATGAAAATGACACTTCCCGAGGCCTCCTACCCACCATCTGAAAAAATGCCGAGGGCAGGATCCCCCTAGCCCTCATTTACCCGGTCCAGTGGGGGTCCACTAGCTTTGGCCAAGGCCTAGGCCAAAGCCTTAGCCTTGCATAGACTGAGGGAGCAGTAGGTTACCACAACCTCAGCCCATTCAAGGCCGAGGATTCAGCCTGAGCCAGAGGCCAGGTCCCTGACACAACCTGTCACGGAGGCCGGATCCCAAGGCCAGGGCCTCGGCCCAGACCCAGGCCTGATGCCACGACCCAAACCAGAGGCCAGGTCCCGATGCTGGGGCCTCAGCCCGGATCCAGGTTGAACACCGGGGCCTCAACCAGGAGACCGGGTCCCAACTCCTGGGTCTAAGCACAGGGTCAGGCCCAGGCTTCATACCCTCTTCTTCCTGCTCTTTCTTCAGCACTTGCAAGCCAAATGACACTGGCTGCTGGGGTTAATATGCCTTCGGGTCGGGGTCTTTGCATTGTGCCTAGATCCGGGCCTAAGCTCTGGCATTGAGACCCAACCTTCATCGAACACCTGATGGATAAGGTAAGCTATTTTTGTTGTTGTTTAATTTTGGGGGGTCTCAGCCAAGGCCCTAGTGTCAGCCCATGCATTTTGCAGTTTTGTTATAAACGAATGCACATCCTTACTATCTAGCTAGTGGTCACCTCTATATGCTGTCCATTGAAAGAGGTGTAGAAATGCTTGGCTAGAGGTGCTGTACCAATGTCTTCACTCTGTTGTTGACCAATAGGTTGTCCAGCTATGCTAATGTCATAGTGCAGCTAAAGAAAAACATAGATCTTCACAATGGAAGAGGACAAGCACCTCTGACCAAACAAAGAGCCTTCTTTCTGGGTCTAGCACCTAATGCTGTCATCACATAAGTCTAGTCAGAAGCTTACTTGGAAAGTACATAAAGCACCAGGTCTTGTTCATCTCTAGGGAGCAGAAATGTGCAGCTACAGGTTCTAAGCCCAAAGAATAAATAGCGTACATGTAAATCTTGTGTGGTGTTAGGTGATGTGACACTCATCACCCCACAAGATATTACTTTGGGCCCCTTACTTGTGACCGTCTCCACTTAAAAGGCACTCAATAAAAAAGCTTTTTTAGGTATAACAGTTTAAAAAAAAAAAAGATATCATCTACCTGCAGCCTGCCAGAAGACAGTGTCATCCCAGAAAGTGGCCTCTATGAAAAGCCTATAGAGGCTGCTGTGTGACCACTGCACATGTGTCACGGAGGTGTGGAGGATAGAGATTCCCCACTGGCCAAGAACAGACAGTAATGAGGCCTGCTGCTGCTTGGGACCAGGCAGACTTGAACAGACTGGCTCCCATTGCTGCACTGGCTTGGGTTGGGGATCTGTACATACCTCTTAGCTAAGGCTGATCTGTACTGTGTCCCAAACAACACTGCTATGACACATCCATGGTGGTCACACAGCAGCTGATATGGTCTTCTAGCAGGCTGCAAGTAGACAGAGGTACATAAGCATTAGGCTGGCTAGTGGACAAGTGATACAGCTCCAGTTAGCAACAGAACCTGCCCCCTATAATCAGCAAGATTAAAGTGCCACCTAATCTATACACTCAAAACATATGCAGCTACATAAGGCAGATTCTCTGTAGGCCTAACCTGCCAGCATGTACATATGGCAGAGTAAGCCTAAAGTGATGTTGTCCTGTGTGGCAGGCTCACTCTCTAGTTGCTAGAATATCTTCTACTGAAAAATGGTAAGAAGTCTTGAAAAATGACTACATAAAATAGGGTTCCTAACAGGCCTCCTGCCACCCGCTCCCCCACCCCTAGGTCTCAACCTGTTGGCCCAGGCCCTTCCCCCAATCCATTAATCAGGTGAACCTGAAAGTAGCAGGCATGAGGGCACCATTTGCCCTCCCCTTTTCTCCATCCCTGCAACCCCAAAATAAGTTTACATCATCTAAATCTCCCTCCCCCCCACAAACACCACAGCCTCCCCAGCAGCTGAACTTTTCCAACCAGGCACAGCCCCTAATAGCAACACAAAAAGGCTACTCCAATTACTGGGTGGAAGAGCCTCAGGTGCTGGGGAGGGGGGGGGGAGGTACATTACAGACAGACAGACAGACAGACATCTACGTATCTAGCAAAGTGGCACCGAATATCTGAGCTCTGACAATGCCAATTTTCACACACATACCCTCTCGACTGAATGAATAAACAATGTCAGGCCAAGGTGGATTTTTTCCTAACAATGAGCGAAGCCATTTTCTCCCCACCTATAAATTAGCATAACTGTAGCATCCATCGTAAAAAGTGAAAGCACAGGAATGCTTGTGTCCAAAGACAGTATGTACTAATTGGATGCACGTACAGTACATGTTCTGGCACATGCATTGTTGTAGTAAGGAAGATAACAATGAGTCCAACATCACCTCCAGACACAAATATAGGCAGAGGCTAACAAGGCACATCTCTCATCCAGACACACACACACAGGTTAGGCCATTGTTGTTTACAGAATACCTCCAGCAATTTGGCTATCTACTGAGGCCCAATTTTGCTTTTCCCAGCCTGTTCATTATCAACCATCAATGATGTATGTGCCAAGCTTGTCCCTACCTGCTAATGAGGTAGTCAGAGTAATTACTCCTCACAGAAGATTGTCTACATCTGGCAGCCTGACAAGCATCTGTCGGAAGCATGTATGCTCACTGATTTGTCCTTGTTACAGACATGGGCCTCTGCAGGCCTGTGGTGCTCCTAAATGCTGGTCTTTCAACATAACAACACTGAAAATGCAGAAGACATCATGCCTACCACATGATATCTCTGGGAGCTGTTGGCCTATACATTTCACGTAAGTGGCAGGCTTCTGAATGAGTATTATTGTTGTTGGCTCATGAGGTCATCAGCTGACAAAACCTTCTCTAGTATTAATGCTAGAGCTTATGACTGAGAGTCTATCAGCATATCTGCCTTGGTCTCACTATCCACTAAGTCCAAAATGCTCAAACAGCACAGGACACCCATCCTATAGTACAGCAACTCTGCTATTTTGGCCACAAGTCATGGCAGCCATGCAGACAAGCAAGGGCCTCAAACCTGAAAAGACCTGAAAGGTCACGACTCAGCTTGGAAAAGTACAATTGTGCTAGCTTGTGTCATCACAAAATAAACTTTGACCTATACATTTCAGAGGCGACTTTCAACAACATGTGAAGGCATGACACCATCCTATTCCCAATTCAGCCTTCAGATAGACCAGCATGCTTGTATAGCCTCCCCAAGCAGCTAACATAACCAACATGACATCCCAAGGGCCCTTACCATCTGTACATGAGCGTTTACTGCTTATCTAGGTGTAGCAGGGACCAGCTGTGCATTGACGAGTACAACCCCTATGAGATATGCTAGCTTGCAATGACCTGGGCCAAGTTTGGGATTGCCACACTATTTGACATGTCCTTCCCAAAAGGCTGTAAGTGAAAGCTTGCTAGAGAAGCACTCCGATGTCACCACTGCTTCAGAAACAGCTGAGGCAGTGCCGACAGCTGCGTCTTTTCAGGCCCATGTGACACAATGCATCCAATTTACATGTGCAAATATTCAGATGTACATGGATGTCAGCTAGAGAATCTGGCTACAATATGTTGAGTCTGTGATTGATGATTGTAACTGCCAACTTGTAGCTTCAGGCTGTGCCTTGAAGCAGCTAAGCTACATGTGATTTCTATGACTTATAAAGCACTTGGCTCCATGTCCTAGGCCCTGCTGGAGTTCCATCATACCTATGCGGCTATCTCGCTCACAGGTGAAGGCTAGAATAGGGTTAAAGGCATAGTCGAGGCAAGCAAGAAGGCACAAGCTATGGCAATCAGTATACACTGTGTTTGCAGTCCTGTACAAATGCTATGATGAGATGTGACTTCTTGGGACTGACAATCACTATGAATACATTAGGCCAGCCACTTCTCTTTGGTGTTTGGTTATATTTAGTGTGTACTTTGTCTACTACTGTCTATTGCACCTATTGCTCCATTATCACAATGTAGCCTAAATAGGCCTAAGTGGTTTCTGTTACACACTGACCCAGACAGAGGACCTGTGAGTAAAAGAAAGAAAGAGAGAGAGAGAGAGAGAGAGAGAGAGATGAGACCAGTTCAAACCACTCTGCTGGATTCTCTTCCATGGAAGGGGAAGGAGTACTTGAGGACTAACAGGCAAAATAGCATTGTATGACACTTTGATGAAGCTGTCTGCCAGTCCATGTGGTCTTCAGGCTTCTGCAGGCTTTCACAGGAGATCCTCAGGTAGATCTGGAATGACAGCTATTGGAATACCATACCGTAGAGCCAAATTATGGAATACACAGCAGAGCAACACGATCTCAGTGACTCTGAGTGGGGCATACATTAAAGCTCCCCTCCGCCCCCATATTGTCCAAACAGCAAAATCTACTTTTGAGAACTTAGAAGATGCGTTCTATGACACAGCAGGTAAAACAAAGCCTTGTTTGGAGGCAAGATGGCCGCCGTGGTGTGAACCTGCTTAAAACGCCGGGGAGAAACGCTGTCAAAATTTGGATTTCCTCTTCTCTTTTTTCATGAAAATATACCGCATACTAAAAGAAAAGGGCGGCTAAGAGGTGAGAATCTCAACTCACCTGTAGCCGACCCTTGACAGCCTACTATCCCCGGTTTGTTTGCGGGAGCTGCATCAATCAATCCGGAGAGCCAAGTCGCTGGAGGCACGACGTGGGAGCAAGCGCCGGCCCCCTTGACCCTAGATACTACCTTAAGCCCCAGATCACCACGGAAACCTGCTCCCCCTCAAAATATCGCGATTCCTTGCCCAGCCTCATCTGAAGCTGGAGCGGCCATGATGATGGCCAGAGACGGAGGTTTGGAGACCCGAGACGAGGAGACCTCAGGAGAGAGTAGAGGAGAACATCTTGTAGGTCTGGAGGACCCACTAAGGACTTCAACGCCTCGGGAACTAGAAGCAGCCATCATAACAACAGATCAAGGTACGGGGTCGAGAGGGGGAGCCCTTGGAGAGGAGGGAATAAATCAGCTTTGAGGGATTTCAGAAGCTTCCCCTACTTTGAAACCTGATGTAATATCTCTGGAGGGGATTTGGAATATGTTAAGTGGGATAGAAACATCGATGAAAACTCTTGCCAAGACAACTGTGGAAATTCAGAATCAGACTTTGATTAATAATAATTTAATATCTAAATATACAAGTAAAACTGAAGTATTGGAAAAAAGAATTTCCTCAGTGGAGGTTAAACAAGAAAAATTAATTCTTTCGGAGAATATAACATTCAGAAGATTAGAAGCTGTTGAAAATGCCCTACGGGCTCACAATTTACGTATACTTAATTTTCCAGTAATTAAAGCTATTGCACCTTTGGAACTTTTCAAACTTTATATGAAAAAAAATCTAAAAATTTCGGATACAGCTTTACCGGTTATTGTTAAAGCATTTTATTTACAACAAGCTTCTCAATTAGAACAACAAAGTCCTGATTTGAATCTCACTGATATACTGGAAATGTCTTCTGAACATGAGATAAATCAGAGGAAACCCTTGCTTGTCTCATTCGCATTTCTTTCAGAGCGAAATCACATCATGAGACTGTTTTTCAGAAATCATCAAGTCCCGTTCTATGGGCTTCCTATCTGGATATTCCCAGATGTAATTAAGTCTACTCAGACACGCAGGAAAAAGTTCCTCTCGATGCGGCCAGAGGCTCTCAGAATAGGAGCCAGATTCACTCTGAAATACCCCTGCAAGGCTTGCATCAGGTATCAGAATATGAATTATATATTTCTTGAACCTGATCAAATGAAAACATTCCTAGCTAAGAAAACCCCTATGGAAACTCCAATAGGACTGATGTGAAAGAAAAAAATGATGCGGGAACCATGACGTACCAAGTATACTACTGGACTTATTTTCTTGTACTTATTATTGCTCCTTCTGCCTCCTAATTGCCAAATTGTTTTTTCTTATAATTTAAATGTCGAATCTATATGCTGAAATATGGATAATTCTGACTGTTACTGTTTCTTTTTGAAATTGTTTTTTCTGTAAGGAGTTCTTCCTGGTAAATAAGTTTTGAAAAACTTGAAAATAAAGAATTAAAACAAAAACAAAGCCTTGTTGTACCTTGTCTCCGTCAGGTGTTGGGAATAGCGACAGGCGTGAGAAGCCAGATCCTGCAACTATATCCCAAATTGGCTGCATCACTCACACCATTGTAACTCTGTAATATTGCTGTCAACCCCGCAGCATTCTGTTACACACTAGAAGCTAAGCTCTAGCTTGAAATGAGCCTTTAAAGGCTATTTTCTGAACCCAAAGTCCATTCTGCCTTTTACTGTGACACTATAGCACTTCCTTATGCTGTGTCAGATCTTGCTGGATGGAAAATTGTATGTGGAGTTCCTACACAATGTGTCCATGTCAGTCATAACCAAGCTATCTCTACCCATTTCTAGCACTCCTCTAACACTGAAGCTGTACATCACAGCTGTCACAATTGTCATTGCAGAAAGACATCAACCTCATGATATGATTGTGCACTTCCTGGCTGTTCTGCAGTATGTCCTCTAAGAATATCTATTTGTCTGACATGACAAAGTGACTAGGATTGGGCCAAAATTCACAGCCCCCGGCTTCAGTAGAACTTGTGAACCCCTGTGATGGTCAAGACAAACTGCAGTTGACATCCTGGCGCCGATAGCCTTTGCCCTTACTATGTCACAGGGCACGGGGAAAATCCGTTTCGTGGTTCAGGTCTCCCAAACCATTACAAATTAGGCAATTTTGTTGAAATTGCCTAATTCGTGATAAACAAATGCCCATCTCTAATCCAGTCTCCCCCAAGACTTGCCAAAAGTCCCTGGTGGTCCAGCAGGGGTCTTGGAGCGATCTCCTGCACTCAGGCCGTCGGCTGCCAGTATTCAAAATGGCGCCGATATCCTTTGCCCTTACTATGTCACAGGGGCTACCAGCGCCATTTTGATTCGTAGCAGGCCCGACAGCCCGATGGCCCGGAGGGAGAGATCACTCGCGGGACCCTGCTGGATCACCAGGGCTTTTAGTAAGTCTTGGGGAGGGATCGGGATGGTGGGGGGGGGGGGGTTGTAAGAAAGTAAAATTGAAGGGTTGGGGTGCTATTTTTCCCGATTCTTTTTTTTTTCCCTGATTCATTTTCCCAATCAACGCCGACAAAAAACAATCCGTCGAAAAATGAAATTTTCGACGAAGCGCCCGAACTGAAATATACGTCCCGATACGAAAAAACGAAGCTCATCTCTAGACTGGATCCAGATCCACTTTGAATTTTTGATACAAATCTATGATAGCAGGTATCACCTCAGCTCTCAGGCTAACTACATGTTCCTCTGGCATGCCCAGTGTAAGAAACACTCAGTTCTGTTACCAATAAGCCCTGGGTGTTTAGTTTCAGTCCTCTAGCTAGAGTAGGATGGTGAAAGGGAAGTTCCATTCAAATGCAGACCCTCCTTCTGTGGCTATCCCACTTGTAATAGTATAGAACAGCTTCTCAGCAAGAGTTTGGGAGGCTGCCCTTTGAGTTGTGAACAGTATTCAGTGGTAGATAGCTTTAGTTTTTGTTAGTTTTTACAGGCCCAGCCAGAAGAGCCAAGCAAACCCTGTTTGATGGCCTTAGCCAAGGTTGGAAGGAATTTTGCCTGGCAAACACACAACCTATCTAGTGGGAATTCTCCCTCTGGATACATTTTTTGGAATTTAACCTTTTAAGTGGTAGGAGCCTTACTGAAGCCTGTTCAGCACCTGGGCAAGTTAGGGAAGACCTGCCCCCCATTATCATCAGTGAGGTCAAGGGTGTCAGTGACCTGCTATAGGGGTACATTCCGATGGTATTTTTATTTTTGCTAAAGATTATTTTTGAAACCCAGGAAGAAATTCTGACTGCCCTTTCTTCCTGACTGGAGAATCAAGAGTCCTGCTGTGGGGGATCCCTCCAATCAGGGATCTGAAGAACAAAGCACTACATTAGAGCAAAGAAGGTTGAGTCATCTAATAGTGAATAATGTATTTATTTATTTATTTATTTATTTTAACACATTTCTATACCGTTTTACCAGTACTATTACTGTTCAAAGCGGTTTACAATGATAAAATAAGAGTATAATAAAATAATTAAAATAAACCGAAATAAAACAAAAATAAAACAAAAATAAAACAGAAATGCAGTAAAGTAAAAATAAAAATACAGTGTAATAATTATCAATAACATAACTTAGGATGGTATGAGGGAAAAATTGGCGGCTACATTATAAAAATTCAAAGATCAGAAAATCATATAAAGATAATTAAATTAAACATTAGTAAAGCATAACTAAAACAAACGGCCCATCTAGTATTATTACTCCCAACTAAGGAGTTTCCATATCTTTAAAATCTATTTGAAATAGATGAGTTTTCAGTGCTCTTTTAAACTCCTTTGCGCTTGAAATTTGCCTTAAGGGGTTCGGCAATGCGTTCCAAAGCGTGGGTCCTACAACTGAGAAAGCTCGGTTTCTGGTCACGTTTAATGCAGCATTTTTTACTGATGGGACTTCCAGCAGGTTTTGTCCTGCTGACCTAAGTTCTCTCTGAGGTTTGTAAACTCTCAGCAAAGAACACAGCCAAGTGGAATCTTTGTTGTTTAGTAAAGAATGTATAAGTGACATGATTTTATACTGAAATTCGGTATTTAATAGGCAGCCAGTGTAACTTAACAAAACTGGAGTGATATGCTGTATTAGAGGTGTGCCTGTGAGAAGTCTGGCTGCTGAATTCAGAATTGCAAAGGTTTAATAGTGCTCTCGGGCAGGCCAATATATAAACCATTGCAATAGTCTAGTCCAGACAGTATCAATGCTTGCAGGACAGATCGATAATCGTGAAAAAACAAAAGCAGTCATAAGCGTTTCAAAACATGAAGTTTGAAAAACGAATTCTTCACTGGTTTAGAAATATGTTGGGATAAAGATAAATTGGTGTCCAACCAAAGACCTAAATTTCGTGCTAATTTAGTGATTGGTATTTCATCATTGCCTAATTTGATACTAGTGGGGGGAGCATTTGTAGAGTCAGATATAAAGCTGAGATAGAGGAGTTCTGTTTTCTTCCTGTTTAATTTCAGTCGGTTATGAGCCATCCATTGCTCTATTGTGGTCATGTACAATTGAATTAATGCGAATGTGTCAGCCCAAGAAGATTTGTAGGGGATAAACAACTGAATGTCGTCAGCGTACAGTTTGAATTGGACATTCAAAGAAGCCAAAATTTTACACAACGGAAGAAGGTAAATAATATGGGAGACAACGACAAACCTTGTGGGACACCTGTAGACTGCATATATTTTTGGGAAGAGCAGGAACCTATATTAATTTGGCATATGAGGTTGGAGAGGAAACTCTCGAACCACTTCAGAACGATGGATTTTATACCTATGAGTTGGAGGTCTGAAAGTAATATTTTATGATCTAGCGTATCGAACGCTGCGGGAAATGTCTAAAAAAAAATAATATAATCTGTGTAGGAATCGAACCCTCTAAGGAAAGTGTCAAATGATGATAACAAAAGAGTCTCCGTCGAGTGACCTTTTCTAAATCCGTGTTGGTTTGGACTAAGTATATCATATTCTGCGAGATAATCTTTAAGTTGGTAAAGAACCACGGATTCCAAGACTTTTGCTAAGGTGCACAATGAAGCAATAGGTCTTAGAGTAGAGAAGTCTAAGAACGAAGATGATTTATTCTTTAAAATCGGTAAAATTGAAGTCTGTTTTAACAAATCGGGACACTGCCCAGACTTTAAAGATTGATTGATTATTGAGCATAAGTGGTCTGGATATTGTTCAACAATCGATTTTAATAAAGAACCAGCGCATGGGTTTAAAGGAGAGTTTGATATTTTTTGTTGGCTAATGATTTTCTGAATCGCTAGGGGGGAAGTAGAGTCAAACTCTGTCCATTCTGAATTTACTGCTTGTAAGTTGTAGTTTGGATAAGGTAAGGAAACAAATTCTTGAGATATAGTTTCAATTTTACGTTGAAAATATTTAGATATTTGATCGCATGTATCGTTTGTTATGTCAGGATGTACTATCGAGCAATCAGTGGTTAGGGATTTTACTATATTAAACAAAATTGAAGGGTTATTATTGGCAAGCGCTATTTGATTCGCGTAATGGTGTTTCCTCGCTAGATTAACTTCCTTATATAACCTCTTTAAGGTAACCTGGAAGTCGATTTTTACTTCAGCACTCCTTTGTTTTAACCAGATTCGTTCTTTTTTCCTTAGAGAAGTCTTCAACTCCCGTAATTTATTATTATACCAGGGGAGGCTTGGTTTGTTCATGAGTTTTTTTCCAACTGTTACTCTAAAAGGAGCAACCACATCTAAAGTGGTCGTAATGGCTAAGTTCCAGTTTTCCATAGATTTATCAACATTCTCGGCTAGTTTGAAAGGCCTGTTATTAGCAAACATATTTAGAAAGATTTCTGAAGTTATCTTTTTCCACTGTTTAATTGGTTTGGCATTAGTATTTGGAGTTTTCTGTTGAATAGAAGCTGAAAAGGAAATCAAATGGTGATCAGACCACGGGACTGGATCGTTTTTTACACTGGCTGCGGATATATTTAGATAGGAAGGATTATAGAAGATTAAATCTAAAGTATTGCTTTTAATATGGGTGGGATCAGAAATCAATTGGAGCCAGCCTAATCCTGACATTGCATCTAAAAAAGACAGGGTAGTAGTGGAGGAGCTATCATTTTTTATTTGTAGATTAAAATCCCCTATAATAATAGTTTCAACTAAGTTTAGGGACAAAGAAGAAATCAGCTCTAAAAACTTTGATAGATATGTATGCAAAGTTTTGGGTGGGCAGTACACTAGTATCACATTTAGATCTGTCGTAGATAAAATAAAAAACTCAAAAGGAGCACTATTAAAATATGGTTTTCCTTATAGGTTTAAGAGAGGTTTTGATGAAGGCAAGCACGCCTCCACCTCTGCGCCCCATTCGTGGAACTGAGAAAGCACTATAACTTTTAGGGCATATACTATTTACAATCACCGAGTCAGACTCAGTGAGCCAAGATTCAGTGATCAGTAAATAGTCCGGGTTTTTTTTTCATTTAAAAGGTCTATGAATATGGGAGATTTTTGTCTAATAGATTGTGCGTTACAATATAAAAAGGTTAAAACCGGTATTACAGTAGCAGAAAACAACGTGAGTAATGGAATAGACGTTAAAAAGACCTTGAAATACTAACGAGAGAGGAGTAATGTTTTGTCTGAGTAGTGTGTAAGCTATACTTCCCATAGCCGGTCACCGTCGGTATTTCCATTTTTTAAGCTATGGACTAAGTTATCTTACTAAAAGGAAAGGAGGATCGGTCTAACAAAGAAGCTAACGAAGGGGCTAAAAAGGGGCGTGCCCCTTTGTCTCGCTTCGGCGTCGCCGCGCGCTTTAAATAACTGAGGCGTCCCTCAGAGATGACGTAAGGGGGGCGGGGCCAGTCAGGCTGGCAGGCAGTGAAGCGCGGGAAGAGTCCAATAAAGGCAAAGTCTACCATCTAAACAGACTCCCATCTGGTGATTCTCAAGACCCTGGGGAGAGAGAGAGTTTCTCTCTCTGTACAGAGACTGACATGTATCTTTGCCAGTTGGAGGGTGTTCCTGCCCATCTAAAGGACATCCTGTCCACCTACGGACTTTATTTTTCCAAGCCCTGGAGGGTAGAAATTTCTCCTTGCTCTGGCAGTCAATATTCCTGCACAGATAGAGGAAGATATTGTATAAATAGACATTGTGCTGCTGTGGATCAAGAATTGTGCCATTTTCATACCTGTCACAGTAAAGAATTATTTTGGAAACTACACAGTGACTCCAATTGTTCATTTGGCACTCCCAGCACACATCAAGAGACATATACTGGTTGCCCCAGGGACAACATAAAGGACATACGGAAGCCACCCTTAGCACTCAGGAGTAATCTCCCCACCCATGCACGTGACCAAGAATCCAGTCCCTTGCAAAGAAGAGACTGTGCAATAGCTAGCCTGGAAAGGTACCAGCCCCAAAAAGAAATACATTCTTTTATGGCCTCATCGAGTAGCAATCCACACCTGGGGATGGAGTTACACCAGCAATGTGGTTCGTGGATGATGGACTGCCTGTATCACCAGCATGCCCTGTCGTTGGCCAGGGAGCTCCACCAGCAGGGCTTGTGGCTCTGGCTCTTGTGCAGGTACTTCCCTAGGAGGCAGTTGAACCTGTCCTGCTTGTTGCAGTTGTTCTTGTGGAACAGTCCAAAGCTGCCAGTATCCCACTACTAGCACACTTCCCCCTAACACTGTAGCTTTAGGAAGACAGGGCAAGTAACAAAAGCTGTTTTTATTGGGTCAGCAGGGCTGTGTAGGTATGTCTGAGATAAGCCCTTTTTTTTATAGCCACAATCCATGATAACGGCTGCTATGGTGAGATAAAAACGTTTTCTTCCCTTCTATCGCAAAAATAAATAAATAAATAAGATGTTATTTACCAAGTTAAATCCCACATTGGGAAGCTAACAAAATCAGCAGCACAATAATAATGGGTGATTTCAATTATCCCAGTACTGACTGGGTGAATGTCACTTCAGGACATTCTAGAGAGGTAAAATTCCTAGATGAAATAGATGGCTGCTTCATGGAACAACTGGTACAGGAAACAAAGAGTGGAAACTATTTTACACCTAGTCCTTATTGGAACACAGAATTTGGGGGAAGAGGTAATAGTGTTAGAGCCACTTGGCAATAATGATCACAACATGAGCAAATCTGACTTAATAACTGGAGAGAGGGCACTAAAGAAATCTTCTACCACAGCGTTTAACTTTCAAAAAGGTGACTGATAAAATGAGGAAAATTGTTAGGAAAAAAACTGAAAGGAGCAACTGCAAAGGTTAAGAGTTTAGATCAGGAATGGATGTTGTTTAAAAATACCACCTTGGAAACCCAGACATATTGAATGCATTTGAAAATGTGGAAGTCTAAATGGCTGCCGGCATGGTTAAAAGGTGAGGTGACAGAGGTTATAATTATAATAGATAAAAGAACATCTTTCAAGAAATGGAAAAGGGGTCTGAATGAAGAAAACAGGAAAAAGCATAAACACTGGCAAGTTAGAAGCAAAGCATTAATAAATAAATAAATAATAAGGAAGGTAAAGAGAGAATTTGAAAAGAAGCTTGCTGTGGAAACAAAAACTCATAATAAAAACTTTTTCAGGTACATTTGAGGTAAAAAGCCTGCAAAAGAGTTAGTTGGACCATTAGATGATCAAGGGGTAAAAGGGGCACTTAGGTATGATGAAGCTGTAGCAGAGAGACTAAATGAAATCTTTGCTTTAGTATTCACTTAGGAAGATATAAGAGAGCTACCCATGCCAGTAATTATATTCAAAGATGATGATTCAGAAGAAATAAAACAAAATCTCAGTGAACCTCAAAGATGTACTAGGGCAAACTGACAAATTAAAGAGAAGCAAATCATCCCAGAATGCTGAAAGAACTGAGAAATGAAATTGTGGACCTGCTATTGGAAATGTGTAAAGTATCGTTAACATCGTCTGTGGTACCTGATGACTAGAGGGTGGCCAATGTAACGCCAATTTTTAAAAGGGGATCCAGGGGTGATCCAGGAAACTATAGACCAATGAGTGTCATCTGTGCCCGGCAAAATGGTAGAAACTATCATAAATAAACTTGCTGAGCATATAGATAGGCATAGTTTAATGGGACAAAGCCAACATGGATTTAGCCAAGGGAAGTCTTCCCTCACCAATTTACTACATTTTTTGAGGGCAGAAATAAGCATGTGGTTAAAGGTGAGCCAGTTGATACAGTACATCTGAATTTCCAGAAAGCATTTGACTAAATCCCTTATGAAAGACAAAGGGAAACAGAGAGTAAGTCTAAAATGGTAAATTTTCCCAAAGGAGAAAGGTAAATAGTGGAGTGCCCCAGGAATCTGTCCTGGGACCTCTACTTTTTAATATATTTATAAATGAGCTGGCCATGGGAACAGTAAGTGAAGTGATCAGATTTGCTGATGACACAAAATTATCCAAAGTTGTTAAATCACAAGAGGATTGTGAAAAAATTGCAAGACAACATTGCAACACTGGGAGACTGGGCATGCAAATGGCAAATGAAGTCTAATGAAGACAAGTGCATGTGATGCACTTAGGGAAGAGTAACCCAAATTATAGCTATACAAGGTTCCACATTAGGAGTCAATATTCAGGAAAGGATCTAAGTGTCATTGTTGGAATCTTCTGCTCTGTGTGCAGCAGCAGCCAAGAAAGCAAATAAAATGCTAAGGATTATTAGGAAAGAATGGAGAATAAAAGAGAGAATATCATAATGCCTCTGTATCGCTCCATGGTGTGACCTCATTTTGAGTACTGTGTGTAGTTCTGGTCTAAAAAGATATAGTGGAATTAGAAAGGCACAGAGAAGGGTGACCAAAATGATAAAAGGGATAGAATGATTCCCCCTATGAGGAAAGGCTAAAGAGGTTAGGACTCTTCAGACTGGAGAAGAGACTGCTGAGGGGGATATGATAGAGGTTTATAAAATAAAGAATGGAATGGAACGAGTAAACATTAATCAGTTGTTTACTCTTTCAAAAAGTACAAAGACTAGGGGATACACAATGAAGTTATTTGATAATATATTTAAAACTAATAAGAGAAAATATGTTTTTACTCAACGCATAAAGCAGCTCTGGAATTTTTATTTTTTTTTTTATTTAGAAGTATTTATATTCCACCCATCTGCAATTCTAGGTGGATCATAGCAATATATGTACAATCTTAAATACCACATACTTACATCATAAAACAAGATAAATTAACAATATCACATAAAATAGAATACACTGAAATATTAATATAACAATTTTCAATCTAAAACTAAAATAACTATGAACTCTACAGAATTAAAATTTTAAAACTACTCACTTTCTCTGCCCCTCAAAAAATGATAGCTATTATTCAACTCTGCCCTTCAAATACTGCTAAGTATTATTCAGCCATGCTAAGAAGAGAAAAACTAATGTACAAAAATGAGTTTAAGAATCTTTCTATAATGGGCTAAACCCTTTTCTCCCCTGATTCAAGAGGGTGATTATTCCAAAAAGGGTTGGCCCTGCAATTTTGAAGATCAAATTTCGAGATTCGATTAAATCGAAAGTATCTTACAGAAAGAATTTCCAAAAGACTTTGGTACAACGATTACAATACTCATTCTGATCAATAACACTGAACTGTTGAAGAAATACAAGTGGGAGCCAAGTTCTGCTGACTTTGAAAATTAATACTAGCGCCTTGAACTTTATTTGCCAGATGACTGGAAGCCAATGTAAAGAAGCTAATACTAGTGTTATATGGTCCCTTAATTTTGACCCGGAGACTAAACGAGCCGCAGAATTTTGTATCAAATGAATTTGTTTTAAAAAATGAATTTGGGAGCCCTAAAAAAATAGTACATTACAATAATCTAAAGTAGATAGGATTAGTGACTGAGTCACTAAATGAAAGTTTGAGAAACTCAAGTAAGGCTTCAAGTTACATAAAAGGCACATTTTATAGTAGCAAGCTGGTACTGAGACATTATAGTGTAGCCGGAGAGATAATGCTGGGTCTATATATACTATTAGATTCCTAACCTGGTCTTTGACTCAAATTGGCATATCTTCAGACTGAATGCTTGGGCAGATATAATAGCCTCAGAGCAGGATAGAGCCATAACCTCGGGCTTTTTAATATTTAGCATCAGTTTATTCTCATGGAGCCAATTTTGAAATCTGCCCTAGGCAGTCTAATAACTTTGCTTTCCCGTCGATAGCAGGGCTGAATTAGCCATGCTGTCATGGGATCTGTCAATCAGGCCCGGGAGGCGGAGCTTGTCAAAGCAGAGAACAGAGCTTTGCTCTCTGCGGCTGCGCGTATGTTCCCGCGCAGGAAAGTAACGGACTCTCCTCAGTCTGTTTTTTCCGCGAGCGGGAACGCACGCGGAGCTGTTATTCTCCTCAGTTTTTAAAAAACAGAAATAAAATGTCTAAACCCGGGTTTAAACCCTGTGGCTGTGGAAAACGGATGTCGGTAACGGATGGACATGATCGCTGTTATCAATGTCTCGGGCCGCATCACCATACAGAAAAATGTGAGTTTTGTTCAAAAATGTCACCACGAGCATTTAAAACAGAGGGCCTATAGGCTTCAGGAACTTTTTGCCTCCCGCGATCCGTCAGAGGCTCATTCTTCGCCTGGCCCGTTCACTTCATCGGCTCCGTCAAAGAAGAAATCTTTGCCGTTTAAACCTAAGTCCTCCACTATAGGAGGTAAGAGGAAAGCAAAAAATCAAAGGGCCAGTGGGTCCTACTAAATCCCCAGTGCCTGTAGAGCCGCAACGTACCTCATCGGAGGAGGATTCCTCCGCGCCGAAGACTTCTGCGGCCTATGGCGCCAAATGCGCATTATACCGGCGCCAAAGTCAAGAGTCTGCCTCACAACTTAGCGATTCCGGTGCGCACGGCGCAGAGAAAACTACCGCGCCGACTAAATATGCACACGGCGCCAGAAACACCTGTACGCACGGCGCCGAAGACATTTGAGCGCATGGCGCCGGAAACACTTACGCGCATGACGCCGGAAAATCCTGTACGCACGGCGCCGAAAAACATTTTGAGCGCATGGCGCCGACTATGAAGAAACTTATGCGCACGGCGCCGAAAAACCCTGTGCGCTGGAATCAAAGAAACATGCGCATAAAACTACAACCGCGCACAATTCTACTTCCGCGCACAGACATGCAAGTGCGCATGAGTCTACAGTCGCGCATACGCGCATACCTGCGCATACCTCTACATCTGCGCGTAAACACATATCCGCGCATAAATCTAATTCAGCGCATACATCAAGATCTGGGCGTAGAGACCACAATTACTCGCCTCAAAAATTAAAGAGGAAGTTTGAAGCGAAAACGATACCCTTCACACACCTCTTCTTCCGAGACGGAAGTCACAGATACGGAGTCTGCATCTGAGGACTATCATAAGTACTCACATCACTCCCATTCTAAAAGATTAAAAAAGAGGAGTGCGACATGGGACATGAGTCCTTCGACTTCTAAATCATCTCATAAAGTTCCGTCTACTACCGGCTCATTAAGAAAACCGGTACAAATTCTCTCCTCTAACACTTCTTCAGATTCAGAAGTTCTCAAAAATGCTCCAGACGAAAAGACACGGAGAGATAGAGAGGTTCCTACAACATCACCTCCAACAATTATTCCAAAACAACAAGACAATCGTATGATAATGCCCTCTCATACAAGAGAAGCATTTTTTCAATTGTCGCAGTCTCTAGAAGGATTCTACGAGACGCTTCAATCATCTTTTAAAATATATAATACTTCTGAGGACAATGCTATAAAACATAAAGCACAGTCTAATGAAGAGCAGTCGGCGGAACCACCAACATCTCCCAGGACAAACCAACCAACTTCACCTACTCATCTACAGGATACATATTTTGATTCTCCTTCAATACAAACATCCCCATCATCATCGGTGGGATGTCTGTCAGACACACAGGACCAAATACAGGAGCCACATTCGCCTCCTGAAGACCTTACATACCCAAAATTCATAGAAAAAATGGGTACAATTCTACACCTAGAGGTACAAAAAGAAGCAGACCCTAGAGCGGAAACTCTCGGACTTCTAAAGATATTTGATACTCAGGTGGAACCAACATCTCTTCCACCTCAAGAAATTCTACATTCTGTATTACAAAAGTCCTGGGAAACGCCTTATACAACTGCAGCTGTTTCTAAGAAAACAGACATGAAATTTCGTATGAAGAAAGCATCACTATACACTCTACCACAATTGCCTCACGCATCAGTCGTAGTAGAGTCGGCGTTGCAAAGATTCAAGAAAACAAAACTACACACTACTTTCCCCCCAGGGAAAGACAACAAATATTTGGATGAATTTGGTAGGAAAATATACCATAATTCAATGTTAACGGCAAGAATTATGCAACATCAGTTCTATATGGTGCAATATCTGTATGAGTGTATGCAAGCTATGAAAGGTATACATTCCTCAGTAGCGGAACAAATACCTCAACCTCTTCATGATATGGAAGAATGTTCTCGACATCTATTGAGATCAATCTATGAAGCACATGAAACGTCATCCAGAGCGTCTGCAGCAGCTATTGCAGCCCGCAGACTAGCATGGTTACGTTCAAGTTCCATAAGAGATGACTTGCATGTGAAACTAACGAACCTCCCATGCACGGGAGATAACTTGTTCGGAGAAAAGTTCCAGGACGCAGTAGTAAATTAAAAGAGGAAGCTCTAGCAGTACAATCTCTAACATCAAATCCCATTTACTCGACTACCCGTCGTTATGTGGGGTCTACCCGTAGACAATCATATGGCAGAAGGCCCTATAGATCTTATCAATCTTTTCGTACGCAGCCATACCCTGCCTACCAACGTCCTGCTCCACAAAATAATACCTCAAATCAACGAAGAGGTAAACCACGTAACCAAAGGCAACAGGCACAACAGCCGACTACTGCTGTAAAGCCAACCTCATCTTTTTAGTGATTCAGCCGCCACCACAACATCAAGCTCCTCCAGGCAGAATTTGTGCTTGCCTGAAAGCCTGGGAAATAATAACATCAGATCAATGGGTTCTGGAAATAGTACGTCAAGGCTACCAACTCCAATTTGTAACAAAACCCATCTTGCCTCATCTTTCCACACTCAAGATTTACAATTCCCATCCACAACTGGGGGAGGAAATTGCTTTACTTCGCAAACAACAAGCAATTCGACAAATCCACCCACACCCCAAACTAGCAGCATTTTATTCCCCGTACTTCCTCATACCCAAGAAGTCTGGAGGCCTTCGCCCCATACTAGACCTAAGGGAGTTGAACAAATTTCTCACCAAGGAGAAATTCAAAATGGTATCGTTGAAGTCAATTCTTCCTCTCATTCAAACCAACGATTGGATGTGCTCCATCGATCTGAAGGATGCTTACACGCACATTCCAATCCATCCATCCTCGTGGCGTTACCTGTGCTTTCGCTACAGACATCAACACTACCAGTACAAAGTTCTTCCCTTTGGACTATCGGCTGCACCCAGAGTTTTCACCAAATGCATGATAGTGGTGGTGGCTCATCTCAGGAAACAAGGTATAACCATCTTTCCATACCTGGACGATTGGCTAATAATAGCCTCAACTCCGAATATCTTACAAGATCACCTCAATCGTGTGATACTTTGCTTACAACAACTAGGGTTGGTGATAAATTTTCAGAAATCACATCTACAACCAACACAGCAGTTACAGTTCATAGGCGCATGCCTGGACACTACGTGCAACAGGGCATACCTCCCAGACGACAGAATATCACATTTCCGTCAACTTCTGCACAACTTGAAACATACTCAGAGGCCGTCAGCAAGACAAGTCCTGGTAATTTTGGGCCACATGGCAGCGGCGAATTTCATGGTGCCCAACACCAGGCTACACATGAGACGCCTACAATGGGGTCTGAAACGACAGTGGAAACAGCATTCACAACCATTGACGCAAAAAGTATTGCTGACTGCAGAAATGAAAAAAGATATAGCATGGTGGCTCCTAGACTCCACCATGTCCAAGGGAGCACTGTTCAGCCCCCCTCCTCACAATGCAGTCCTAACCACAGATGCATCTCGCAAGGGATGGGGTGCACACCTCGAGACTTACGAAACCCAAGGGTTATGGACACTCTCAGAACAGAATCTACAAATAAATCTACTGGAACTCAGAGCGATTCGCAATGCATTGCGAGTCTTCCAAGACCACCTGAAGGGACGCAGGGTCATGATCTACACAGACAACCAAGTAGCGATGTTTTACATCAACAAACAAGGAGGGTCCGGTTCATGGCCCCTCTGCAAAGAGACCCTGACAATCTTCGAACATGCTCACAAAAATTGCATACACCTACAAGCAACTTACCTACCAGGAGTTGCAAACACAAGAGCGGACAGGCTAAGCCGCATCTTTCATCCCCACGAATGGACACTCAACTCAGAAGTAGTCCAGGACATATTTCTACAGTGGGGGACACCTTCCATAGATCTCTTTGCAACAGAGATCAATTCTCAAGTTTCCCAATTCTGCTCGATAAGGCCAAGCCAATTCAGGATTGCTCAAGATGCCTTCCTCATTCCGTGGACGACAGGCCTTCTGTATGCCTTTCCTCCCATACCTCTCATAACAAGAACAATTCAGAAGTGCATAGCGGACAAAGCTCAACTGATACTCATAGCCCCAGCATGGCCGAGGCAACCATGGTACAGTTTCCTACTTCGACTATCCATCAAGGATCCAATTCTATTACCGAATCGTCAAGATCTTCTCAGCCAAGATCAAGGAACACTTCTACACCCGCTACACTCATCTCTACACTTAACAGCTTGGAGATTGAGAGGCTCCTCCTGACAGAACAAGGAGTTTCCACTTCAGCACAATTCATCTTGTTACAATCAAGAAAATTCTCAACCAGGAAAAATTATAGCTATAAATGGAAACGCTACTCTACCTGGTGCACTTCCAAAGGTGTACCGCCATTGGACTGCTCCCCGGAATTGCTCATTGATTATCTTCATTCTCTATATGTAATTGGACTAGCAACATCATCCATCAGAGTTCATCTCAGCGCCATAGGCGCCTATCATAGACCAATCAATGACATTCCTATATCCAATCACCCATTATTGACTCGTTTCATAAAGGGGTTAACACACATTCGTCCTCCGGTATCCAAACCTCCAGTCCCTTGGAACCTCAACATAGTTCTGGAACAGCTCATGCTTTCTCCATTTGAACCTATGGACTCAGTACACATGAAATACCTCACTTGGAAGGTGGTATTCCTGGTTGCAGTAACATCAGCACGAAGAGTTAGTGAGTTACAAGCTTTGGTCCACTATCCTCCATACTTACAATTTCATCAACAAAAGGTAGTTCTACGAACTCACCCATCCTTCCTACCAAAGGTAGTTACCCCATTCCATCTCAATCGGTCAATGGAATTACCAATATTTTTCCCTAAACCTCATGCAAACGATAGGGAAAAGCTACTGCACACATTGGATTGTAAAAGAGCTTTAACACACTACAAAGAAAGGACGAACTCGGACTCCCGTGTTTCTCAACTCTTTGTTTCCTACGACCCGAAGGCTCCTGGACAGCCAGTAGCCAAACGCACCATCTCCAGTTGGATAGCGCAATGCATCAAATTCTGCTATGACAAGCAGAATTTACATTTACAATCTACTCCTAAAGCTCACCAAGTCAGAGCAGTAGCAACATCCTTAGCACACCTGAAGAATGTGCAACCCATTGACATTTGTAAGGCAGCTACATGGTCATCACTGCATACCTTCACATCTCATTACTGCCTTGACCAGCAAGCAACCACGGATGCGAAGATAGGGCAAGCAATACTGCACTCTCTATCCTCCTGTCCACAGTGACTGCCACACTGTCAATGATCACGTCCAACCACATATGTCATATATGACGTGATCGGGAGCTTTGGACTCCCATGACAGCATGGCTAATTCAGCCCTGCTATCGACGGGAAAAGCAAGTTTGCTTACCGTAAACGATGTTTCCGTAGATAGCAGGATGAATTAGCCATGCTGACCCACCCTCCTCCCTGGCAGTCACCTAGTCTTCGACTACACTACAGCTTAATTACAGACTGAGGAGAGTCCGTTACTTTCCTGCGCGGGAACATACGCGCAGCCGCAGAGAGCAAAGCTCTGTTCTCTGCTTTGACAAGCTCCGCCTCCCGGGCCTGATTGACAGATCCCATGACAGCATGGCTAATTCATCCTGCTATCTACGGAAACATCGTTTACGGTAAGCAAACTTGCTTTTTTGCTACCTCCAATGAAAAGGGTAGATTTTAAAAGGAGCGCACATATGCACCGATTTTATAACATGCACATACCGCTGCAAACATGTTATAAAATATGATATCTGGTTGTCTTCCGGAGATCCTGTGGAATTTAGAAGTACCCCTCAGATGCGGGTCTGAATGCCTTAACTGGCATTGGATCAATAAGTAATCAGAACATGGTATTTCCCTCAAAAGCTCACAAAAAGAGAGAGTCTATCCAACTAATGAACACTAAATCCAATGTATGACCTTGTCTATGTGTGGGTAAGTGAACTAATTGGGTCCAACTTAATGCCTGTATAACTTCCATCATGTCTTGACATACATTTGATAAAGGGATACAATCCATCCAGAGGGTAAAATCTCCCAAAACTATAATATTTTTAGTATCTAGGAACATGGATAAATTTGAATCCAAAATACCCAGTGGAGCATAAATTAAACAAAAACTCCAATTCTGAGCCGAAGAGAGGAATATCATTTAAATGACAACCCCTCTTCCTTTTACTGATAGTTGGAGAGATTCCTTTGTTATCACCAAGAGACCACCCTCACATTTTACTTCACCAAGATTCAGATAAATAAACTATATCAGGAGTACTATCAATCAATAGGTCTCTTATTATTGGAATTTTCTTCTGGATTGCCTGTCCATTAATCAATATCAAGGATAGAGATAGTGTCTTCTTGTTGTAATGTGTTGAGATGTGGTCATCAACACACTGCACCTTTGTAAAGGCCCTAACCCTAGTTACATTAGCCCGGCTTACTAAACCATTACATAACTGGCCATATGAACCCCTTCCCATTTCAACCGGGATTAAATTTATCCATCCACATTATATGCGCTATTCTGTATAAAAAAAATATCTTGCTGTGGCACACAAAAAAGTCCCAAGCAAAATATACTACTAAAAACCTTCAAAACGCCAACCCAACTACAAATCAGAGGCATTCACGGAGCGGGATGCCAGTGGTTGGTGTTCCACCTTCACGGAGCGGAAGGATGGAGGGCTGCCATCTCCAAATTAAAAGAAGAAAAAAAACAACAAAAAACAGGGATGGGTTCATGGGCTATAGGTATTACCAATTATTAGGCTTATTCAATTACCAATTATTGGGCATTTCAATATTAGATGATAGTTAATGTGACTTTCAAGGCATACTTCACTTTCAGTGCATATCCAGCATTGCTCTCTGCTTCAACGGCAGGGGAGAAGTAAAACTAATACTTCACGCATATCTCTGCTTCAACGGCAGAGAGCTATGCTGCCGCTTAACCAACTAATCAAACTTAACATTTCACTTGGATGCAGCTCCATCACTGCTCTCTACATTAATAGTGGGGGTGAAAGGGAAATAGAACCTAAGGTTACTAAGAGCCAAGAGAAACAGATAAGTATGAGAAAAAAGAAGTGTGAAGCTTGCTGGGCAGACTGGATGGGCCGATTGGTCTTCTTCAGCCGTCATTTCTATGTTTCTAAATCATCTGAAAGTGGCGAAATAGCACAAATGCAGCACATAACAACCTTTACATACATACATACCATTAAATAGAAAATCTATATTTACTTCACACAACTCTGCATTCATACCCGCATGAAGGAGCACACAAAGCAACATGCTCCTTAAGTCGCACTCCGTGCGCATAACTGACATGTGCTCACCGGCACGCAGCACCTCCAGTGTTGCCACAGATTAAATAAAGAGGACCCTTGCTAACATCATTTGGGGGACGGGACCATCGTCAATGTCGGGCAAGGAAGAAAGGAGCAGCTCCAAAATGCACCAACCTGAGAAAAAGACAAAACAAAATCCAGCAACTGAGAGCACACAACAGCAAGCAGAGCAGGTATGAATTTGTTGCCAGGGGATGTGTAAAAGCTATTAGTTCAGCTGCATTTTAAAAAAACGGTTTGGACAAGTTCCTGGAGGTAAAGACCATAAACCATTATTCAGGTGGATATGCAGATATCCATCCACTGCTTATTCTTGGGATAAGCAGTTTGGAATCTATCTACCCCTTGGGATCCTGCCATGTATTTGTGACCTGGATTGGCCAGTGTTGGAAACAGGATAATACGCTTGAGGGACCTTTGGTCTGACCCAGTATGGAAAGTCTTACGTTCTTATGAAATGTTTATAGCAAGGCTTACAAACACATCCAGGTCTTTGTAAATGGTGTATGACTGATCACACATGCAAGTGCAAGAGTCTTTGTATAAAGATGAAATTCTACTATAGGAATGTCACTCCATCCAGGAATTTTATCAAAATCATCTTTGGTTTGATAAGGACTTAAGAGGGATCAAACATTCTGACTGCTTTCTCTGTCCCCTCCAACTTCACTTATCTCACGCCAAACCTCACCTTCACTTCAGGACAGGAGGAACAGGGGTGGGGTTAACAAGAGAAGAAAATTCCTTGCAGGCTATTTTCCAGAGAAGGGGCTGCAGCAAGAGCATACAGGCAGACACCCTGCATCTTTATTCAAAAGACTGAGTAAAGAAAGGTTAAAGCTTTCATGAAATGTTGCTTCTGTGGCAGTGTGGCATAACCGAGCCAACTATAGCTTTTCCAGAGGACAGACACTCTCTGGACTCTGATTCTTTTTACATAAAACTTTATTTTCCACAAGCAATTGGTTGAACATACATGGCTTTCCTTCAACCAACTTCACACTCAGAATGTATCTTTAGGACAGAGATGTTTCAGGAGCTGCCTTCTCCTGGAGATATGGGGCTTGTCTGTTCCCCTCTGGGCCTATGCCCTTATTCCTGATCTCAGGAGACCCACCCACAGAGTTTCCTGCTTTCTAACTTTTAAGGTGGATCAAGCTAGATGCCTGGTCCAGCACTGGTTAAGGAGGGTTTTCAAGGACACTCCTTCTCATACCCTCACCCTCAGCTTGAACCTATCGGGGCTAGTGCATCTACTCACCTGGATCTCTCCCCAATATGCTTCCTCTGGCCTCTTGCCAGTTAAACTTGAGGTAAGGGCCACAGGGTCATGCTTTAAACCTCTCGCTAGGGTTACCCTTAATCATAAGAACATAAGAACATAAGAAATTGCCATGCTGGGTCAGACCAAGGGTCCATCAAGCCCAACATCCTGTTTCCAACAGAGGCCAAAAACCAGGCCACAAGAACCTGGCAATTACCCAAACACTAAGAAGAACCGATGCTACTGATGCAATTAATAGTAGTAGTATAATTGATTAATAGCCATTAATGGACTTCTCCTCCAAGAACTTATCCAAACCTTTTTTGAACCCAGCTACACTAACTGCACTAACCACATCCTCTGGCAACAAATTCCAGAGCTTTATTGTGCGTTGAGTGAAAAAGAATTTTCTCTGATTAGTCTTAAATGTGTTACTTGCTAACTTCATGGAATGCCCCCTAGTCCTTCTATTATTCGAAAGTGTAAATAACCGAGTCACATCTACTCGTTCAAGACCTCTCATGATCTTAAAGACCTCTATCATATCCCCCCTCAGCCGTCTCTTCTCCAAGCTAAACAGCCCTAACCTCTTCAGCCTTTCCTCATAGGAGAGCCGTTCCATCCCCTTTATCATTTTGGTTGCCCTTCTCTATACCTTCTCCATCGCAACTATATCTTTTTTGAGATGCGGCGACCAGAATTGTACACAGTATTCAAGGTGCGGTCTCACCATGGAGCGATACAGAGGCATTATGACATTTTCCGTTCTATTAACCATTCCCTTCCTAATAATTCCTAACATTCTATTTGCTTTTTTGACTGCTGCAGCACACTGAGCCGACGATTTTAAAGTATTATCCACTATGATGCCTAGATCTTTCTCCTGGGTGGTAGCTCCCAATATGGAACCTAACATCGTGTAACTACAGCAAGGGTTATTTTTCCCTATATGCAACACCTTGCACTTGTCCACATTAAATTTCATCTGCCATTTGGATGCCCAATCCTCCAGTCTTGCAAGGTCCTCCTGTAATGAATCACAGTCTGCCTGTGATTTAACTACTCTGAATAATTTTGTATCATCCGCAAATTTGATAACCTCACTCGTCGTATTCCTTTCCAGATCATTTATATATATATTGAAAAGCACCGGTCCAAGTACAGATCCCTGAGGCACTCCACTGTTTACCCTTTTCCACTGAGAAAATTGACCATTTAATCCTACTCTCTGTTTCCTGTCTTTTAACCAGTTTGTAATCCACGAAAGGATATCGCCTCCTATCCCATGACTTTTTAGTTTTCGTAGAAGCCTCTCATGAGGGACTTTGTCAATCGCCTTCTGAAAATCCAAATACACTACATCTACCGGTTCACCTTTATCCACATGTTTATTAACCCCTTCAAAAAAATGAAGCAGATTTGTTAGGCAAGACTTCCCTTGGGTAAATCCATGTTGACTGTATCCCATTAAATCATGTCTTTCTATATGCTCTACGATTTTGATCTTGAGAATAGTTTCCACTATTTTTCCCGGCACTGAAGTCAGGCTCACTGGTCTATAGTTACCCGGATCGCCCCTGCAGCCTTTTTTAAATATTGGGGTTACATTGGCCACCCTCCAGTCTTCAGGTACAATGGATGATTTTAATGATAGGTTACAAATTTTAACTAATAGATCAGAAATTTCATTTTTGAGTTCCTTCAGAACCCTAGGATGCATACCATCCGGTCCAGGTGATTTGCTACTCTTTAGTTTGTCAATCTGGCCTACTACATCTTCCAGGTTCACAGTGATTTCGTTCAGTTCATCTGAGTCATCACCCCTGAAAACCATCTCCGGAACTGGTATCTCCCCAACATCCTCATTAGGAAACACGGAGACAAAGAATTAATTTAGTCTTTATGCAATGGCCTTATCTTCCCTAAGAGCCCCTTTAACCCCTCTGTCATCTAATGGTCCAACCGACTCCCTCACAGGTTTCTTGCTTTGGATATATTTAAAAAAGTTTTTATTATGAGCTTTTGCCTCTATGGCCAACTTCATTTCAAATTCTCTCTTCGCCTGTCTTATCAATGTTTTACACTTACCTTGACAATGCTTATGTTTTATCCTATTTTCTTCAGATGGATCCTTCTTCCAATTTTTGAAGAATGTTTTTTTGGCTAAAATAGCCTCTTTCACCTCACCTTTTAACCATGACGGTAATTGTTTTGCCTTCCTTCCACCTTTCTTAATGCGCGGAATACATATGGACTGCGCCTCTAGGATTGTATTTTTAAACAATGTCCAAGCCTGTTGAACACTTTTAACCTTTGCAGCTGCACCTTTCAGTTTTTTTCTAACTATTTTCCTCATTTTATCAAAGTTTCCCTTTTTAAAATTTAGTGTTAGAGCTGCAGATTTACTTATTGTCCCCCTTCCAGTTATTAGTTTAAATTTGATCATGTTATGATCACTGTTGCCAAGTGGCCCCACCACCTTTACTTCTTTCACCAAATCTTGCGTTCCACTAAGAATTAAATCTAAAATAGCTCCCTCTCTTGTTGGTTCCTGAACCAATTGCTCCATGAAGCAATCATTTATTACATCCAGGAACTTTATGTCTCTAGCAAGTCCTGATGTTACATTTATCCAGTCAATATTGGGTTAATTGAAATCTCCATACATCCAGCGTGCAAGGAAATAGTAAAGCAAGTCCACCTTCAAAATTATAATAAGTTTTTATTGATTAGCTGAAATTCTTCAATATTAATAGTGGCAACTCCATACGTTTTCAATGACAAATATTAAAGTCCCCCGACACGGTCCGTGTTTCGCGGTCGCTGCATCGGGAGGGACCCACAATCAGTATCATCTAAAACATAAAGATAATAAAGCTGATGGACCTGACAACAATGGCTACACAGTTTCAATAAATTTTCAAACATACCTTGTACGTGCATCATGGAGCGCATCGGCTCACACGATTGAAAGACGATTTAAAGAGGTAATTTGGCGCCAAAAGACAGCAGCTATCGCGATAGATTCGTTCGTATAAGCCCCCGCCCTCTCTATACACGGTTCAACCAAACAAATGCCATTCTACATCCCTGTTTAGTCCCTTAGGATGGACGGAGGGAAAGCATAAAAATCCACTTCTGTTCCCGTCTACCTAAAATTTCTGAGTAATTACCTCCCCTAAATGGGGGAACAACCACCTCTAAGACTGAAAACTGCAATTCAGCAATAGTGTGTTGGTATTGAACCCAGTGTGTAACCAAAGGTTCATCCATCCTAAGGAGACGATGTTTGAACAATGTTCTATAATGCGGGTTTTGATCATCCTAGAGGTCTTCCCCACATATAACATGGAACAGCGGACATTGTATAACATACACCAAACCCTTAGTGGTACAGTCTGATGTATTGCAAAGTTTTAAAGTGAACCCCAGTGTCAGGATGAATAAAGGAGTCTGAATGGCTGGTATGTTTACACATCGTGCAGTGCCCACAGGGGCCATGATGGCCTCCCCTGGTGTCCCTCAAGTGTTTACTAAGACTAGCGTGTTAGCGTGTTTACTAAGACTAGCGTGTTCCATGTTATATGTGGGGAAGACCTCTAGGATGATCAAAACCCGCATTATAGAACATTGTTCAAACATTTGTCTCCTTAGGATGGATGAACCTTTGGTTACACACTGGGTTCAATACCAACACACTATTGCTGAATTGCAGTTTTCAGTCTTAGAGGTGGTTGTTCCCCCATTTAGGGGAGGTAATTACTCAGAAATTTTAGGTAGACGGGAACAGAAGTGGATTTTATGCTTTCCTCCGTCAATCCTAAGGGACTAAACAGGGATGTAGAATGGCATTTGTTTGGTTGAACCGTGTATAGAGAGGGCGGGGCTTATACGAACGAATCTATCGCGATAGCTGCTGTCTTTTGGCGCCAAATTACCTCTTTAAATCGTCTTTCAATCGTGTGAGCCGATGCGCTCCATGATGCACGTACAAGGTATGTTTGAAAATTTATTGAAACTGTGTAGCCATTGTTGTCAGGTCCATCAGCTTTATTATCTTTATGTTTTAGATGATACTGATTGTGGGTCCCTCCCGATGCAGCGACCGCGAAACACGGACCGTGTCGGGGGACTTTAATATTTGTCATTGAAAACGTATGGAGTTGCCACTATTAATATTGAAGAATTTCAGCTAATCAATAAAAACTTATTATAATTTTGAAGGTGGACTTGCTTTACTATTTCCTTGCACGCTGGATGTATGGATATTAATTGATGTGCAAGGCTTTTGCTTCTTGCTTTTGCTTGGTTAATTGAAATCTCCCATTATTATTGCACTGCCAAATTGGTTTGCTTCCCTGATTTCTCTTAGCATTTCATCATCTGTCTGACCATTTTGTCCAGGTGGACAGTAGTATACTCCTATCACTATACTCTTACCCAACACACATGGGATTTCTACCCATATAGATTCTACTGAGCATTTACTCTCTTGTATGATCTTTATCCTGTTGGACTCTATACCCTCCCGGACATAAAGTGCCACACCCCCACCAAGTTGATCCTCCCTATCATTGCGATATAATTTGTACCCTGATATTGCACTGTCCCATTGGTTATCCTCCTTCCACCAAGTCTCTGTGATGCCAATTACGTCAATCTCATCATTTGCTGCTGTACACTCTAACTCTCCCATCTTACTTCTTAGACTTCTGGCATTGGCATACAGACATTTCAAAGTGTGGTTTTTACTTGTTTTAACTATCTGCTTTTCAGTTGTTTGGGATATTTCGGAAATCATTAGCTTTGGTGATTTTTTACATATAGGCATATGAACTATGTTTGCTTTTGATGGGACCTCTCTGTTGGGATGCCCTAACTCTCCTGTTTCATTAGTATCCTTCAAGGATACATTTCTCCGAACCATGCACTGCTGAGTGACTGTCGGCTTTCCCCTTTGTTCTAGTTTAAAAGCTGCTCTATCTCCTTTTTGAAAGTTAGTGCCAGCAGCTTGGTTCCACTCTGGTTAAGGTGGAGCCCGTCCTTTCGGAAAAGTCTCCCCTTTCCCCAAAAGTTTCCCCAGTTCCTTACAAAGCTGAATCCCTCTTCCCTGCACCATCGTCTCATCCACGCATTGAAACTCTGGAGCTCTGCCTGCCTCTGGGGACCTGCACGTGGAACAGGAAGCATTTCAGAGAATGCCACCCTGGAGGTTCTGGATTTCAGCTTCCTACCTAAAATCCTAAATTTGGCTTCCAGAACCTCTCTCCCACATTTTTCCTATGTTGTTGGTGCCCACATGTACCACGACAGCCGGCTCCTCCCCAGCACTGCCTATAATCCTATCTAGGTGACGCGTGAGGTCTGCCACCTTTGCACCAGGCAGGCAAGTTACCAGGCGGTCCTCACGTCCACCAGCCACCCTGCTATCTACATTTCTAATAATTGAATCACCAACTATGATGGCCGGCCTAACCCTTCCCTCCTGGGCAGTAGCCCTGGGAGATTTGTCCTCAGTGCGAGAGGACAATACATCACCTGGAGAGCAGGTCCTTGCTACAGGATCACTTCCTGCTACACCAGGGTGATGTTCTCCTACTGGGAGACCTTTCTGATCCAAGGCAGCACTGGGGCTGCCAGAATGGATTTGGGACTTGGCTACTATGTCCCTGAAGGTCTCGTCAATGTACCTCTCTGTCTCCCTCAGCTCTTCCAAGTCTGCTACTCTAGCCTCCAGAGATCGGACTCATTCCCTGACAGCCAGGAGCTCTTTGCACCGAGTGCACACATACAATCTCTCACCGGCGGGTAAAAAATCATACATGTGACACTCAATGCAAAAGACTGGAAAGCCCCCCTCTTGCTGCTGGACTGCTGCCTTCATCTTAGTGTTGAGTTCCTAGTTAAGTTTAGGATAATAAGGGAGTTGGAATGAGAGTACTTTAAATTTACAGGTGAATTTAGTAATTAATCAGCTAGTGTCCTACAAGGGGATGATTAAACTTTCAATAAGGGCAGGTACAATATTATGTTTTAGATAAGACCCCGATTGATTTTTAATGAGAAAGTGTCTTGTGCCTAAAAATCAGGGGTTGAGTGGGTGGGAAAGACAGACACTAGAATTAACTATCTCTGGCTTGCTTATTACTTCAGAAACACACAAACTCTAAAAAATATATCCCTTAATTTCACCGTTCACCAAACTTTTATATGCCCAAAGATTTCTGAAAACTATACTTACCAATCCTCTTAAACCACGGTTGAATTAATCTTCACTCATTCAAAGGAGGGATTTGAGATTCGCGCGCGCTTCCGGTCCTCCTCTAACTGCAAACCTTGCAGGGCCCCTGGAAGCTGGGGCGTGGAAGTCAATCCCTGGATCGCTTGCGGTGACCTCTGGATTCCTCTCCCGGGGGATGCTGGGAGCAGTATGCAGATGAGCCTTCCGGTCCTCCTCTAACTGCAAACCTTGCGGGGCCTCTGGAAGCTGGGGCGTGGAAGTCAATCCCTGGATCGCTTGCGGTGACCTCTGGATTCCTCTCCCGGGGGATGCTGGGAGCAGTATGCAGATGAGCCTTCCAGTCCTCCTCTAACTGCAAACCTTGCAGGGCCTCTGGAAGCTGGGGCGTGGAAGTCAATCCCTGGATCATTTGCGGTGACCTCTGGATTCCTCTCCCGGGGGATGCTGGGAGCAGTATGCAGATGAGCCTTCCGGTCCTCCTCTAACTGCAAACCTTGCGGGGCCTCTGGAAGCTGGGGCATGGAAGTCAATCCCTGGATCGCTTGCGGTGACCTCTGGATTCCTCTCCCGGGGGATGCTGGGAGCAGTATGCAGATGAGCCTTCCGGTCCTCCTCTAACTGCCCAATTACCAAAACCACCCACTGTGCCCTTTGCCTAGTGTCTACCCATATTCTTTTATGACTCCACCTGAAGCTCTGAGTTCCAATTCTCCTCCTTGAACATCTTTTCTGGATCTCCTTCTGCAAGGATTCTCTTGTACCCAATTTAGGTGTTGCTGCTGCCTTTGGGAAAAAAAAAACTCTGTTCTCCCTCAGTGCTCCCTAGTTGTGGCTTTTCTTCCATTTTCTCTATGATCTGAATTTCTTCAATTTTCATTGTTACAGGTTCCACTTCTTTACCAGTTTGTATCATGGCATCTTAGGACTTCTCTATGCTATCTTTGTTAGGCTTCTCTGTGTCACCTCTGCTCTCATGCTTTATCACTTCCTCTTCAAGCCTCTCCACAGCGGTTCTGTGCAGCTTCTCTACACTGTCTCCAATAGCCTTCTTTGTGCTGCCTCTCTCAGGCCTTTTTTTTTACTACTGCTGTTAGGTTTTTCTATGGTGCCTCCTTCAGGCCAGTCTGCAAGGCTCCACCATGGTTTTCCTGCCCCTGAAAGGTACACTTTCAGTCAAGCATCTTACAGGATTGTTGCGTTTGCATTACTTCCAGGGATCCCAAGCTGTTCTCTGGCTTTACGTCTGGCAAGCTGGAGGTACAAAGAGCAAGGCCTGTTTCAATTTCTTTCTGACCACATGCCCAGGAATTCTGACACCTTATGAAGCTCTCTTGTAATCGCCTCTGCCCTTCCTGGAGAAGTCGAAAATACTCCTGTATTTCCTGCTCAGTCATCTTTTCTTTTAGACCAGGGGAAAATAAAACCCTACTTGCTCAGGTGTGCAGGGAAAAATTCCCTCTCCTTGTCCCAAACCAAAATCAAACCCTGCCTCTTCGACATTAACTTACTCACTGGTCAACTGACTACCAAGGGCAGGGAGGGATAGCCCTTTTGGCCCAATATAAATTTAAACCCTTAAACTTTTCACTGCACCAGGCCCTGGGGAAATACTCTTCTATTTTCTCTCTAAGTCACTCTTTGTTACGACTGTCGCTGCCCGACGTCTCCACTCCACCCTCCTTACCTCTTTGGCAACTCCTTATGGATGCGATTCGCTCTCCGTACCTAGCTACTCTGCCTCTCCTTATTGGACTTACTTTATCGGGGTACCTGCTCCTCGGGGGCCTCTCTCTTTTCTTTCAGGTCGCTGTCTGGAACCGGTACTCGCTCCTTGAGGGCCCATGTTCCCGGACTCGCTGCCTGAGCTCACTTCTGCTTGGAAGAAACCGTTGCCTACACCATCAGTGAGTTACCATCTATTTCTCTCAGAGCTGTTCCCTGGAACCAGGTACTCGCTCCTCGAGGCCCTGCCTCTATTCCAGCTTCTGTGTTACCTTCTGAGAGAAACCGCTGTGTGAGTAACTTTACCAACGAGGCTCTATACCAGAACTCTGTGTATGCTCCACTATACTCACTATCTCAGTTTCTCTCCACTACAGCACAGCTATTGAGGGATCACTGTTCCAGTGTCCTGAGGGACTACAAGCCCAGCCGGGCTTCATCTCTACTCACTACTGCCACCTGTGGTGGCCTCTCAACTCTGTTTAATAAAAGATAATTCTGAGTTGTATGTCCTAAAGCTGAGCCTGACCTGTGGCCCCTCACGGGACTTCCCCCCGTAGGCATGGTCATCTGCCACAGCATCCAAGGGTCCACCCAAAACCTTACAAACAATAACACTCTTTTACTCTTTTTAGTGCTGTATATACAAGCTTACCAATACTACTGCTGGACCAGTATTGCTTTTCTGTGCAGGAACCACACAAACTTTTACCTTTTCTTTTTTCCTCTGGACTCCCCCTGAGCCACTCTTATTTACTCTTTCCAGTGCTCTGTGCCCAACAAGCACCACTTCTCTCCCTTTCTGGCCCTGTGCTTTGCTTAGGTCCAGACTCTGTTGCAAACAACATTTTTAACATTTCCAAAACACTTCTTTTCTTCCTGAGGCATGGATTTCTGTCTGTACACTGTTAGCTCATAACATCCCCAAGCTTACACCATATGTGACATAGCTGAGCCAACTATAGCTTTCCAAGAGGACACCTACACTCTGGACTCTGGTTCTTCTTAGATTAAAAAAAAAAAACTTTGTTTTCCACAAGCAACTGGTTCAACATTCTTGGCTTACCTTCAACCAACATCACACTTAGTGTTTACTTTTAGGACAAAAATGTTTCAGGAGCTACCTTCTCCTGGAGACACACGGCCTGTCTTTGCCCCTCTGGGCCTATAACCTTATTCCTGCTCTCAGAGTACCCACCCACAGATTCCTGGTCCAGAAATGGTTAAGGAAGGTTTTTAGGTACACTTCTTCACAGACAATTTTTATGTTCACATTTTTTTTATTAAAAGTTAGATTACAAACACCTTGGTGGAGGTTAACTCTTATCCACTACCAAGCAAAGCAGATCACAGTACGTTTTATATACTTATGCCCAAACACAAATCACAAATGTGTGGATAAACAGAGAACCATTTCAAAACCCTCGAGCCCCTCACTTCCCCTTCCCCTTAACTCTGTGATGCATGTATATTCCCAACCATGCAGAAGTATGCAGTCATGGTCCAACTTGGGGTCCAACATTGAGTAGATCATTCAAAATCAAACTGTGGGGCCGATGCAATACAGTGTGCTCAGCCGAGCGCACTGTTTAACCGGCAGTTGGACGCGGGTTGTGTAGGTGCTACCTAATCCCCTTACGCACAGTTTTGCATTCAGAAATTAATGCCTGCCTAGAACAGGCATTAACTTCTGAGCACTCCCAAAAGGTGTACAGAAAAGCAGAAAATACTGCTTTTCTATATATCCTCCTACTTAATATCATTGCGATATTAAGTAGGAGGAAGTAAAACTTTTAAAAAGTTTAAAAAAAAAAAGTTTAAAAAATAGTGCCAGCAGACAGGTTCGGGAAACGGACGCTCGGTTAACAAGCATCCATATCCCGAGCCCGTGGCTGTGCGCCAATTAGGAAAACAGACGGTGATAAATTAAGTGTCCATTTTCTTAACTGGCGGAATTCCGCTGACAGTGGATCTCTCGCGGGCTCCTTGACAACGCGACCCCTAATTAAAATATTGAATGGCATCCGCAGGAGAGATGCCTGGGGGCATGCTAGGAAAACAGGTGCTGAATACTCAGCACCCACTTTCAGTGTTCTGGTTTTTGTTTTTTTTTGCATCGGGTCCTATGTGCTTTGTGTAACAAAGATTGTGTAAATATGCATCCCATATTTTTAAAAATATTCTAATTCATTTCTTGTTCAATTCCATTTTTTCTATATATTTGCTACGATTCTGGTTGCTGTGCAGCCTCCTCACCACCAGAGGCCCCCCATGAACACTCTCCCCTGGCTGGTCCAGCCTTCCTTGCCTATCTGCCCCAGATCCAGAACTCACTATTTAACCCTGCCTAGCCCAGGCCTCGGCATCGAGTTCCTTTGGGCTCCCTGCTTTAGCCATCTGTTCCTTGCCTTGCCTGCCTTCAGGCAGCCTGGTTTCCTGTCTTGCTCTGTGGCCTACGCGTCTCCTGGTTCTTTGCTGATCTTGCTCGGTGGTCTACAGGCATTCTAGTTCTCGCTTGCCTTCTTGTCCGCTCTCTCCCTGAACCCCCTTATAGCTGTGCTATTACTCTTCTGCTTGCCCCTGCATCCCCTTAGAATTCTTTGCCTTGCTGCCTTCGGGCATTCTGTGTTTCATGTTCAGTGTGGACCTTGTCCTGGTTTGTCCAGTCCTGTCATTGTCTGTCTTCCTTGCTCTGGTTCCCCTCCTCCAGTTCACGCTTACCTGCACGCTGTTCCTGTGTTCTGATTTAACCCATACCTGCACTCAGTTCCAGTGTAACAGTTCACGCTTACCTGCATTTCACATCCACGCATACCCACATTCTGTTCCAGTGTTTCCTGAAGTTCACCCTTACCACCCCACACCCAGCTCCAGAGACTCCTTCTCACCCGGCACTCAGCTCTAGAGACCCTTCTTAGCCTGCACACGGCTCCAGGGACTCTACCCAGCCTCACCAGATCACCTGCAATTGCTCCTGTCCTGTGTCACTCCTGAAGGTGGTGTTCACCACACCAGGCTACAGCTCAAAAACAGTAACAGCACGCTGAAGCCATCCACCTCCAGATGTGGGGACAGGAGTCCGTACCAGTTTGGTGAGTCAACTTTTTATTCTGCTCTGCACAATATTTCTGATACTCAGCGGTATTTTACCTGCACTTATTGACAAACCTTGAATTACCCACATTACCAAGACTGTCTAGCCTGTTAGTTTTCAGATCAGGAATCCTGGGCATGCAGTAGGTGTGAAAAGAAAATGTTTCAGTATTCTAAGAATGCTTGAACTGTAACACTCCTAAGCCAGGATGATGGAAATAACCCTAGCCTGCTTGCCCAGTTGCACAGCTCCCAGACCATCTGTTCTACAAGAAACATCAGCCTGTTTAACCTGTGTTCTGTGTCTTGCAACTGGCACTGCCTTGGTAAAAAAAAAAAATCTCAGCACACCTTCTCATGGCACCTTAGAGAAAATCGCTCAGGAAAAATTAAAATCTCTACCAGAAATGTCTGGCACTCACCTGCTCAGTAATGTTCCTGTGACTTCCTTGCTCTGTCCTCAAAACAAATTTTTCTAGAGCAGAGAACACTAATTAAGCCAAGCAGAGCTCTGCCTTTCACAGCTGCAGGTCAGTCATGGCTGACGAGCTGCTTCCCAAGGCGTTCCAGAACTGCCTGTGCTTTTACTAATCTGCAACCCCATACATCAGAACCAGGGAACCGTGATCAGAGGACTGGCAGCTTGTGCCAAGGTCTATACGCTCTTCTCACTCTAAATGGCCATTTCTATCATGGGAAGGCCTACACCTTGTGACAATTCTGCAAATGGCTCCTACATCCAACCAGTTGATCTTGCACAAAATGCCTGCAAACCGGCATTCAGCAAATTCTCCCAGCAGACAGCATTTGCTCCCAGCCAGTCCAGCCTACAGGGGCTATTTAATTCCAGCCAGGCAGTCCTAAAAGGGACATCTTCTCCAGTTGCACCGTGCCACCCCAGGAGGGGTCTGAGCTTGCCTATCAGCGGCCCCAGCAGGGGAAAAACCAGTCACACCACCCCAAAGGATGTTTAGACAACTTCACCCTGCAAGAGGCACCTGCTTCCAACAAGTCTATTTATCGAAAGACATCTGTCCATGCCAGCCCATAGCATTCTACTTCAGCCAGTACCCCATGCAGAGATGGGATCCAGGCGGAGGAGGAAGAGGTCTTAAATGGGGGGTGGGGGGTGGGGTACTGTTATGATTCTGGCTGCTATGCAGCCTCCTCACCACCAGGCATTCTAGTTCTCGCTTGCCTTCTTGTCCTCTCTCTCCCTGAACCCCCTTATAGCTGTGCTATTACTCTTCTGCTTGCCCCTGCATCCCCTTAGAATTCTTTGCCTTGCTGCCTTCGGGCATTCTGTATTTCATGTTCAGTGTGGACCTTGTCCTGGTTTGTCCAGTCCTGTCATTCTCTGTCTTCCTTGCTCTGGTTCCTCTCCTCCAGTTCATGCTTACCTGCACGCTGTTCCTGTATTCTGATTTCACCCATACCTGCACTCAGTTCCAGTGTAATAGTTCACACTTACCTGCATTCACATCCACGCATACCCACATTCTGTTCCAGTGTTTCCTGAAGTTCACTCTTACCACCACGCACCTGGCTCCAGAGACTCTACCCAGCCTCACCAGATCACTTGCAATTGCTCCTGTCCTGTGTCACTCCTGAAGGTGGTGTTCACCACACCAGGCTACAGCCCAAAAACTGTAACAATATTTTTCCATGATACACGTGGGACATACAACATTTCTAAGTTGCATTAAAGTAAGAATTTATTCCATTAAGCATTTTTGTAAAATTATTTTTTCTGCTAACAGAAATGTCTTTCAGCCCCGTAACCTAGTATACTTGTCCCAAAATGGTATAGTACTCACATTATCAAAAAGTATTACACTGGCTCCAGCAGTATATGCACCCTTGCTACTTTACTAACATTACTTACAACTTTGTCCCAAAATACTACGATCTATGGGCAAGACTAAAATTGATAGCCGAAGATGCATAATGCCACCTGGAACGTCCTTCAATTGACTGATGGATCCAGATGAAATAAAAAAGCTTGTTTTTGTGGCAGATAGAAGCACGGTAGAAACTTGTACTGAGTTTCTCGTAAATCCATGTTATTTGTGATTTGCTTAATCCTAGAGAAACTCTTCAAAAACTGAGTGGAATTTAATACTATACCGAGTTCCCTCTGCCATTTCTTTCTTTCAGACTGCAACATAAGGGTTTTCTCCAATCCCTTCAAAAACCTATGAAAGTAAGAGATTGTGCAACGATCCGGGTCCTCCACAACAAAAGGTTCTGTCAAGAACACTTACTTTGGCAGAGTTTACATAATGCCAAACTTGTAAGTAGGCATAGAACTGTTTATTATCCAGCTCAAAACTGTTCAGAAGCTCTTAGAAGGAATGCAAATTGCCTTCCCCCATCAGACACCGTGCATTTTCTTGCAACCCTTTAGATTCCCATGATTGAAAATTTATAGACTGGATCCCAGGTTGGAAAAAGGTGTTTCCTTTCAGGGCCAGGAAGTGTGATATCTTATAATTCAATTTTAATTTCATATTCACTCATCACCATGCCTTTAGTAGCAGCATAATCAATACAGAGGTACATTTTAAAAGGTGGACGCATGGATGTTATTACATGCACACGCCGACGCGCGCACGCACATGGGCGCCAGATTTTATAATCCGCGGCCTCCCCCAGTTCTCTCCCAGTCCGCTCCAATTAAAGAGCGGACTGGGAGAGAACTTCCCCACCCACCTATCTAACCTTCCTTCCCTTTGCCCTCTCGACTCCGACCCCTAATGCCTACCTAGCCACCCTGAGATTTTGTATTTTTTTTACTTACTGCTCCTCAGGAACAGAAGCAACTTGGGCACGCTTCCCCAGGACAGGGTACAATAGCGCTGGCCCGGCCAGCCCCACCCCTTTGAAGAGGCCTGGCACTTGTGCGCATACTGGGGGTTTATGCACGTGGCCGGGCCTGTTTGAAAATGCGCGCAAGGCCCGGCCACGTGCATAAACCCCAGGTTTTACGCACGCGGGCCTTGGAAAATTTGGCCAATACTGTTTTGGAGCTATGTAGATATGTCAGAAGATAACTATGTAGCACTAAGGTCCAGTGGTGCCACCATATCTTGTTCCAGCTGCCAGGGTGTATAGAAATTTGAGCCCATTATCCAGTCCCCCACATGCCGAAGAGTACACACTAAGTTATACAGCCGCATAGTAGCTAAGCCCATTTCTCTGGCATCCCACTTTCTCATTGTTATATTAAGGGCAATACTCAGCTTTTTCCTGCGCCACAAAAATTGATGTAAGAGACTCTCAACCCCTCTTTGTTTCTCTGTCAGGTAAATAGGAAGTGTCTGCGGCATATGTAAGCACTTAGGGAAAAATATCATACGATATAGATTTATTCTACCTGACAGTGACAGCGGCAATTCTATCCATTTCTGAAAACATTGTGTAGTAGTGCCATATAAAGCTTTATAGTTAAGCTCATACAATTTAGAGGCATCATTATGTAACCTAATCCCCAAATTCTTTATGGAATCTGCTTCCAATTTCATCAGAAATTCTCAGTCCCACAAATCCATCGCCTCCCTTTGCATGGCTAAGGCCTCTGATTTGTCCAGGTTCAGAGTAAGGCCTGCTATATTACCATACAGTTGAAATTCCTCCAGTTACATTTTATGGAGGGCTTTGGGTCTTTTATAGGCAGCAGAATATCATCTGCAAACACAGCGATTTTGAAACTTGACTTAGCCTGAGGATTATCAGGATGCCAGAGATATTACGGTTTACCCATATCTTTTCCAACAATGGCTTAAGTGAGAGTATAAAGAGCAAAGGCAATAAGGGAAATCCCTGCCTTGTACCTCTTTGAATATGAAGGTGTTGTTAATTATTACTGAAGCAACTGCAGCATAATATAATGTACGTACCAACTGCAGGAAGTAGCCCTCTATTCTAAAAGCTATTAATGCTTCATGCATGTATATCCAGTCAACCTTGTCAAATGCCTTCTTAGCATCAAAGCTGAGATGGAGCGATGGGATGTTTTGTCATTGACTTGCCTCCAAGGATGCCACAACTCGCCTTACATTAAATGTAGAGCATTTCCCCTTTACAAAACCCACCTGAGTATTTTAGATTAAACCAGGGAGATATCTCACCAATCTCTCTGCTATAATCTTAGCCATAAACTTCGTACTGAAATTAATCAGAGATATTGGGCAATATGACTCGGGCAAGACCGGGTTCTTATTAGGCTTCAACAAAAGCATAATAGTCAATTGATTTTTAGACAAAGGATAATACCCTTTAACGTTAAATCAGCTGCTATTTTGCCTAGTGGGAGCCAAATCTGGCTTGCCAGAATTATATAATATTCTACGGGAAGACCCGCAAGCCCTGAGGCCTTCATCAACCATCAACTGTGCCAGCTGGATTGTCTGTTGGATTTCTTGTAACTGCATAGGGCAGTTCAGTGTAGACAGTTGCTCCTCACTTAGGGGTCGATTTTAAAAGGAGCACACACTCGTCCATGTGTGCACGGTTCCTGATTGTATAACATGGGCGTGCCAGTGCGTGCATGTGGGAGGGAGGTTCTGGAAGCCAAATTTAGGCTCTTAGGTAGAAAGATTAAATCCAGAACCTCCAGGGTAGCATTCTGTGAAATGCTCCCTGTTCCACGCGCAGGTCACCAGAGGCAGGCAGAGCTCCGGAGTCTCAATGCGTGGATGAGACGATGGTGCAAGGAAGAGGGATTCAGTTTTGTTAGGAACTGGGGAACCTTTTGGGGAAGGGGGAGTTTCTTCCGAAGGGATGGGCTCCACCTTAACCAGGGTGGAACCAGACTGCTGGCGCTAACCTTTAAAAAGGAGATAGAGCAGCTTTTAAACTAGAACAAAGGGGAAAGCCGACAGTCGCTCAGCAGCGCATGGTTCGGAGAGAGGTATCTTTAAAGGATACTAATGATGCATTAGAATTAGGGCATCCCGACAGTGAGGTTCCAATAATTAGAAAAGTAGTCCAAGTGCCTGTAACTAAAAACTCACCTGAGCTAAAAAATTCTAACTTATCCCTATCAATTAAAAAGCAGAATAAAAATACAAACAAAAAACAAACTTTGAAATGTTTGTATGCTAATGCCAGAAGTCTAAGAAGTAAGATGGGAGAATTAGAATGTATAGCAGTAAATGATGACATAGACTTAATTGGCATCTCAGAGACATGGTGGAAAGAGGATAACCAATGGGACAGTGCTATACCAGGGTACAAATTATATCGCAATGACAGAGAGGAACAGTCGGGAGGAGGTGTGGCGCTTTATGTCCGGGATGGCATAGAGTCCAACAGGATAAACATCCTGCATGAGACTAAATACAAAATTGAATCTTTATGGGTAGAAATCCCTTGTGTGTCAGGGAAGACTACAGTGATAGGGGTATACTACCGTCCACCTGGTCAAGATGGTGAGATGGACAGTGAAATGCTAAGAGAAATTAGGGAAGCTAACCAAATTGGTAGTGCAGTAATAATGGGAGACTTCAATTACCCCAATATAGACTGGGTAAATGTATCATCGGGTCACGCTAGAGAGATAACGTTCCTGGATGGAATAAATGATAGCTTTATGGAGCAATTGGTTCAGGAACCGACGAGAGAGGGAGCAATTTTAGATCTAATTCTCAGTGGAGCACAGGACTTGGTGAGAGAGGTAACGGTGGTGGGGCCGCTTGGCAATAGTGATCATAATATGATCAAATTTGATTTAATGACTGGAAAAGGAACAGTGTGCAAATCCAAGGCTCTCGTGCTAAACTTTCAAAAGGGAAACTTTGATAAAATGAGAAAAATTGTTAGAAAAAAACTGAAAGGAGCAGCTACAAAAGTAAAAAATGTCCAAGAGGCGTGGTCATTGTTAAAAAATACCATTCTAGAAGCACAGTCCAGATGTATTCCACACATTAAGAAAGGTGGAAAGAAGGCAAAACGATTACTGGCATGGTTTAAAAGGGGAGGTGAAAGAAGCTATTTTAGCCAAAAGATCTTCATTCAAAAATTGGAAGAAGGATCCAACAGAAGAAAATAGGATAAAGCATAAACATTGGCAAGTTAAATGTAAGACATTGATAAGACAGGCTAAGAGAGAATTTGAAAAGAAGTTGGCTGTAGAGGCAAAAACTCACAGTAAAAACTTTTTTAAATATATCCGAAGCAGAAAGCCTGTGAGGGAGTCAGTTGGACCGTTAGATGATCGAGGGGTTAAAGGGGCACTTAGAGAAGATAAGGCCATCGCGGAAAGATTAAATGATTTCTTTGATTCGGTGTTTACTGAAAAGGATGTTGGGGAGGTACCCGTAATGGAGAAGGTTTTCATGGGTAATGATTCAGATGGACTGAATCAAATCACGGTAAACCTAGAAGATGTGGTAGGCCTGATTGACAAACTGAAGAGTAGTAAATCACCTGGACCGGATGGTATACACCCCAGAGTACTGAAGGAACTAAAAAATGAAATTTCAGACCTATTAGTAAAAATTTGTAACTTTTCATTAAAATCATCCATTGTACCTGAAGACTGGAGGATAGCAAATGTAACCCCAACATTTAAAAAGGGCTCCAGGGGCGATCCAGGAAACTACAGACCAGTTAGCCTGACTTCAGTGCCAGGAAAAATAGTGGAAAGTGTTCTAAACATCAAAATCACAGAACATATAGAAAGACATGGTTTAATGGAACAAAGTCAGCATGGCTTTACCCAGGGCAAGTCTTGCCTCACAAATCTGCTTCACTTTTTTGAAGGAGTTAATAAACATGTGGATAAAGGTGAACCGGTAGATATAGTATACTTGGATTTTCAGAAGGCATTTGACAAAGTTCCTCATGAGAGGCTTCTAGGAAAAGTAAAAAGTCATGGGATAGGTGGCGATGTCCTTTCGTGGATTGCAAACTGGCTAAAAGACAGGAAACAGAGAGTAGGATTAAATGGGCAATTTTCTCAGTGGAAGGGAGTGGACAGTGGAGTGCCTCAGGGATCTGTATTGGGACCCTTACTGTTCAATATATTTATAAATGATCTGGAAAGAAATACGACGAGTGAGATAATCAAATTTGCAGATGACACAAAATTGTTCAGAGTAGTTAAATCACAAGCAGATTGTGATAAATTGCAGGAAGACCTTGTGAGACTGGAAAATTGGGCATCCAAATGGCAGATGAAATTTAATGTGGAAAAGTGCAAGGTGATGCATATAGGGAAAAATAACCCATGCTATAATTACACAATGTTGGGTTCCATATTAAGTGCTACAACCCAAGAAAGAGATCTAGGTGTCATAGTGGATAACACATTGAAATCGTCGGTGCAGTGTGCTGCGGCAGTCAAAAAAGCAAACAGAATGTTGGAAATTATTAGAAAAGGAATGATGAATAAAACGGAAAATGTCATAATGCCTCTGTATCGCTCCATGGTGAGACCGCACCTTGAATACTGTGTACAATTCTGGTTGCCGCATCTCAAAAAAGATATAATTGCGATGCAGAAGGTACAGAGAAGGGCTACCAAAATGATAAGGGGAATGGAACAACTCCCCTATGAGGAAAGACTAAAGAGGTTAGGACTTTTCAGCTTGGAGAAGAGACGACTGAGGGGGGATATGATAGAGGTGTTTAAAATCATGAGAGGTCTAGAACGGGTAGATGTGAATCGGTTATTTACTCTTTCGGATAGTAGAAAGACTAGGGGGCACTCCATGAAGTTAGCATGGGGCACATTTAAAACTAATCGGAGAAAGTTCTTTTTTACTCAACGCACAATTAATCTCTGGAATTTGTTGCCAGAGAATGTGGTTAGTGCAGTTAGTATAGCTGTGTTTAAAAAAGGATTGGATAAGTTCTTGGAGGAGAAGTCCATTACCTGCTATTAAGTTCACTTAGAGAATAGTCACTGCCATTAGCAATGGTTACATGGAATAGACTTAGTTTTTGGGTACTTGCCAGGTTCTTATGGCCTGGATTGGCCACTGTTGGAAACAGGATGCTGGGCTTGATGGACCCTTGGTCTGACCCAGTATGGCATTTTCTTATGTTCTTATGTTTTAAAATCCGATGACCGTGCATGTGTTGGCAACCCATAACTTGTGTGCACAGGGGGGGGGAATTTTACAAAGCAATGCACAGCAACATAATCAGGCCTCCCCAATTCTATCCTTCCTCCCTCTTCCCCTCTCCTCCCCACCCCCTAAACCTACCCTAACTATCCCTAATTTTTTTATTTTAATACTTACTGCTCCTCCGGAGCAGAAGTAATCTGCGCACTTCCCCGGGACAGTGGCTAATGGTGCTGTCTTGGCCACACCACGCCCCCGGGCCACCCCTTTTCCCTCAGCAGGCATTTCTGCATGTACCGGGGTTTTACGCGCGTGGCCGGGCCCGATGTAAAATGCATGTGGCGCACCTAAGGCCTGGCCACGTGCGTAAACCCCGAAATTTATTCACTTAGGGGTAGATTTTCAGACCGCGCGAATAGGCGTACTTTTGCTGGCGCATCAGGCGCAAGCAAAAGTACGCGGGATTTTAGCGGATACGCGCGTAGCCGCGCATATCCGCTAAAATCCTGGATCGGCGCACGCAAGGCTATCAATTCTGTATAGCCGGCGCGCGCCGAGCCGTGCAGCCTCCCCTCACCTTCCCCTCCCTTCCCCTACCTAACCCACCCGTCCGGCCCTGTCTAAACCCCCCCCTTACCTTTGTCGGGGGATTTACGTCTCCCAGGACGCGTACCTGCCCCGGAACGCTCCCGACACACCCCGAAAACGCCGCGCCGACCGGGCCCGCCCCCGACACGCCCCCCTCGCCAAACCCCGGGACTTACGCGAGTCCCGGGGTCTGCGCGCGCCGGTAGGCCTATTGAACATAGGCCTACCGGCGCGCAGGGCCCTGCTCGCCTAAATCCGCCCGGATTTAGGCGGATTTAGGCGAGCAGGGCTCTGAAAATCCGCCCCTTAGCCCTTTTAAAATCCGGGCTTAAATTTAGGAAAATTAACAGATGCCAAATATGCCCTAATACTCTCCAGTTTGGTAAGTTTAGCAGTATATAATTCTTGATGATAATTCCAAAATATCTTATTGATGCCTTTATCAGAATTTACCAGATTCCCAGCCTTGTCCCTCAAATTTTAATAAAATTTGACCATATCCTTCATTTAGTCAACACAGCCAGCATCCTCTCTATTTTATTACCATAGAAAATGTATTTATATTAGTAGTATAATATGCTCTTTTTTGCTTTTTGGTGTAAGAGTGTATTAAGAGCTGTCTGCACCACCATATACTGTGCTCTGTGCGCAATTTTTTGTATTCTGTTCATATACTTTTTTTAACTTATCTAAGTTGGGACTCCAAATTCAGAATTTCTTTAGCTGAAGCTTTCCTCTTAGCAATTATTTAGGAAATGATTCCCCCATTACTACTGTTTTTGCTGCCTCCCAAAATAAGATCAGGTCATTTTGGTGACAGTGATTATTTCCTTGTTAATCCCACCGTTTTTTTTTTTACCAAAACTTTTCTGAACTCCATACCATGATTATGGGTGCTTAGGGAATCGCCACACTCACTGTGACCCAGAGGGATGAAAGCCCTCAAGATCAACCCACACCAGCCCAATTTCGACTGTGATTACCTTAGAAAATAATTCCCTCCATAAAAGTAGATAGTCAATAAATGAGCAAGTGTTAAACGCCCTTGGCACATTTGTATATGTTCTCTCCAGAGGGTATAGCATTCTCCATACATCTACAAGATCTAGTGTATGACAAAGATGTGAAACCGCCACCATTTTATTGGAGCTTTGTACAGAGGTGGAGGAAGATCTGTCCAGGGTCGGATCCTGCACACAATTCAATTCAACCCCTATTAAAACTGGCACTGCAAGAAGGTCAATAATCTTAGTGAAAAATGCATGGTTATATGTGTTTGGTGCGGATACATTACATAAAAAAGCAATTTTTAAACAAACCATTTTGCACAAATAAACAACTTTGAAAATTGTCTTCCCTGTGTGCAGCAGCTGATGACTTCTGCCTGTGCTTTATCTTTCAGGATAGTTATCATTTGATTTGTTTTGTTTTGGAGGCATTCTTGTTCTCAACAAACTGTTCACTATAATCATAGTTCCACTAACCATAGAAAAGTAATTGCACATGCAAGAAAATTCTGAGGGATAATGCCCCATCACAGCTTCAGCTTTCTCACTGCCCGATCACCTCTCTGATGTATTCCGACCGCAGACTCAGAATTTCCAAAGAGATATAGCAGACCCTCCCCGACTGGACACCGGATGCCACTGTTTCTGTCTTAGAACACACGTGTAAGGAGCCATCCATACCCTTCAGTCCCTCCTACCTGGAGAGTCTGGATTTGTCTGAAGATTAAATAGCCCAACTATCAGGCCGATACATTACAGTCCGGTGGAGCGCACTGTTAACCCGATCTTGGACGCACGTTTTCGACGTGCTAGCTTTACCCCTTATTCAGTAAGGGGTAATAGCGCGTCAAAAGCGCCCGCAACATGCAAATGCATGTTGATGGCCCTATTGGTCATTCCCGCGTGATACAGTAAGTAAAATGTGCAGCCAAGCCGCACATTGTACTTTCAGAAATTAGCGCCTACCCAAAGGTAGACGTTAATTTCTGCCGGCACCGGGAAAGTGCACAGAAAAGCAGTAAAAACTGCTTTTCTGTACACCCTCCAACTTAATATCATGGCGATATTAAGTCAGAGGCCCCAAAAGTTAAAAATAATTAAAAATAAAAAAAATAAAATTTAAAATCGGCCCGTGGCTCGCGGGTTGAAAACCAGATGCTCAATTTTGCCGGTGTCCGATTTCCGAACCCGTGTCTATCAGCGGGTTTGAGAACGACACCGGCAAAATTGAGCGTCAGCTGTCAAATCCGCTGACAGCCGCCGCTCCTGTCAAAAAAGAGGTGCAAGGGACGCACTAATGTCCCTAGCACCTCTTTTTACCGCGGGCCCTCATTTGCATGCGGGCCGATACTAAATCCTCGCACAGGAGAGTGGCCTGTGCACTCGCCCGCTCTCCCACAACCTTTACTGTATCGGCCCGCATGTTAATACACCTTGGGGTTTAGTTTGAAGAAGCAGTCAAGATGTAAAGATGTATTTTTAGGGTAAAGCTGTGAGGCCCCACTCTGGTGGGGCCTCACAGCTTTACCCTAAGGAGTTTGTTTTAGAAGTGACACCTCCCAATGCACGCCCTGCCTGAGGGTCCTTCTTATAATTTACAGAAAGATAGATTCGTAAGCCTGATATCCTTTAGGAGCAAAAAGGATCTCACCAGGGGACCAAAGACCTGTGAGCCTATTCTAAACCCTAGGTAGGTAAGCACCAGTGATGGATCCTGCTGCGAGAGACTGTGAAGGCAGAAGAGAAATCTAGTTTAAGCTTAAAGGTATTTTTTTTGGACTTAAGAAGAGCGGGGAGGTTTTTGGTTCCCCCTTCCCCACTGGGATTTCAGAGAGAAGAGCTTGCCTGATCCGGCTAACTTTTTCCCAAGAGAAGTTCCCCAGAAATATCATAGAATAAGAATGAAAGAATCATTAAGGAATGAGGAATCAGAGCAGGAGACCCCATCCGGATCTCTACCATCAAAGGACCAGGATGGCTGGGTGACTGAGAAGAAGATGTCTAAAGGTAGGATTTTTGCAGTAAAGTTGGAGACACCTCCACTAGGATTCACACACAGCCACTGAGAGAGTTTGTACATTTAAAATCATCATGGACTCTAGCTACCCAGAGGTCTAGTAAAAGGACATCTACCTACTCAGAATTATACCTGTACCATCAGTCAGCTGTAAATTCACACTTCTGCATAATGGACTTTAATTTATGAGTATCAATCAGTAAACATTTTTTTTTTTTAAACACCCTGACCTCGTCTTGTCTGAGTTATTACAGCCTCTCACCTCGTGGGAAGCACTAAAAGACTACACACACACTCTGGCCACCTTTTCTCATCATCTGGGCCATAAGTGAGTGCTTCCCCTCCATAAAGTGTCCCCACCCCCACCCCAGGGATTCAGAGCCAAGCATGCGATGTAATATGCTAGCCAGAGCAGCCCAGAAGAAATAAATTAGTTGTGAGCCCTTAGGCGCAACAATCCTCCAAAAAAAAAGGGTTACAGAGAAATAAAGGGAGTGAATGGACAAAAGCATAGTTAAAACAGTGCCATGGATGTACGTATTCACAAACTTCAATCGTCCACTGATTCACTGGCTTTCCATGCATTGCTATACATATAGGGGTGGATTTTAAAACCCCTGCGTGCCGGCGCGCCTATTTTGCATAGGCCGCCGGCGCGCAAGTCCCGGGGCTTTCGAAATGGGGAGGGAGGGGGCGTGACCGGGGGTGTTCCCGAAACGACGCAGCATTTCGGGGGCGTGCCGCGGCGTTTCGGGGGCAGGCCCATGGGCGTGGCGCCAGCCCGGGGGCGTGGTCGAGGCCTCTGGACCACGCCCCCGGGACCGGAGGACGGAGCGGGGCTGTCGGCGACGCACGCAAAGTTCGTAACTTTGGGGGTAGATTTTCAAACGAGCGCGAACAGCCTACATTTGTTTGCGCTCCAGGCGCAAACAAAAGTACGCTGGATTTTAGTAGATACGCGCATAGTCGCGCGTATCGGCTAAAATCCTGGATCGGCGCGCGCAAGGCTATCGATTTCGTATAGCCTGCGCGCGCCGAGCCGCGCAGCCTACCCCCGTTCCCTCCTAGGCCGCTCCGAAATCGGAGCGGCCTAGAAGGGAACTTTCCTTTGCCCTCCCCTCACCTTCCCCTCCCTTCCCCTACCTAACCCACCCGCCCGGCCCTGTCTAAACCCCGATCCTACCTTTGTCGGGGGATTTACGCCTCCCAGAGGGAGGCGTAAATCCCCGCGCGCGAGCGGGACCCCTGCGCGCCGGGCCGCGACCTGGGGGCGGGTACGGAGGGCGAGGCCACGCCCCCGGACCGCCCCGGGGCGTAGCCACGCCCCCGTACCCGCCCCCAAAACGCTGCCGGCACGCCCCCGCAACGCCGCGCGCTCCGGCCCCGCCCCCGACACGCCTCCCGACACGCCCACGCCGAAAACCCCGGGACTTACGCGAGTCCCGGGATTCTGCGCGCGCCGGTGAGCCTATGTAAAATAGGCTCACCGGCGCGCAGGGCCCTGCTCGCGTAAATCCGCCCGGTTTTGGGCGGATTTACGCGAGCAGGGCTCTGAAAATCCGCCCCTTGGGGTAGATTTTCAGACGAGCGCGAACAGCCTACTTTTGTTTGCGCTCAAGGCGCAAACAAAAGTACGCTGGATTTTAGTAGATACGCGCGGAGCCGCGCGTATCCACTAAAATCCTGGATCGGCGCGCGCAAGGCTATCGATTTTGTATAGCCTGCGCGCGCCGAGCCGCACTGCCTCCCCCCGTTCCCTCCAAGGCCGCTCCGAAATCGGAGCGGCCTCGGAGGGAACTTTCCTTTGCCCTCCCCTCACCTTACCCTCCCTTCCCCTACCTAACCCACCCACCCGGCCCTGTCTACACCCCCCCCTTACCTTTGTCGGGGGATTTACGCCTCCCGGAGGGAGACGTAAATCCCCGCGCGCCAGCGGGCCTGCTGCGCGCCGGGCCGCGACCTGGGGGCGGGTACGGAGGGCGCGGCCACGCCCCCGGGCCGTAGCCACGCCCCCGTACCCGCCCCCAAAACGCTGCCGACACGCCCCCGGAACGCCGCGACGACCGGGCCCGCCCCCCGACACGCCCCCGACACGCCCCCGTCCGAGAACCCCGGGACTTACGCGAGTCCCGGGGCTCTGCGCGCGCCGGGAGGCCTATGTAAAATAGGCTTCCCGGCGCGCAGGGCCCTGCTCGCGTAAATCCGCCCGGTTTTGGGCGGATTTACGCGAGCAGGGCTCTGAAAATCCGCCCCTTTGCCAACAAAGGTAAGGGGGGGGTTTAGATAGGGCCAAGGGGGTGGGTTAGGTAGGGGAAGGGAGGGGAAGGTGGGGGGAGGGCGAAGAAAAGTTCCCTCCGAGGCCGCTCCGAAATCGGAGCGGCCTCGGAGGGAACAGGCAGGCCGCGCTGGGCTCGGCGCGCGCAGGTTGCACAAATGTGCACCCCCTTGCGCGCGCCGACCCCGGATTTTATAAGATACGCGCGGCTACGCGCGTATCTTATAAAATCTGGTGTACTTTTAGTCGCGCCGGTGGTGCGAACAAAAGTACCAGCACGCGTATTGTTTTAAAATCCGCTCCATAATGCATCCAGTATAACTTTATGCATTACAAAACCTAAATTCTGTCCTTTCTTTCTATCTTAATTATTTGCCTTTATTACCATTCAGAGAAGGAGCCCTGGTTTATTAGCAGATCTGAGTAGCAGTGTCTCCAAGTGTGTGTCAGATGTTTCCAAATATTCCAAGCATATCTTGCATCACAAGAAAAGCTTTCTATTTCATGATTCCACTCCCTGTTTTAATCATTAAAAACAATGGCAGTCCTTGTTGGATGGCTTTTTAAGTCCAAGGCTTCTTGTCCATTATTAAGGAACAAAAAGGGGTATAGTGGGAGAACAGAAGCCAGTACTGTGATGCAAGATGCATTACATGAATTGTACTGAACATTTAAGAAAATCTTTATCGTGACTGAGGAAAGTTCACTGCAACTTTGAAATGCACTGTGAATGTATTCTGCACAGTCCCTTCCTTGTAAGAAAGTGCTTCATATTTCTCCAGTACTACATAAGTTACATTGGCTGCCAGTTAAATGACAGGCTCAGTTTAAGATTTTAGTTATTGTGTTTAAGATTTTAACAACTGACCAAGCATGTTCACTGATAGGTAAACTACATAAATGTGTACCTGGATGTACACTGAGTTCTACTGATGAGAATCTGTTGACAGTTCCATCTTTGCATGAATAAATTACAGGCAACATGAGCTAAGGGCCTTTTCTTTTGTTGCACTGACTCTATGGAATGCCTTACCATCAGGGTTGCATGTTGAAAGAAATATTTCCCGTCGATAGCAGGGCTGAATTAGCCATGCTGTCATGGGATCTGTCAATCAGGTCTGGGAGGCACAGCTTTACCAAGCAGAGATTTCGATTTTAGCTCTCTGCGGCTGCGCGTGTGTTCCCGCGCAGGAAAGTAACAGATTCTCTTCAGTCTGTTTTTTCCGCGAGCGGGATCGCACGCGGGGCTGACTTCTCCTCAGCGTTTATTATTTTTTCTTAGAAATGTCAAAAAAGTCAGGGTTTAAACCCTGTACCTGTGGCAAGGTAATGTCGGTCACGGATGGCCATGACCGATGTTACCGATGCCTGGGGCCAGAGCACAATTTACAAAATTGTGAATTTTGTGCTCGAATGTCCCCAAGAGACCAAAAACAGCGGGCTTATAGGATATGGGAACTTTTCAGTTTTTCGGAGCCATCGGAGGCTCATTCTTCACCTGGCCCCTCGACAACAATGGCTCCATCGAAAAACGAGTGTCGTCGTGGGATCCTCAACCCTCCAGGCTTGGAGGTAAGGATGCAGCGATCGGCGCAGGAAACATATACGCCCAAAGTACCTTCTGCGCCCAAATCACCATCGGCACATAAATCTTCTGCGCCCAAAACGACATCGGCGCACAAGACATCGGCACACACAGTGCCGAAAACATCCGCGCACAAGGCGCCGAAGACGTCTGCGCACATGGAGCCGAAGACGTCTGCGCATACGGCGCCGGAGCCTTCTGCGCGCACATCGCCAGGCACTTCTGTGCGCTCGGCGCCGGAAACAACGACGCCGAAGACATCTGCGCGCACGGCACCGAAGACTTATGCACACAAGTCGCCATATGCACACAATCTACAGAAAACATCGGCGCACATGGTGCTGAAGGCATTGGAGCACATGGCAGCAAAGAAATCGAAGCACAGTGGACTATAACAGTCCAAACACCCATATCATTCAATACCACATGGGTTAAAACGAAGACATCAGTCTCCAGATATACCTCATTTCACCTCTTCAGATTCCAATTTTACAGAGGTGAAATCAAAACGTATAAGACGATCGCCGTCAGGAAGTGGAATTCACACAGGACGCCATCACCATAGGCGATCACGTCACTCACATCAAAAGGCTGTGAAGACGAGGAACACATGGGAAGTGAGCCCTTCTACTTCTAGGTCATCTCACGCACGAAGTGCAGGCACCTTATCTCGTAGAGACATAATACAAATCACTTCCTTTGTTAGGACCACAGAGGGCAAGATGGGGAAGAAGTATGATGTGCCAAGTGCTTTCTCTCAAATTCCTCCAATGCAACCTAAAGCATGTGAGTTACCAAAACAATCTGGTCGTTCAACAATGCCTCCTCAAACAAAAGAGGCATTTTTTCAATTATCCCAATCGTTGGCAGGGTTTTACAAAACTCTTCAATCATCCTTTAAGAAGTCTAACAAACTATCTGTGAGTTCCCCGGAACACAGTATACATACCTCTAGAGAACCGTCGGTGGAGCCTCCGGCATCCCCAATAGCAAAACGACCAATTTCACTGATTCAACAGCAAGATACACCTATCGATTCTCTGTCTCTGCAAACATCCCCATCCTCATCTACTGGATTCCCATTGGATCCGCAGGAACAACTGTACGAACCGTATTCCCCTCCAGAGGACTTGACATATCCAAAATTTTTAGAAAAATTGGGCACAATATTACATCTGGAGGTACAAAAGGAGACAGAGCCTAGATCAGAAACCTTTGGTCTCCTAAAGATTTTCGATGCTCCAGGAGAACCAACATCTCTCCTACCACAGGAACTATTACATACCATCTTTCAGAAATCTTTGGAAATACCTTACTCTCTGTCAGCAGTTTCAAAGAAAACGGATATAAAATTTTGCATGCGAAAAACATCGACTTACTCTATGCCACAACTACCACATGCTTCAATTGTGATAGAGTCTGCAATGCAAAGATTCAAAAAAGCAAAGTCGCATACCTCATTTCCACCAGGCAAAGACAACCGATATTTAGATGAGTTTGGCAGAAAAATGTACCACAACTCAATGTTGAATGCCTGCATTATGCACCATCAATTCTACATGGTACAATACCTATATGAGTGCATACAAGCCACAAAAGGTATGCTTTCCTCGATAGCAGATCAAATACCACTGCCTCTTCATGACATGGAGAAGTGTTCTCGATACCTTCTGCGGTCGATATATGAGGGATTTGAAACATCTTCTAGAGTGTCTGCAGCAGCCATCACAGCCCGTAGGATGGCATGGTTACGTTCTGGTACGATACGAGAAGATTTACACGAGAAACTAACGAACCTCCCATGTACAGGGGACAACCTGTTCAGAGAACGATTTCAAGACACAGTCGGCAAATTAAAAGAGGAAGCTCTAGCAGTCCAATCCTTAACATCACAACCTCATTACTCGACCACGCGTCGTTTATGTAGGATCTACTCGTAGACAATCCTATGCCCATAGGCCTTACAGGTCTTATCAATCCTTTCGTACACAGACGTATCCATCTTACCAGTGTCCTCCGCCGCAACAACACAACCCAACTCAACGTAGGGGTAAGACATGTAACCAAAGACAGCAGACACAACAACCAGCTGCTGCAATAAAATCAACACCATCTTTTTAATAACCCAGCCACCACCACTACATCAAGCACCACCTGGCAGAATTCATTCTTGCCTGGCAGCCTGGGAGAGAATAACAACCGATCAATGGGTTTTAGAGATAGTATGACATGGCTACCAACTCCAATTTACACAAAACCCATACTACCTCACCTTTCCACTCTAAAGAGTCAAAGCTTCCAACCACAACTGGGGGAGGAAATTGCTTTGCTTCGCAAACAGCAGGCCATTCGACGGATTTTCCCAAAGACCCAACAGACAGGGTTTTATTCCCCATACTTCCTCATACCCAAAAAGTCGGGTGGCCTTTGCCCCATATTAGATCTACAGGAATTGAACAAATTCCTGACCAAAGAGAAACTCAATATGGTTTCGTTGAAATCGATCCTACCTCTGATTCAACCCAACGACTGGATGTGTTCCATCGATCTGAAGGATGCTTACACACATATTCCAACCTATCCATCCTCTTGGCATTACCTATGCTTTTGCTACGGCCATCAACACTACCAGTACAAGGTTCTTCCCTTTGGACTATTGGCTGCACCCAGGGTTTTTACCAAATGCATGGTTGTGGTGGTGGCACATCTTAGATAACAGGGTATGACCATCTTTCCATATCTGGACGATTGGCTAATAATATGCTCGACCCCGGACATCTTACTCGATCACCTTCAACGGGTGATACAGTGCTTACAGGAATTGGGGCTAGTGATCAATTTTCAGAAATCACATCTCCAACCAACACAAAGAATACAGTTTATAGGAGCAGGCCTGGACACCGTTCGCAACCGGGCATATCTCCCAACAGAAAGAATAACACAACTACGTCAACTTCTCTACTTGTTGAACAACACTCAAAGGCTGTCGGCGAGACAAATTTTGGTAGTCCTCGGACACATGGCGGCAGCTATTTTCACGGTTCCCAACACCAGGCTGCACATGAGACGCCTGCAATGGGGACTAAAACGTCAATGGAAACAACACTCACAACCGTTGACACAGAAGTTATCGTTGACCTCCGAGATGAAACAGGACATAACATGGTGGCTCCTAGACTCCACCCTGTCCAAAGGAGCATTATTCAGTCCTCCTCCTCACAACGCAGTTTTAATCACAGATGTGTCTCGCAGGGGATGGGGAGCACATCTCGAGATTTACAAAACCCAAGGGTTATGGACAATCTCTGAGCAGACCCTGCAGATAAATTTATTGGAGCTCAAAGCAATTCGAAATGTGTTACAAGTGTTTCAAGATCACTTAAAGGGCCGCAGGGTCATGATCTACACAATCAAGTGGCAATGTTTTATATCAATAAGCAAGGAGGGTCCGGTTCATGGTCCCTTTGCAGGGAGACCCTGACAATCTTCAAACATGCTCACCAACATTGCATACATCTGCAAGCAACTTACCTATCAGGAGTAGCAAATACAAGAGCAGACAGGCTAAGTCGCATCTTTCATCCTCATGAATGGATACTCAATTCGGAGGTAGCCCAAGACATCTTCATTCAGTGGGGGATGCCTGCAATAGATCTCTTTGCAACAGAGATCAACACTCAAGTTCCCAAATTCTGCTCGATAAGACTAAGTCAGTTCAGGATCACCCAGGATGCCTTCCTCATTCCGTGGACGACAGGCCTCCTGTATGCCTTTCCTCCCATACCACTTATAACAAGGACAATTCAAAAGTGCATAGCAGACAAGGCTCAACTGATACTCGTAGCTCCAGCCTGGCCAAGGCAACTGTGGTACAGTTTCCTTCTCCGACTGTCCATCTCGGACCCAATTTGGTTACCAAATTGCCCAGATCTTCTCTTCCAAGATCAAGGAATGCTTCTACATCCACTACATTCATCTCTCCATTTGACAGCATGGAGATTGAGAGGCTCCTTTTAACAGAACAGGGAGTTTCCACTTCGGCACAGTCCATTTTGTTCGAATCCAGGAAACTCTCAACAAGGAAAACTATAGCTATAAATGGTGCACTTCTAACGGTGTACCACCATTAGACTGTTCACCTGAGTTACTCATGGATTATCTACATACACTGTACACAACTGGTCTTGCAACATCATCCATTAGGGTTCATCTCAGTGCCATATCGGCATATCACAGACCACTTAACAATATTCCTATTTCCAATCACCCCTTACTCTCTGGTTTCATCAAGGGGTTAAATCACCTTTGTCCTCCGATCTCCAAACCTCCAGTTCCGTGGAACCTCAACATAGTTCTTGAACAGCTTATGCTTCCCCCGTTTGACTCCATGGACTCAGCACATATTAAATACCTCACATGGAAGGTGATGTTACTGGTTGCAGTAACATCAGCATGGCGAGTCAGTGAATTACAGGCCTTGGACCATTATTCTCCATATTTACAGTTTCATCACCAAAAGGTGGTTCTCCAAACTCACCCGTTCCTCCTACCAAAAGTGGTTTCTAAATTCCATCTCAATCAGACCATAGAATTACCCATCTTTTTCCCTAAACCTCATGCAAATGACAGGGAAAAATTACTGCATACACTAGATTGCAAAGGAGCTTTAGCATACTACAAAGAAAGAACAAACTCGGACTCCAGAGTTTCTCAACTCTTGGTCTCTTTCGACCCAAAGGCGCCTGGACTACTGGTGGCTAAACGCACCATCTCCAGCTGGATAGCACAGTGCATCAAATTTTGCTACGACAAACAGAAGCTACAGCTACATTCTGTTCCCAAAGCTCATCAAGTTAGAGCAGTGGTGGCCTCCTTGCACACCTTAAACATGCACAACCCATAGACATTTGTAAGGCAGCTACATGGTCATCGCTCCATACCTTCACATCGCACTACTGCCTTAATCAACAAGCAGCTGCTGATGCGAAGATAGGGCATGCAATCTTCCAATCTCTATTCTCTTGTACATGGTGACTGCCACACTGTTCATGATCACGTACAAACATACATAGCATAAACAACATGATCGGGAGCTTGGGACTCCCATGACAGCATGGCTAATTCAGCCCTGCTATCGATGGGAAAAAGCAAGTTTGCTTACCGTAAACGGTGTTTCCGTAGATAGCAGGATGAATTAGCCATGCTGACCCACCCTCCTCCCTAGCAGTCACCGTCTTTTCAACTACAATGCAGCTTAATCACAGACTGAGGAGAATCTGTTACTTTCCTCCGCGGGAACACACACGCAGCTGCTAGGGATGTGCAGACAAAATGTTTTCGTTGAATCGTTGATAAGTTTTCGTGGGGTGTCAATTTCGTTCAATATGAACTTATGGAGAATTCCATAAGTTGCAGATCTGTCCATATATTGGCCGGTTCCCATTAAAGTCAATGGGGGAAGGATTTCCAGCCTATTTTTGGCTGCAGAATTGTGGTGGGTCTTATCAATTGTCATGAAACTTCTGGGGAGCAATCATCACAACAACCAAAGAGCTCCAAGGTACTTAGACTGTGGCAAAGTGGCACCTAAGTGGCATGAATAGCCTAAGGCACTGGAAAGGTGCAAAGGGGTACCAGGAGTGGCAAGAGTGCTTTAACAGAGGCACAAAGCAGCAGTGAGAATGTCAAAAACACACCACAGCTTCAAAACAGAGCACCAATAGCAGATGCATGAACCATCAAAGGCAGCACCACAGGCAAAGCGGAAAGACAAGTGGCATTGACATCCAACAGCACAATGAAGGGGGAACATAGCAAGCAGATAGACTAGCACCAACACACTGAGGAACCATGAGAGTGGCAAGAACACCACAAGGAGTTAAGTGAGTCATCTGGTGTAATGCAGCAAAGCAGAGTGGCAGAAAGCTGATAGGGGCAAGACAGGCTGGCAGAGTGGAGGTAGTCTGGTCTGGTCCCTGTGGTTTTGATAGGGGAAAGACAGGCTGGCCCAGGAGAGAGTTCCCTTTCCTTTGTGCAGGGAAGGACTCCCTGGAATGGGTCCGCCCCTAGAGTTGGGTGTACCCGGTGTTTACATTGGCATCCAGTGAATATCGTTGGCGTCTAGTGAATTCCGTTGGCGTCTAGTGAATTCCGACTGTACTTACGCACTTCAGCTGATGACAAAGGAAATGGAAGATCTCTCAGAAATAAGAATACTGCTACTCAAGTTAAAATCTGCAATATCAACCTATGTTGACTTTGTACCGTAGAGGTCAAACACTTCTAGGAACACAAGGCCTGGATGAACAAGCACAGCAATCGAGGTCAAACACTTTTAGGAACACAAGGCCTGGATGAACAGGCACAGCAGTCAATCCCACCTAGGGACACAAGGCCTGGATGAACACGGATAGTAATTTTTTTTTTAAATGTATTTATATTCTTATTTTAAAACGTTTCCAGCACTTCATACTTGATTACACTCAGGTACTGTAGGTATTTCCCTATCCCCAGAGGAACACAAGGCCTGGATGAACAGGCACATCATTCCAGGAAAGAGGTCAATCCCACCTAGGGACCCAAGGCCTGGATGAACAGGCGCAGCAATCGAGGTATAACACTTTTAGGAACACAAGCTGTTTATTCTAAAAGAAAACACAGTTGCTACAGTTAACTTTCAGACTTTATTAGGGAAAGACAAAGACAAAGGGAATAGGGAGAGGAAACAGAACCAAGCACAAGGACATAGTTTGTTCTGGGGGGCAACAGGTCCATACAACTGTACAATCACCAAGCCACCCCAAAGTTCCAGTAATGTGTGTAAGCGTTTATATCTTTCATATTGACCAATCAGAACCTACTCAGATTGTTCATTCTAGATAAGTGCAGTACATTTCATTTGAGAATGTATTAGACCAATCAGCTAATGGGTCAGGGGTGTTGGCTGGCTGCATTCCAGCACGTAGCAGAGTCCTTTGTTTCCTTTAATTTCAAACTAGCATTCTTGAATACAGCAGAGATGAGGTACTTCAGAAAGTCAGTGCATAATATAACATACAAAGGCCTGGATGAACAGGCACAGCAATTGAGTTAAAACACTTGTGGGAACACAAGGCCTGGATGAACAGGCACATCATGCGAGGACAGAGGTCAATCCCAGCTAGGGACACAAGGCCTGGATGAACAGGCACATCATTCGAGGACAGAGGTCAATCCCAGCTAGGGACACAAGGCCTGGATGAACAGGCACAGCAATTGAGTTAAAACACTTGTGGGAACACAAGGCCTGGATGAACAGGCACATCATTCGAGGACAGAGGTCAATCCCAGTTAGGGACACAAGGCCTGGATGAACAGGCACAGCAATTGAGTTAAAACACTTGTGGGAACAACAAGGCCTGGATGAACAGGCACATCATTCGAGGACA